>NC_134815.1:36829267-36839267 GCF_046742065.1 Oratosquilla oratoria | reverse complement strand
TCAAATCACCTCTTTCTCCTCTATCTTTCAAAGTTGGCAGACCCAATGTGTTTGCTCTCTCTTCGTGGTAAGGGGCATGGAACTGTCCACTGTAGGCCTTATGGTCTCCCGCAGTCCCCTCTATTCTCATGTTCATATCAACTTGTGCCTTATGTTCGTGTGATCTATCTTCCAGGATCGGAACCAGTTTGATTGCTACTCTTTCTATCCTCTCCATCTTTCTTATATCTTCCACTGTGGGAGGTAACCATACCAGTGATGCATACTCCAGTCTTGAGCGGATTAGAGTACCTATGAGTGCGTTCGTCATCTCTTTATCGAGAGAGAGAGAGAGAGAGAGAGAGAGAGAGAGAGAGAGAGAGAGAGAGAGAGAGAGAGAGAGAGAGAGAGAGAGAGAGAGAGAGAGAGAGAGAGACAGACAGACAGACAGAGAAAGAGAGAGACAGCAGAGAGAGAGAGAGAGACAGACAGACAGACAGAGAAAGAGAGAGACAGCAGAGAGAGAGAGAGAGAGTAAGAGCAGAGAAAGAGAGAGAGCAGAGAAAGAGAGAGAGCAGAGAAAGAGAGAGAGCAGAGAAAGAGAGAGAAGAAAAAGAGAGAGATAGATAGATAGATAGAGATAGATAGATAGATAGATAGATAGAGAGAGAGAGAAAGAGAGACAGACAGACAGAGACAGAGAGACAGAGAGAGAGAGAGCGCAATGTAACAACAATGGAACCGGAGACCTGCATGAAACCTACTGGAGCCTACAAGACTGATCGCAAATCTATTTTATAATACAACAAAGCTGGTACATTTGCTAAGATCCCGAACTCCTCTCAGACCCTACGATGGATTCACTTCAAACTTGGAAGAAAAATTACGACCGTAGTGGACACAAGACAAATAATTTTGGATGGGGGTTACTGTCCCCTTAAAAGAGTCCAAAAGGGGATTCTCTAATTTCCTTTTGAACACCGTAACGCGTTATGATAATGAAGAGAATCAACTAGAAAGAGGACCCAGTGATTATGTGGTTAAAGCAGTTTTCAGATTTTTTTTCTTTTATTGTTAATAACTTTGAGGAAGAAATTTTGTTTTTTATAAAGGGTATCACAAAAATCAGAAAAATAAATGTGTTTGGTTTATGAAAAAGACAGATATAATAAGATTATATTTTCTATGTACGAGTTCCTTGTGGACATCACTATTATTGGAATGGTTCCACGAAGGTTAAAGAATAAATAAATAAATAAATAATGGAAAATAAAAAATGGCGTTTTTACCCTAAGACTTTATCTTTAAATCCAGCGCATTTGCGAATCAATGAATAAATGAATATAGATATCAATCAGATCACTTATCGCTCCATCAATTAATTAAAAAAGGATGCAAGGGTGAATATATCTTATCCGTTTCCAGCCTTCTTTCCTTGACCTAAAAAAAAAAAAATAAAAAAAAATAATAATAATAATTAGGTGATGTGGTGACACCCCAGAAAGAGAAAACTTTGTTGTAGCGCAATCGGGAATGTGCTGGTCTCCCAATCGCATAGTTGCGGGTTCGAATCTCGCACTTCTCTCCGATTCTCACCAGTTCTTTGCCCCCCCATGTCTCCAAAGCGCATCATAGGGCAAATGTAATGGCTTCGGCCGTAGTTACTCAGCGCTTCCTGGCGTATGTTCATCTCAAAATTATATATCACTGATCTTTAACTTCATGAAATCCACCTCGACACTGAATAGAATCGTCTAGCGTCCACTCAAGGTTGCGGCACACTAAGTAATTCTCGCTAGCATGCTATTTGCTTTTGCTACTTCGTCTGAGTAGAATTGACTTCGGTTACGATCTTTTGTTCTTCATATTTCTAAATGTCAAATCAATCTCGCGTCGTACAGTGGGAAGCTGAGTGACGAACTAGAAGTTAAACCTAGAATACGAATGTTAGACACATTGTTGAGATGTTCTTACGGAAGTCCAGAATATTGTAACCAAAGTCGTTTCTAGTCAAACGAAATAGCAAAAGCAACTAGCATCATAGCCTGGTGTGCCGCCACCTTGGTTCTCATTATTTTTGGTTTATGTCTTCACCGTGAGATTATGTGACCTCAAAGTGAGGCTAGGATAACCTTATAATGTGTTATCAAACTGGACTATTTTATTGTCCAAAGGTGTTATCACACTGGACTATTTTTCCTCCAAAGGTGTTATCACACTGGACTATTTTTCCTCCAAAGGTGTTATCACACTGAACTATTTTTCCTCCAAAGGTGTTATCACACTGGACTATTTTTCCTCCAAAGGTGTTATCACACTGGACTATTTTTTCTCCAAAGGTGTTATCACACTGGACTATTTTTCCTCCAAAGGTGTTATCACACTGGACTATTTTTTCTCCAAAGGTGTTATCACACTGGACTATTTTTTTCTCCAAAGGTGTTATCACACTGGACTATTTTTTCTCCAAAGATGTTATCACACTGGACTATTTTTTCTCCAAAGGTGTTATCACACTGGACTATTTTTTCTCCAAAGGTATTATCACACTGGACTATTTTTTCTCCAAATGTGTTATCACATTGGAATATTTTTCCTCCGACTGCAGGAGCAAATCTACAGCCCGCGGCTTTCGGGGAGGAATCTGATACACTGGAGGAAAATAATTTTCCTCCAGCATATGAAATGGCAACCAATGCAAATCGTTGAAAAAAAAAAAAAATAGTTTGCCACAGTGGTTTTACTGAGGAAAAAGTTTTGTGGTCGGTGGTACCGCCGGTTAAATGAAAGCTGGAGGAAAAATAGCTTAGTGTGCTAAGGCCTTAAGTGCGCGGGACAGACACCTTAAGACAAGATATCGGTTTCCTAAAACGAATAAAGATGTCTGGTTCGAGACAGATCCTCTCTCGACAGGCTAGCAATAGACAGAAGGTGATAGACAGAGGATAAGGTCAGAGATCAAGCAATAAGAAAGCACAGGATTAGAAGATTAAGACCTTTTTCTAACACATAGAATGGTTAAAAAAAAAAAAAAAAAAGAGGCTAAGAAGAAAGAGAGATTAACTGTCCGGGTATGAAATGTCCGAGTCCATTCCTTTTTTTTTTTTTTTTTTTTTTTTTTTTTTTTAAGTTCCAGAACTCGCTTTCTACCCTTGAGATTTTCTCACCAATACGTGAGGTGTATTCTTTCAAAAAGGAGGAATTTCAATATAGTTTCCCTCGTGAAGCCACTCGACTTTGAGTTGGCGTGTTCTCCAGGCTATTCTCTCCAAAGCAATCCCCCCCCCCTGACAGTTTGACCTTTTATTTTTAGTTCTACGAGTATTTATAGTTTTCTGTCGCTTTTTGAAGTATGTAAGAATACATATATACACACACTCACGATCACATACAACCATGCACACTCACACACACACACACACACACACACACACACACACACACACACACACACACACACACACACACACACACACACACACACATATACCCATTATTCTTGTAGTTGTGTCACAATGGCGCTGCGCATTCATCGTCCGAAGATGGCCCGCCCCCTACATCCTCCATTACATGCCTTTCGATGTACTGCAGGCAAACAAAGGAAGCAAATGGTATTCCTCCTCCTCCTCCACCAGAGGGAATAGCAGATCTCGAGTTCGAGCCCAGGCGGAGACAAAAGGTGAACATAAGAATGAAGGGGGCTTCAAGAGACCATAAGACCTACACTAGGAAGTTCCATGTCCCTTAACACCTATCATCCCTATTCATGAAGCTATCTCATCTTCTCTTAAAACAACCGATAGTTTCAGCGCTCACTAACCAGATGGTTACTAAAGTATAGTCCGGCTCCCTGTAACTAGATGGTGTGTCGTGGGCAATCCCTCTCCACTCAAGACTCACCGTATGAGGTTCTGAGTATCGATGGTGTGAGTTTCTTAAGATGTTTTCGGTTCTCTATCCTTACGTCCTACGATGTGTTAATTTATTGTTCATACAGTCGTGATGATGGCATATGCATGCTTCAGTCTTACAAACTCGAAGAAGAACAATAATTAAATGAAGAAAAAAAAAAGAAGAAAATGAAGAGGAAGCGAAACAACAACAACAATAATAATAATAATAATAATAATAATAATAATAATAATAATAATAATAATAATAATAATAATAATAATAATAATAATAATAATAATAATAATAATAATAATAATAATAATGATAATAATAATAATAATAATAATAATAATGATGATGATGATGATGATGATGATGATGATGATGATGATGATGATGATGATGATGATGATGATGATGATGATGAGATGATGATGAGATGATGATGAGATGATGATGATGATGATGATGATGATGATGGTGATGATGATAATGATGATGATAATAACAACAACAATAATAATAACAACAATAATGATAATAACAACAATAATGATAATAATAATAATAACAATAATAATAACAATAATAATAATAATAATAATAATGATAATAATAATAATAATAATAATAATAATAATAATAATAATAATAATAATAATAATAATAATAATAATAATAATAATAATAATGATAACGATAATAATAATAACGATAATAATAATAATAATAATAATAATAATAATAATAATAATAATAATAATAATAATAATAATAATAATAATAATAATAATAATAATAATAATAATAATAATAATAATAATAATAATGACAACAATAATGGTAATAATAAGAATGATAATGTTACCAATAACTACAAAGAAAAAGAAGAGAATGAAGAAATAAGACTATGCCAAATGATTTCATTCAGTTGAGAAAACTAAGTATCATCACCAGCAAGTCCCAGATTCTCAGAACTCTCTCAAGCTTTCTCAGGCCCGCCTGGTCTCCGTTCTCAAAGGTAAGAAGCCTACGCCAGGAGGCGCTCAATAGCTGCGGCCGAAGCCGTCACCTTTGTCCTACGCGCTTCTGGGACTATTTGGAATCGAAAAGAAGTGCGGGATTCGAACCCACACTTAAGTGAAAATGGCGTTAGCTGGATTAAACCACACACATAACGTCGAAAGTTTATGTATCCAACTGTTCATTTATTGACTTATTTGTTTATTTCTTTGTTTCTCTACCTTTACTGCAATGAAAGTCTTCTTTCACACAAATGAGATTATTTGGCTGTAGCTAAAATAAAGTCTACTAAGATGTACATCCCCAGAAATGGTTAAAATCAGATCATCATTAACCGCTTCTCAGTTACCCGTTTTAGTTTCAACTGATAATAGATGACTTCATTCAAATGTCCAAGTCCTTGTAATTGTCAGACAGAATATATAATCACAAATGAGACTGAAGGTGAAGGAATAGAGATGGATTAATGGGAGAATTTCAATATTTCAACGTTTTGACTCACAGGGTGTTTTCGTGATCAAGACTATGTAGGTCGAAATGTTGAAGCTTCAAAATTCTTCTACTTCCTCAACTTCCAGTCTAAGCCAGCGTTTTCCAACCTCTTCTGACCATAGCACCCCCTGTTGTCATGCTTAAGCAGTCCAGCACTCCTATCTTGTTATCAAAAGGATAAAAAATGAAGTGTACTGCTTGACGATTTATTTTCTTGATGCCTTAGAACTGAAGCAAATTGACAATATTGTTTGTAGGAGAAATAAGAACACACTAGAAAAGAAAAATAGCATGGAAAAAGTCACATATGCACAACTAGGTAATCAGTGATACATATATCAACGTGATTTTTGTGTGCATCACTTCCCAGCACCCCATAATATCATTGATTTCAGCACCCCAGGTTAGGAAGCGCTAGTCTAAGCCTTCAGACTACTAACTCCCCTCTTTATAGACGTAATTCTGGTCACCACCAGACCATTTTATTCAGGCACGGGGACATGGCCCGATCCTCGGGGTTGATTAACAGAGGCAAATGGTTCATCCTGCCCCAACTAGATCGTTAACCAGGTCATTCCAGTCACCACTAGGACTTCCGCGCTGAAACCCAAGTCCCTTACAGACCCTTTGCAGGTCAACAAAACAAGAGAGGAAATTTATTATCGTTCGTTGAAAACAGAGATCTCAGAAAGTTTTGAGTCTTCTGGAATTTATTTTGTCCCACTAAAAGCTGTTCAGGGGGGAGGGGGGAATTCATCTCCCCCCCCCCCTCCCCTTCCCTCTCCCCAACCCGCCACCCCCGCCACTGGGCCTGAAGACTGCGGCGGCACGTGTAAAGCCAGGACCTCAATTTTGTAAACGCTATGCAGTGCCGCGATTATATTGATAGCTCCATTAAAGATAAATTAATAAATTAATTAATTAATTAGAATATAAAAAATAAAGAAATAAGTGTGTATGTGTGTGTGTGTGTGTGTGTGTGTGTGTGTGTGTGTGTGTGTGTGTGTGTGTGTGTGTGTGTGTGTGTGTATTCACCTCGGATCTGCTGCAGCCTCTTTTCGAGACAGCCAGACACCACCCTACGGCAGTGAGCTCAGAGCTCATTATTAGCAGATCTCTGGGTAGGTCTGAGACCACTCACACTCCACACACCGGGAATGCAAGGTCACAACTCCTTGCCTAAAGTCCCGTACCTACTCGCTGCTAGGTGAACAGGGACTACACGTGAAAGGAGACAAACCCAACTTGTCTCCGCCCGGCCGGGGAATCGAACCCCGGTTCTCCGGCTTGTGAGGCCAGTGCTTTACCAATCCGCCGTGTGTGTGTGTGTGTGTGTGTGTGTGTGTGTGTGTGTGTGTGTGTGTGTGTGTGTGTGTGTGTGTGTGTGTGTGTGTGTGTGTGTGTGTGCGTGTGTGTATGTGTGTGTGTGTGTGCGTGTGTGTATGTGTGTGTGTGTGTGTGTGTGTGTGTGTGTGTGTGTGTGTGTGTGTGTGTGTGTGTGTGTGCGTGTGTGTGTGTGCGTGTGTATGTGCGTCTCTGTGTGTGTGTGCGCGTGTGTTAGTGTCAGTGTATGTGTGTGTGCGTGTGTGAGTGTCAGTGTGTGTGTGTGTGTGTGTGTGTGTGTGTGTGTGTGTGTGTGTGTGTGTGTGTGTGTGTGTGTGTGTGTGTGTGTGTGTGTGTGTGTGTGTGTGTGTGTGTGTGTGTGTGTGTGTCAGTGCGTGTGTGTGTTTGTCTGTGTGTGTGAGTGTGTAAGCATGTGTACGTTGGTGCGTGTACGTGTGCATACGTGGGTGTATGTGTGGGTGTGCATGTATACATATACATATACATATACATATACATATACATATACATATACATATATATATACATATATATATATATATGTACATATACATATACATATAAATATACGTATACATCATATATATATATATATATATATATATATATATATGTATATATATATGTATATATACATATGTATATGTATACATATATATATATATATATATATATGTATATATACATTTATATATACTCGTATATATATGTATGTATAAATACATACATACATACATAAACACACTTACGTGGAAACAAGATAAGCCTGCGCACACAAAAGCCAAGAGTGCACTTATGATTCACATACGCGATTCACTTTCAACATTTTTATTTTTGCTTCATCTCATTCAGTTTCTCTTCGAGGACCTGCACCCCTCTTCAATGGTCTCTTCTTGAACGAGGAAAGCAACTCGAAGCTGAGCTACGAAAAAAAGGAGAGAAAGAGAGAGATCGAAATGAAGGTATTTTAGGAGACATGTTTCCATCAGGGTCCTGGGGAGGGGAGTGGGGGAGGGGAGGAGGGGGAGGGTGAAAGGGGGTGGGGGGTGAGGGGTTCCAAGGTAGAAATATAGACTTGATGTGAATAGCGACTCAGAAGCTTTCCAGGTTCTATGAGTAACTTGCTCAATGCTTTACTTAATGCTACACGCTTCTGACATCTCTTCCTCCTCTCCTCTTTCCTCCCCTCCTCTTTCCTCCTCCTCATTCCACTTCTTTCTTTCTTCTCTCTTCTCTCCTCTCCCTTCTACTCTCCTCCACTCCTTCCTCTTGCCTCCACTCTCTCCCCACTTGTTCTCTCTTTCTCTCTACTACCCTCTCTTTTTCTACTCGTTAAACTCCATTCCACTTCTGTAATTTTCTCTCTTCCTCTTTACCTTTTATCCTTCCCTCGCCTACTCTTTTTGACCTTGTCTCTTCTCCTCTCATTTTCCCCTCCATTCCCTTTCAACTCTTCTTTCAATCTCTTTTCCTCCCCCTCTCTTTCAATTCACTTTTGCCCGCCTATCTCTTCTTTCCCCTTCTTTTCTCCTCTCTTCCTCTTTCCTCCTCTTCTCTTCTCTCCTTTCCCCTCTACTCCCTTTCAACTCTTCTTTCCATCTCTTTCCCTCCCCTCTCTTTCAATTCACTTTTGCCTACCTATCTCTTCTTTCTCCCCTCTCTTCTCCTCCCTTCCTCTCTCCTCCCCTTCTTCCTGTTTCCTCTCTTTTCGTCACCATTTTGCTTACCGTTACCTCTCTGACATTTGCAATTATCTTTCTCCTTTTTCCTTCATCTCCCTTCCCCTCCCCACGTCCTTTCCCTCCCTTCTACTGCCTTCCTCGTTCCTCCCCATCGTTAGTTCCCCTTTCCTCTTCATCCCCATTCTTTCTGCTTTCACCACTCATAACACAAAATTCCCGTGACAATCTTCTTCTACCTCTTCCCTTACATTCCCTTCTCTTCCTCTTTCTCCTCCTCACACTCCTCCTCCTCCTTATACTCTCCCTCCTTTTTCTCTTCTTCATACTCCTCCTCCTCCTCCTCCTCTTCCTGCTTCTCCTTCTCCTTATACCGGTACTCTTTCTCCTCCTCTTCTTCATACACCTCCTCCTCCTCATATTTCTTCTCCTTGTCCTTCTTATACTCTTCCTCCTTTTCCTCCTCTTTATATTCCTCCTCATCTTCCTTTATCTACTACTACTCTTTCTTCCTCTTCCTTTTCCTTCTCCTTATACTCTTTTTCCTCCTCTTCTTCATACTCCTCCTCCTCCTCATATTTCTCCTCCTTGTCCTTCTTATACTCTTCCTCCTTTTCCTCCTCATCTTCCTTTTCCTACTACTTCTCTTCCTTCTTCTGTTTTTGTTTTTTTCGTTTTTTTCTTTAATGGTCCAACACTAACCCTTCTCTTCCCCCTCGTTTTCTTCGTTCTCCTCCTCCTCTTCTTCCCCTTTCTCCTCTTCTTCTTCTTTCTCATCCTCTTCGTCCTCCTCCTCCACTTCCTCTTCCTCCCCACCTCCTCCTTCTTCCTCTTCCTCCTCATCTCCTCCTTGTCGTCTATCAAATCCCATGTAAATGATGTTCATCTTCGTATTTCGGTGAGTCAAGTCGGGGTCTAGACAAACGCCTATCTGAACACAAAAACTACTTTAGAGCACACAGGACTTCAAACTCTTGTCCAGCATTTGGTCAAACATGGTCAACTGCCCCACTGGAAGGAGGCTAAAGTTCTTCAAAAGGGTTTGGAAAGGAAGGCAAGAAAAACAATCGAAGCTGCGAACATAGATACTAGAGGAAACACCAACGGAAGAGATGGATCTATTTGCTTATCAAAGGTGGCAAATGTCCTCGTGCTAGACGCGACGGGGCGGGTGGAACACGGGACAATTGGTCACCGCCTAGGCGCTTTAACCTGACCGAGTACCCTTCAAGAGTGGTATAAATTGTAACCTATGTAGAAACTGTCTGTAGATATTTGTCTGAAGAAGATCAAGTTGGTCGCAACATTAGATAAATAAATTCATACATCTTTGTTGTACTACCACCACTCACTCTATCATATATATATATATATATATATATATTGGTGAAGCGTGGCAGGAGATTCTCTCTGAGGCATATTCTGTTAAAAACGACAGCAAAAGAATTATTGATTAGTTTTTTCCGTGAGCTCTCAAGCTTGCGAAAAGTAGATTTTTGGTAGGGGGAAAGGGAGTAAATCAGATTTCCAAAATTCATAGGAAACACAAAAGTTATAATAGACACAAAAGTATAGTACACAATAAACAC
>NC_134815.1:36811767-36816767 GCF_046742065.1 Oratosquilla oratoria | reverse complement strand
GGGAGTGTGGAAGAGTAGGGAAGAGAATGGGAGGATTGAGGGGGAGAATGGGAGGGTGGAAAGGAGGGAGGGTGGAAAGGAGGGAGGGTGGAAGGGAGGGAGGGTGGAAGAGATGGAAGGGGGAAGAGAGGGAGAACGAGGATGGGGGAGGGGAGGGGAAGGGAGGTTAGAGGAGTGGGGGTGAGGGGAGAGGGGATGATGGGGAATGAGGTGAAGAGGGAGAAGATGAAAGGGAAAGGACAATACGAATCTGCGGGTAGGCAAGGTTATGGGCAGATGGGCAGATGGGCGGATGGGCGGATGGGCGGGGGAAAGGAAATGAGGGAGAGGATGAAAAGCGAATAGATGGTAAGGAAGGAAGGAAGGAAGGAAGGAAGGAAGGAAGGAAGGAAGGAAATAAGGAAGGAAGGAAGGAAGGAAGGATGGGAGGAGGGAAGGAAGGAAGGAAGGAAGGAAGGAAGGATGGGAGGAGGGAAGGAAGGAAGGAAGGAAGGATGGGAGGAGGGAAGGAAGGAAGGAAGGAAGGAAGGAAGGAAGGAAGGAAGGATGGGGGGAGGGAAGGAAGGAAGGAAGGAAGAGATAGAAGGTAGAAAGGAGGTAAGGAAGGAAGGAAGAAAAGAAAAATGGAAGTACGTAAGGAAGGAAAGAAGGAAAAAAGGAGGGAAAGGAGGAAGGATAGGAACGAGAATGGAAGGAAACAAAGGTGGAAGAAAAGAAGGAAGGAGGGAAGGAAGGAGGGAAGGAAAGAAAGAAAGAAGACAGAAAGGAAGAAAGGAAGGAGAGAAAGAAAGGAGGGAGGACGGAAGGAAAGATTAAATAAAAGAAAGAAGGAAGGAGGGAAGGACGGGGAGAAGAATGAAAAGAAAGAAGGAAAGGAAGGAGGAATGGAGGAAGGATAGAGGGAGGGAAGAAAGGAAGGAGGGAGGGAAGGAGGAAGGAAGGATGGAATGAAAGAAAGATGGAAGAAAGGAAGGAATGAAGAAGAAGAAAAGGATGGAGGAAAGGAGTGAGGAAGAAATGGATGAAGGAAGGAAGGAATAAGTGAAGAAGGAAGTAAGGAAGGAAGGAAGGAAGGAGGGAGGTGAGGAGGAAGGAAGAGAGGGAGGGAGGAATGAAGAAAAGATGGAAGGAAGAAAGGAAGGAAAGACGGGAGGAAAGAATGACGGAAGAAAGGAAAGAATGAAGAAAAGAAGGAATGAAGAAAAGTAGGAAGGAAGGTAGGAAAGAATAAAAGAAGGGAAAGAATGAAGGAAGGAAGGAAGGAAGGAAGGAAGGAGGGAAAGAAAGTATGCAGGCAAGTAAGCATGTAAATAAGTAAGGAAAGAAGGAAGCAAAGAATAGAGTGAGATACGTTTGAGCTTTATCGACAGCTTGAGCCACATCCAATCTTAGAAAAAGTTGCCTGACATTAAACACGTGTGTGTGTGTGTGTGTGTGTGTGTGTGTGTGTGTGTGTGTGTGTGTGTGTGTGTGTGTGTGTGTGTGTGTGTGTGTGTGTGTGTGTGTGTGTGTGTGTGTGTGTGTGTGTGTGTGTGTGTGTGTGTGTGTGTGTGTGTGTGTGTGTGTGTACCAATACCTTTTTTCCCTCCTACAAGATGGGTAGCCGAATCAGGCCGCTTTTTACAGATGAAGTGTTGTTTGAATTTCCCAAAAAGGTTATGACGAATTTCACAAGAGCCTTTCGTCTACTCTCTCACTTGAGAAGTTCAAACTGTACTTCAATTCAGCAACAGGTCAGCCTTTGCTCTAAACTGCGTCGCCTGTGTCGCCTGCGTCGCCTGTGTCGCCTGCGTCGCCTGCGTCTCAGTTTACGCTTAGCTTTACATTATTGACGTGATTTTCAACTTTAACGTGATGATCTTTACCATGCGATTCCCCTTATATTAGAATACTTTCAATCAATCAATCAATCATAAAATTCCACGACTCCCACGATTGCGTCAATCTCTGCTACACACTCCTGCAAACTTCTCTATCTCTTCTTTTACACAGTCGTTACATACCGTTACAGCCACATTACACTTCCTCTGTTACACTTAATTTGTAACAGTCCTATGTCTTCTACTCTCAAGAGGCGCTAGTAAAAAGTCGGCGACGAAATACGTTACATCTCCCGTTACATGTTTCAAATCTTCGTTACATGCCCCGTTACAAAAGTTAACATGTTACATGCGTCTCGTGTTGTCAGCCTACCGTTAGCCAGAATAAAATATTATAAGTACGTTACACTGGTGACAGGGTTGATCCGTTACCTTAACCCGTTACACGTATCCATGCCCATACTTTGTTGAGTTCGTTTAAACCGTATCCTTGTCTATACACCGTTACATATATTCTGTTCATTATCTAGTTCTGCATCCTTCCCGTTACACACGTTCAGTATCCTATCCTTGACCGTCACACAAATAACGTTCCTTCGTTCCGTTACATATTTTCCGTTACAAGGAACGGGTTATTGCAACTAACCCGTTACACTTTTCTTATATCATACTTGCCCGTCACACAAGTAACGATTCTTCGTTCCGTTACAAGAAACTGGTTACTGCATCAACCCCGTTACACACGTTTCTTATTCTATCCTTGCCCGTTATACATGCAACGATTCCTCGTTCCGTTACAAAGAACGGGTTACTGTATCCTTCCCGTTACACACGTTCCGTATCTTATTTTTGTCCATCACACATGGAATGATTCCTCATTTCGTTACATATATTCCGTTACAAGGAACTGTTACATTTTTGGCGCGTTACACGACTAGCCGTGAACAACACCCCCCCCATCCCCACCCAATCCCTAATTGGCCGCATTTTGCCCATTTCTCCAATGATGTGAACTGGCCACGATTTACTTGGGCGAACTGTCTTGATGCAGTTTGGGAAGTAGAAAGAAAATGAGGAGCCGATCTGCGCAAACTGGAAGAAAATGGGGTGCTGGCTCTTTACTGTCGAGTGGTGAAAGAAAATGGGCCGCAAAGACCAAAAGCAGAGTTGCGTCAAGGAAGTTTTGGAAAAAAAAAGGGAAATCGATGAGGAAACTAAAAGAAAACGGAGTACAAGTTCCTTACTGTCGAATAGTAACAGAAAATGGGACCTAGAAGTTAACATAAAAACCGTGCTAAAAATTAATAAATAAAAAAATTAAATAAGAACAAATAAATAAAAAACAATTGATAAATGAATGAATAAGTAAAAATTAAAAAACACAAACAAAATAGAATTATATAAATCAAGATTAAGTAAAACAGGATAAACAACAAAATCTATATATAAATAAAAAACAAATAAATGAATCAACAAATACGCAAATAAGTAAATTAAACCAAAATAAAACAGGATAAAATTAAATGAAAATAAACACATGGAAAAGATGTACTATGTAATGAAGATTACTGTATAGGTTGTTTAAAATCATGAATTTCGACTAAAGTAAAGTCTGGCCAAAAAATCTGTAAACCAAGCCGAAGATGTTTTATTTATTTATTTATTCATTTATTTATTACTAATCGGATGCAAAGCACTGCATTCAGGTTTATATAAATCATTCTAAATTTGGACAGTCGGCATCACGCTACTTCCTCCATAATATGAAAAAAAAAAATATGACCACATTAATGATTTTTCCCTTAAAAAAAATACTGAACCCGGTCAGAGAAGCATTTCAATTCTTAATTTCTTTCTTCTTTCTTCAATTTTCTTCAGAGCATTTCTTCACGAAGGAGATGTAATTTCTGTTCTCTGAAGTTTTCATTTTCAGTCAACGTTAGGAACACAAAGAATCGCCTTCAGGAAGGCGACAGAAACTTGGACATGGTCAGAGTTGACACCATATAAGGATAAAACCTCTCTCTCTCTCTCTCACTCTCTCTCTCTCTCTCTCTCTCTCTCTCTCTCTCTCTCTCTCTCTCTCTCTCTCTCTCTCTCTCTCGCTCGCTCTCGTTTCACTTGTTGAATCATTCCCAAGTATTTAGACGCAGAATACAACCGCTAAGTTATTTATATATCTCGGAATGGACGAGGAGCGGCCACTAGGACAGGGATCCCCATAAGTTGCCAATTTAAAGTTTTTCTAACTACATTATTTCATTCAATTCCTGTAGTTAGAAAGACTGGCACCCCGTGGGATGCTCTGCCCTTCCTTGTGTCCTCTCCTGAAGCAAATGGGTGTGTTCCACTTCTTTCCACTTTCGTTACATTCAACTTCTAACTTTTCTACTTCCTCCTCCTCCCCTCCCCCTCCTCCTCCCTTTCCCTCCGCCTCCCCCTCTCCCCTCCCTCTTCCCCCTATCACACACCACCCTCACCGACTTACCTAACCCACCTCCCCCCTAGTTTGGATCTTTGTACTTGAAAAGGCTTCAACAAGCGAGACGTTGTACATTTCATAAAAGGTTTGATTCTCACATAGTGTAAACTCTGACCATTGTATGGGCAATTGCCATTTTAATTAACACTAAACCTCACGAAGAAATAAGTAAATGGTGCTAATCAAGCGTATACAGGGCCCCATAGAAAACGGCGTGGGAGCCATGATCCCCGCACAACACGAGATTAATGACGCAATAGAAAACGGACTTGGGAGTGTGCGCTGTGACAAGTAACGGCGACGGTATAGATGCAAGAAGCCAAGTGGAGGGCCTTCCGAGGGAATAATTCAAGATTACAAGAGAAAACGAGCAATCATGACTTTCTGAGCTTCCTGAAAGAAATCCTTTTCGACATCAAGGGAAAGAGCCGCAGTAAGAAAGGAGAAGGTGGAGAAAAGAGGAGGAAAAGGAATTGAAGGAGGAGAAAGAGGAGGAAAAGGAATTGAAGGAGTAGCACACACACACACACACACACACACACACACACACACACACACACACATATATATATATATATATATATATATATATATATATATGCAGAAAGATCACTAAAAGCAACACGTGATCCACAAATTTTGCTGGTAACCACTAAGGAAATCGGAAGAAAACAGTAATTCCCAAGTGCTTGCGTGTA
>NC_134815.1:36804267-36809267 GCF_046742065.1 Oratosquilla oratoria | reverse complement strand
GTCAAACTATTGTCTAAAGCACTAATTCTTTGTTTCTTGATGGGGCTCTTTTAGTTCGAGTTGCAAAGCATAAGGCTGATCATTCTAACCGAACCCACAACCAACGCGCTTACCCAGATACGATGCCAGGTAGAAAGATGCGCGTCACCCGCCATTGGCTGTGGCAGGAGGCTAATAATAATCGCACCAAAGAAAATTAATCTTAAGCAGGAAATCAGACTACCACAATATGCCCCAAAGACGTTTTCTTCTTCTGTTCTTGTAATAAAACCTTCAACCAGATAGCAGTTCTCTGAAGAAAGGAAATGTTAAGGAATGGCAAGAATCACAGAGACGATAATTCCTTACCAGGAAACAACAATATCACAATAACTCTTGTAGCTCCACAAGAAATAAAAACAACAACAATAAGAATATTAACTGGAGTAATGTTATTCCACCATGGATGGTAACAGCCACATTTAGGGGGCAACTGAAGGTGTTATTGCTGCCGTCTCCTTTCAGACACGGGAGGCAATGTCTGACACATTGTGCCAAGGAACGCTGCCAAATATGGTGGGACGTGTAACCTTGGGTGACCTCGTGTGACTATACGTGACCTTGCTTAACCTCGAGGGATTTTGTGTTTCCTTGCGTAACCTCGCGTGACCTTCTTGTGACCTTACGTAACCTCACGTGACCTCGCGTAACCGTACGTAACCTCGCGTGACCTCGTGACCTTACGTAACCTCGCGTGACTTTGTGTGACCTTGCTTAACCTTGCGTGATTTTGTGTGACTTTGTGTGACCTTGCTTAACCTCCTGTGATTTTGTGTGACCTTGCATAACCTCGCGTGACCTTCTCGTGACCTTACGTAACCTCACGTGAACTCGCGTAACCTTACGTAACCTCGCGTGACCTCGTGACCTTACGTAACCTCACTTGAACTCGCGTAACCTTAAGTAACCTCGCGTGACTTTGAGTGACCTTGCGTAACCTCACGTAAACTCGCGTGACCCCATGTGACCTTGTGTGACCTCACGTGAAATTGTGTGACCTTGCGTAACCTCGCATGAGCTCAAGAGACCACCATCTACCCTCCCTCCTTCCATACTCTCATCTCTCCCTGTGGCTGAGAGAGACACAGGGGCCATCAATTTATTGCCTTTCCTGACTCCTTTCCTCTCTTTCTTCTTCCTTCAACTCCCTCCATACACTCCTCTATGTCTACTCCATCTTTTCGAGGGTCGCCTCTTCCTAAGCCCAACTCCACGTCTGGCCTCGCTCCACCGCATCCGATCAGTTGTGGGTTCGAATCCCGCACTCCTTTCCGATTCCCAGCAGTGACTGTTACCTTGCAACAGTCCCTTAAACGCATAATAGGGCAAAGGTGACGGCCTCGGGCGCAGCTAATCAGCGCCTCCTGTCGTAGGCTCCACAAACTTCACATCTCGCATCATGTGACTCGCTTCATGGACCATTATGATAGTTCAAGGTCACATTTCTCAGACGAAATAGATCAACTGTTGTTAGAAAAAAAAAGTAAGTTGAGGCAAGCGTTTTTTGTTTGTTTTTTCCGATTTTGATTCGCTTCCCCGCCTGTCCAGGGCTGTTGGGAACCCGTGTGGCAAGCCCCTGCGGTCCCCGGGCCTCGAACTCACGACCATTTGCTCATGAGCTCAAGACGGTATACACTGCGTATGCCACTGTGTGGATTCGGTTAGATATCTCCAACTGATAACACACTTTAAGGGGTTATCACACTGGGCTTCCACGGACTTCACCAGCACCGACAGTGAAGATGTCGTATGAGTAAAAGCGACTCCGGTTACAATATTCTATTTCTCAAATCTCCAAATTTCAAATTACCTTTCCGTCATGTATAGCAGAGCTGAATGATGAACTAAGTACAGATAAGTGAAATCGATATATTTCTACTTGAAACTTAAAACCCATTTTCAGAGAAAATTAAACTTAGAAGTGATATTCCTTATATTTCGACCAACAACTGTGATCCTCTTCAGTGGATAAGTACAGAGGAAATTTAGAGCGCAAAGAATATATACAGACGTGAGATGATACAAAAAAGAGACGGGGTGGGCCTCAAGTGACATGCTCCTGGTGAGATGGGGAACTTGATTGACAGCTAGTAAGGTCAGGTCCACGGCAGCAGTACCTGACCTTACTAGCTGCCAATCAAGCTCCTTACCTCATCAGGGGCATGTCACTTGAGTCCTACCCCGTTTTTTTTGTTTTTGTTTTTGTTTTTTTTATCTCACGTCTGTAAATATTCTTTGTGGTCTAACCTTCCTCTGTCAATCAAGCTCCCTACCTGACCTGGGGCATATTATTTGCGTCACACAACGTCTCTTTTTGTCATCATCTCACCTCTGTATATATTCTTTGTGCTCTAACCTCCTCTGTACTTATTCTCTGAAGAGGACCACAGTTGGTGGTCGAAATATAAGGATTATTTCACTTATGATTTTTATTTTCTCTGAAAGTGGGCTATAAGTTTGACTCTTACTTATGTGCTACTACATCACGTTACTCTAATAATTCTACTTCATTGTGGTATAAACTTTTCGCGAAATATTCTTACAGTAAACACCAAGGTTGGTCGTCCTTTATGTCACGACATCTTCAACATATTTCATTCTAGTTAATACCAAACAATTTCATTTGGGTCAACGAACAACACCATCGTGAAAGGCGTAAGGGTCAATTACACTGGGTTATTTTTCCCCCAACCTCCGATTTGTTGGCTGTACCGCCCCCTCCAGCCCTTTTTCCGCCGTCAAATCGCCGTGGAAAATGTTTGTTTTCCCAACAAAAATACATAGGAAGTCATTAGGTATGCTGGAGTAAAATTATTGTCCTCCAGCATATCAAAATCCTCCCCGAAATCTGCGGGCTGCAAATCTGCTCCAAGAATCGGAGTAAAAATAGCCCAATGTGATAACACCTTTAGAGTGCATAAAGGCCATAATCACGTGTTCACTGCTCACCCACAGTGAGCGAGGCTCATCTCACGGTTATGACGGGCTATCTCGTAATACCTAACTCACGGGACGGCTATCTCGTGAGTTCTAACTCACGGCTGGGTGCCCAGGGCTCCCGCCATCCCTTTGGGGTTCTCCCGAAGTTCTTCAAGAGCCGTTTCGTCTTCTCCAAGTTTTTCACGAAGTAGAGGCCACAGATGGCTGGCTCCTTTGACTTCTAGTTCTTCTTAACATGAGAACATAAGAATGAAGGAGACTGCAAGAGACCATAAGGCCTACACTAGGCAGCTCCGTATCCCTCACCACCTGCCATCCCCATCCATAAAGTTGTTTAATCGTTTCTTAAGACAACTGATAGTTTCAGCGCTTACTACATGGTTACTAAGTTTATTCCATTTCTTCTATATCTTCTTTTTCTTCTTCTTTTATATCTGCTTAATTTTCTTCTTCTTCTTCTTCTTCTTCTTCTTCTTCTTCTTCTTCTTCTTCTTCTTCTTCTTCTTCTTCTTCTTCTTCTTCTTCTTCTTCTATATTTCACTCTTCTTCTATATCTTTTACTTCCTCGTTTTTTCTTCTATTTCTATATCTTCTTCTTTTTCTACTTCGTCTTTTTCTTCTTCTTCGTTTTTTCTTCTTCTTCTATATCTTCTTTTTCTTCTTCTTTTTCTCAGTCTTTTTCTTCTTCTTCTATATCTTCTTCGTCTTTTTCTACTTCTTCTATATCTTCTTCTTTATCCACTACTTTTTTTTGCTTATTCTATATCTTCTACTTCTGCATCTTCCTCGTCTGCGTCATCTTCTGTATCCTCCTCTTTTTCCACATCCGTTTCCTTTTCGTCATCTTTCTCTTCTTCTACATCTTCTTCCTCAAGTACATCTGCTTCATCTACTACGTTCTCTTCTGCATCATCCTATTTTATATCTTCCTCCTTTTCTACGTTATCCTCTAAATCTTCTTCTACATCTTCCTCTTTCTCTATATCCAACCCTTTTTTATATTTCCATTTTCTATACCAAGCGCTACTTTTTCATCTTCCTCCTCTTCTACATCCTCCTCTAAATCTTCTTCTACATCTACCTCTTCTTCTGTATCCTCGCCTTTTCTACATTTCCCTATATCTTCCTCCTCTTCTATATCATCCTCTAAATCTTCTACATCTACCTCTTCTTCTGTATCCTCATCTTTTCTACATTTCCCTATATCTCTCTCCTCTTCCACATCAGCCTTTAAATCTCCTACTTTTTCTATTTCTTCTGCATCTTCCTCTTCTTCTGGATCCTCCTCTTCTCTACATGTTCTCATCTATGCCAGGTACTAATTACTGTAGCAACTTAATTAGAACCTGTTAGAGTTGACTCCTTTCCTGTGTTTGTGTTTGAAGTGCGGGTTCCCTCATGTTCTCGTCTTCCCGTTTTCTTTCCAAGCACTAGGTCTCCTTTCGAACGCAGTCTGCCTTTTAGAGCGTCGCTACTTGTGGCGGAGGTCGAGGTGACTGCAGTTCGAACAATTCCGCCAGCGAGTTGGACCAAGGACATGGTTAATTAAATTTCACCCTGCAAGAGGCACCGTCCTAGCCTCCTGATAGGTGTTGGGGGGGGGGGGGGGTCGCGATGTTTAATCGAATCAACATCATCATTTCTCTTACTTTTTTATTATTATTATTATTTCATCATCATCATCATCATCATCATCATCATCATCATCATCATCATCATCATCATCATCATTCTGCTATTTCATAGGGGAGGGAGAACGTACAGTACAGTAAGGCAGGGAGGTGCTTAGCTTTGTACTTCCACGAATCCTACCGATGAATCTTTCTCTTTTACCTCTCTCTCTCTCTCTCTCTCTCTCTCTCTCTCTCTCTCTCTCCCTATCTATCTCTCGATCTCAATCCATCTATTAATCTATCTATACCAATCTATCTACCAATCTATCCATCTACTAATCTATCTATCTTACCTGTCTCCCTTTATCTTATTCTCTCTTGTTCTCAAGTATTCTTTTAGTTTGCTCC
>NC_134815.1:36786767-36794267 GCF_046742065.1 Oratosquilla oratoria | reverse complement strand
AAAATAAAATAAAATAATTGAGTAGATGAATGAATATATGAATAAACAATAAATAAATATATAAATAAATGAATAAATAACAAACATAGAACTGCTGTGGAAAAATAAATCTCAATGAATTGATTGGAAACATTGCTACACAATATGTTATATTTGTACGATTGATAACACACGGGGAAATAATTGTTATTAAATTGTCCTTCTTCGTAAAGAACTGTTTTTTTATTTAGTAAAAACTAAAGAATAGAATTATACAAAAAATATAAAGATTAAGTTAAATAAAAGTATATCATCTGTATTGGACTGTTTAAAAATATTTCTGGAAAAATATGCATATTCAAAGTGAGTATGGAGAAAAGAAGGTCGCTATGTAAGTCGCTATGTATGTAAGTAAAGATCTAAAGATAATCTTAATCTCACAAAGCCTGATGAACACAATCTACTGAATGTTCCTTGCTTTAATAAAGAATTTCTGTACGATAAATAAATAAATAAATAAATAAATAAATAAAAATAAATAAATAAATTAATAAATCTCTTTCCCACTTCTATGACTTCTCTTCGATGTGATATTGTCCCCAAGGATAGAAGCACCAGTGATTGAATGAATAAAGTTAATCTAATTAACATTCTAGGGGCTTTACTGACGTCCCTACGGACCAGAGGTACTCAATATATCTTTATGATTGTAGACAAACTTTTATCCTTCCTTTCTACTGCCTTCCTTGAATCTCTCCTTCTACATGCAATGTCATCTCCGAGGATAGAGGCGCTCGTTATGGACGCCGAAGTGAAATTTTAACATATAAATCCGATATCTAGTAACAGTATGTATACACACACACACACATATACATTAATGGCATATATGAGAAGGAGAATTTTTCTTGTGCATGTCTTATTGAAAGTGATGGCTAGTTGTGCGTTTTTTATTTTCCATATGCCTTACTATGGACTTATTCTCCTATGAAAGGAGGTTTACGACTTCGCTGTACGTAGCCATTATTGCTATATCACGATTTCGGGTACAAGACCCTTCTTCAGAAGCTTGGGCTATTCTTTCTCTGCTATTAGGGAGGAATGGTCCGATGAATGGTGTGATGAACCCTAATTTTATATGTTAGAGTTCATACTTCTTTTCCACTGGGAGAGGTTACTGGGTATATGGGAGAAGTTACCAGGTAGCTCGGGTAGTGACAGGTTGTCGTATGCTTAGGAGAGCCTCCGGTTTCGGGTTGTGACGAAATGTCGCATGCTTGGTTTTGTGGCATTTTGACCCATACTAGGGTTTGTGGTGTTTTGTCCCATACTTGGGTATGAGGCGGTTTGTTGCATGCTTAGGTTGGTGGCGATTAGTCGCATGCTTGAAAGGGCCTTGAGGTCCTCTGCTTGTATGTTTATGTTTGGGCTCAACTCTTTGATATTTAATGCCTCTAAGATTAGGAAAAGTCTATTGTCTATACATATTTCCAAAATATCTGTCTTCTTCTGGTTAGGACTATACCATGTTCAGTTCTTAAGTGTTTTTCAGGGGCTCCTGATGTAAGGTGGTACGAAAGGCGGCGGGATAACTTCACTGTCGTCATGCCAATATAGGTGGAGGGAAGGTCATCACAATTCCCTCGATATCATCATCACTATGTAGTAACGCATTTTTAGCTCATGATTGACATCACAGTCGGAGCAGAAGAAAAGACTGGAAACAGGAAGTTTATATATTTCGACTGCTAACTGTAGTCTTCTTCAAAGTTCTAAGTAAACTAAGCACTACTACATTTCCTCTATGAACTTCCTACCAATCAATATCTAGACTTCACATTTGTTTTATCTAAGCAACGCAGATTCTAAATAAAATATTTTTGCACCTTATGGGGATGACAGGTGGTAATGAACATGTAACTGCCTAGTGTAGGCCTTATAGTCTCTTGCTGTCTCCTTTATTCGTATGTTCTTATGTTCTTATTCCTAGTGTGACTTGTCTCTTCATTGGAGTTGCCGGCTCCCTCACTTCTGTAGCGTCTCTTCTCTAAGAAGGTTCAACTGTCTAGTGTAGGCCTTATGGTCTCTTGCTATCTCCTTTATTCGTATGTTCTTATGTTTTTATTCCTAGTGTGACTTGTCTCTTCATTGGAGTTGTCGGCTCCGTCACTTCTGTAGCGTCTCTTCTCTAAGAAAGGTTCTGAGCTCAAATCGTCTCCCGTGGCCCAAAGCTCTTGATGATTTTAGTTCAGCTTCTGCCGGGCTTTTTCATTCACCTTTGTCTCATCCCCTCGGGAGGAAGAAAGGAAATATATATATATAAAGATCTTTTGTGTTCCACTACTTCAGTATTTGGTCATCACGATCTTCCTCTTCCTTCTCAGACTCTTGCTCTCTTTCTCCTCTCTCTCTTCTTTCTCCTCTTTCTTCACCTACTTTCATTCACTCTATTCTCTTCAGATTCTCTTCTGTTTCCACTTTTTCCGTTCCTTTCTCATTTCTTTCGTCGTATAATCTTTCTACTCTTTTTCTTTTTCTTTCTTTCTTTCTTTCTTTTAATCTACTCTTCCTCCTCTTCCAGTGCGCTGATTGCGTCATTGTAAGCGTGCTGGTCTCGCATTCTCTTAGTTGTGGGTTCGAATACCGCACTTCCCTTCCATTCCCAGCAGTG
Organism: Oratosquilla oratoria; assembly: GCF_046742065.1. Classification (NCBI taxonomy): domain Eukaryota; kingdom Metazoa; phylum Arthropoda; class Malacostraca; order Stomatopoda; family Squillidae; genus Oratosquilla; species Oratosquilla oratoria. The sequence continues at coordinate 36,791,617 of NC_134815.1, read as the reverse complement.
ACTGGTACCTGCCCTAATAATCTCTAAAGCGCATAACGAGGCAAACGTGACAACTTCGGCCGCAGCTACGCAGCGCCTCCTGGTGTAGTTTCCTTACCACCTTCTGTTTCCTTTTCTATTTGGAGAAATAAATGCAGGTTTAGGCAATCAATATTTTAGGAATTTTAGTGATATCCCTATGGACCAGAGTTATTTGACAATATTCTAAGACTGGAGACTAATGTCCATTCAGAAAAAAATAAAAATAAAATAAAGTAATACATATACATATACATACATACATATATATATATACACACATATATACATACATATATATATATATATATACACATATACATACACACACACACACACACACACACACACACACACACACACACACACACACACACACACGCACATATATATATATATATATATATATATATATGTATATATATATATATATGTATATATACATATATATATATATATATACACACATATATATGCATACATATATATACACATACATATATATACATGCATATACAGTATATACACATATGTATATATTCATATGATTATAATAATAATCACAATAACAAAAAGGTGGCCACTTTAACATTTCTACTACTGAGTTCTGCCATCTTTGAACCTCTTTACCCCCTCTACCATCTACAGTAGCTTCACCTCTTCGGTGCGATATTGTCCTCCTAAAGACAAAAACTCTGATTAATTATATATTGTTGGCAAAAATAATATTCCTCCCCATCCCACTCCTCCACTCTCTACTCCTCCCCCTTCATCTATCTATCCTCCTCCTCTCCCTCCTTCACTTTATCCTCCTCCTCCCCCTCTTTCTCCTTCCACTTCTCCTTTATTACTTCCTCTTGCTCCTCTTCCTTCTTTTCCTTCCCCTCCTCCTCTCCCTCCTTCACTTTATCCTCCTCCTCCTCCTCTCCCTCCTTCACTTTATCCTCCTCCTCCTCCTCCTTCCCCTCTTTCTCCTTCTACTTCTCTTTTCTTATTTCCTCCTGCTCCTCTTCCTTCCTTCCCTTCTCCTCCTCCTCCTCCTCCTCCTCCTCCTCCTCTCCTCCTCCTCCTCCCCTTCTCCTCTTCCTTCTCTCTTATTTCCTCCTACTTCTCCTCCTACTCTTCTTCCTCCTTCTCCTCTTCCTCCTTCTCCTCCTCTCTTACTTCCTCCTGCTCCAGCTCCTCCTCCTACTCTTCTTCCTTCTTCTCCTCTTCACCGCCTTTCCCTCCTCCACCAGACATATCTCACCTCCCACACCTTAGCCACTCCCCCCTCCCCCTCCCCTACCACTCTCCTCTCCATCCCCCATCCCCTCCCCCCCTCCCCCCTCCCCTTCTCGCCTCGTCAACACTTCCCCTCCCCCTTCCTTCTCCTCATTGTCGACTCAGACCCCATCTTTCGTTGTTAGCTCCCCCTCCCCCTCCCCCTCCCCCTCCTGCTCTCTCTCTCCATCCCTACTCTGAATGTCAGTTTTCACTACCCTTCCCCTTTCCCCTCCGCCTCCGCCTCCTCCTCCTCCTCCTTCTCTTCCCGCTCCTCCTCCTTTTCCTCTTCCTGAGCTTCATTTGTCCCCCCTTCCACTCCTTGCTTTCCCTCTCCTTTCTCCTTCTCTACCTCCTTCTCCTTCTCCTCCTCCTCCTCCTCCTCCTCCTCCTTCTTCTTCTTCTCCTTCTCCTCCTCCTTCTTCTTCTTCTTCTTCTTCTTCTTCTTCTTCTTCTTCTTCTTCTTCTTCTTCTTCTTCTTCTCCTCCTCCTCCTCCTCCTCCTCCTCCTCCTCCTCCTCCTCCTCCTCTTCTTCCTAGTCCTCCTCTTCATCCTGCTCCTCCACCTCATTCTCCTTCTTCGCAACTCTCACATAATCTTCCTACCCTTCTTCTCCTCCTCCTCCTCCTCCACCATCTCTTCCACCTTTTCTTTCACTTACTCCTCCTCCTCCTCCTCCTCCTCCCCTACTCTTCCATGCGCAGGACGGTACGACAATAATGAGATTGGGCCATAGATACCAAATATTTGCGCATCATTACCGCTACGTCTCAAGGGCACGGGGGGAGGGAGGGGAGGAGGGGGAGAGGAGGGGAGGGGAGAGGGGGAGGGAAGAGGGCGAAGAAGGAAGGTGGAGGGAAAAGAAAGGTGAAGGAAGAGGAGCGAGGAGGGAGGAGGAGGGGGAGGGAGGAGGATGGGAGGAGAGGGAGGAGGAGAAAGAGAGAGACAGGAGGAGGAAGGAGGAGGGGAGAGAGAGGAGGAGGGAGGAGGAGGAGGGGAATAGAGAAGAGGGAGGGAGGAAGAGGGGGAGGGTGGAAGAAGGAGAGGGCGAAGGAGGGGAGGGAGAGGATGAGAGGGGACGGAGGATGAGGGAGAAGGTGAATGAGAGAAGAGGGAGGGTGGGGAGGAGGCTGAAAGGGAGGGGGAAGGAGAGGAGGAAGGAGGAGGGGGAGAAAGGAGAAGGTAGAGGATGAGGAGGGAGGGAGGGAAGGAGGAGGAAGGAGAGGGAGGAGGAGGGAGGGAGGAGGAGGGAGGGAGTAGGAGAGAGGGAGGAGGAGGAGGGAGGGAGACAGGAGGAGGGGAGGGAGGAGGGGAGATGGACAGGATGGGGGAACGAGAGGAGGAGGGGGAGGGAAGAGAAGGGCGAGAAGGGAAGAGGAAGGAAAAGGGAAGAGGAAAGATGAGGAGGAGTGGGAGGGTGGGGGAGGGGGGAGGGAGGGGGAAGGGAGAGGGAGGGGGGCTGAGACAGAAGGAGGGGGATGGAGGGAAAGGCAGGAGGGAGGGGGAAGGAGAGGGAGGGAGGAGGAGGGGAGGGCGATAGGGAGAAGGCGATGGGGAGGGAGGAGGAAGGTAGGAAGATAGTGAGAAGGCGAGGGGGGAGGGAGGAGAAAGAGGGGAGGGAATGGGAAGGGAAGGGAAGAGGAAGGGGGAGGAAGAGGGGAGGAAATGGGAGGGGGAGGGAAGGGAGGGAAGAGGAAGGGGGAGGGAGGAGGAGGGGGAAGGAGAAAGGGGTGAAGGAGGGGAGGGAGGAAGAGGGCAGGAAGGAGGAGGAGAGGGAGGAGGAGGGGAGGAAGGAGGAGGAGAGGGAGGAGGAGGGGAGGGTGATAGGGAGAAGGCAATAGCGGAGCAGGGGGAGGTAGGAGAAAGAGGGAGGGATGAGGAGGAGGAAGGGGGAGGGAGGAGGAAGGGGAAGGGAAGGGAGAGGGAAGAGGAGGGAGAGGGAAGAGGAGGGAGAGGGAAGAGGAGGGAGAGGGAGGTGGGGGCCGAAGGAGGGGAAAGGAGGAGTGGAGGGAGATAGAGAGAAGGCGAGACGGAGAGAGAGAGAAATAGAGGGAGACAGACAGTGAGAGGGGCAGGGAGAGAAAGAGAGAGCAACATGGAGAGAGAGAGAGAGAGAGAGAGAGAGAGAGAGAGAGAGAGAGAGAGAGAGAGAGAGAGAGAGAGAGAGAGAGAGAGAGAGAGAGAGAGAGAGAGAGAGAGAGAGAGAGAGGGAGAGAGAGAGAAAGAGAGAGTGAGAGAGAGGGAGAGAGATGAAGAGTGAGTGCAATTGAAAGAGAAAGGCTTAAAAGGAATAGGAAGGAGAAGTGGAAGGGGGGGGGGAAAGGTCGAGAAAGAAGAGGAAGAAGAGGGAAAGATAGATGAAAGAGAGACACGTGGAGGGAAAAGTTGAGTGAGAGAGAAATGTGGATGAAAAGGGAGAAGGAGAAGGAGAAGAAGAAGAATAGAGGAACGAAATTGAAAAGAAATGAAAGAAAACGAGAGATGTTTTGAATAGGAATAAAAAAAACGGAGTACTTCGATAAAAACATGGCGGCCGGAGAAAAATACAGAAAATGTAAAGTTACTGATAAAAGTATAAACAAGAGAACCACAAAGCTTAGAAAATGCATCGAAAGATAACAAAGAATAAAGTTAAAACAAATGTAAAAATTGAAGAAAGCGTGCGTGCGTGTGTATGTGTGTGTATGGGTGTGCATGTGTGCGTACAAGCGTGCGTTCAGGTGTGGTTGTGTGCGTGAGTGTGTGTGTGTGTGTGTGTGTGTGTGTGTGTGTGTGTGTGTGTGTGTGTGTGTGTGTGTGTGTGTGTTTGTGTGGGTGTGTGTGTTTGTGTGTGTGTGTGTGTTTGTGTGTTTGTGTGTGTGTGTGTGTGTGTGTGTGTGTGTGTGTGTGTGTGTGTGTGTGTGTGTGTGTGTGTGTGTGTATGTGTGTGTTTGTGTGTGTTTGTGTGTGTGTGTGTATGTGTTTATGTAAATGTTTCAGTCTGTGTGTGTGTGAGCGCTCGTGTGCGTATGAATAGACTTGTGCTCGTGTACCCATTTACACATGTGTATATGTACATGTGTGCATGAGCAAGTGTGCGTATCTGCGTACAAGCATCCAATTCATATACTTTATTTTACTAATTTATTTATTCATTTATTCATATATTGATCAAATCATACATACATATATACATATATACATATTATATATATATATATATATGTATATATACATACATATATACATATTATATATATATATATATATATATATATATATATATATATATATATATATATACATATATACATATATATATACTAGCCAAATTGCCCGCGCGTTGCTGCGAGTTCGTGAATAATCCCTAGCCAAACCATACCACACCTAATGAAATATAGCTTTAAAGACTCCCCCTCCCAGGTATAGGCCCCCCTACCCAAAGGTTGGGAAACCCTAGTTTGAAAATACATGCATACACAAACACATATATCATGTACACATTCTTTTGCGTGCGTGTGTGAGTGTGTATGGATTAACAATAAATGTTTATTTATCTTCAGAATATATATGGTTATAGGGGTTTATTT
>NC_134815.1:36776767-36779267 GCF_046742065.1 Oratosquilla oratoria | reverse complement strand
TGGAAAGCTTAATGTGGCGGCACACCAGGCATTTCTCGCTAGCATGCTACTTGCTTTTGCTACTTCGTTTCAGTAGAAACGACTTCAGTTACGATCTTTTGTTTTTCAAAATGTCAAATTATTCTAGCGTCATATTGTGAGAAGCTGAGTGATAAACTAAGAGAATTTAAACCTAGAATACGAATGTTATAAACATTGTTGAGATGTCCTTACGGAAGCCTAGAATATTGTAACCGAAGTCGTTGCTACTCAAATGAAGTAGCAATAGCAAGTAGCATGCTAGCCTAGTGTACCACCACCTTAGTACTGAATGGGAACGAGGAATGTTTTTTTGTGTTATGAGTTTATATAAGGAATGTGGGACAGTTATATGGAGTAGGAATTTGAAGTCGATTCTTCGGAAAGGAAAATGGAATGAGCGGGTTAGAGCGTCGCTATCTGCGGCGGAGGTCGAGGGGATGGTGGTTCGGATCCTGCCTCCAACTAGTTGGACCAAGGGCATGGCTCACTGAATTCCACACTACAAAGTCCTTTGTAAGGGGCACCGTTCTAGCCTCCTGATAGGTAGGGAGAGTTGGTGACGTTAAATCAAGTCAACCAATTACAAAGATGATTTAGAATAAAATCTAAGATTAAAACATGAGCTTAGAAATTCAGGCCCTGTTCACACCAGTGGTTTGAATCGCGAGGAAACCGCGGCGGTGCCGCATAGTCAAGGAAAAACTGCACGGTTATGTTTGAACACCTCCATTGACTTACACTGAGCTTGAACCGCCGCGGTTGAAACCGCTTGTGTGAACAGGACCTAAGACTGCATCAGAATCCGGAGAGACAGAATATTCTGCTCAGCATCTTACTCGCGTCCTTAATCCTATGGGACTACAAACAACACAAATGAATGACACTGAAATAATTTTTTTTTTTGACAGATCTTCTTAATTCAATCTGTACCGTCGCTGTCTTATTGCACAATTCATAAACACTATTTACAACATCTATTAATTGATAATAAGAGAGAACTATCTTTTCTTAAATTCATCAATTTCTGTAGTGTCTTTGGTAGAAATTGAGAAGCCTACTTTAGGAGACGCGTAGCCGTCATCTTTGCCCTATGATGCGTTTGGGTTGTTAAGGTAGTGAACAAACAGTGCGGGATTCGAACCCACAACTAAGCGAATTGGAGACCAGCATGCTTCGAATGACGCCACCAGCGCACTATGTTATCTAGGAATATGTCACTAAGTCTAATGAAAGACTTAAGTAAAACCTTCAGTTTACTTTCATGAGGAAAGAAGATTTAGTCACAATGGTCTGAGAATATATAGGGTAAAAAAAAATTGCGTGGGCGTAGGCTGGTGAATTTGAATAGTTTATATACTGTACATATACATATACATATACATATACATATACATACACACACACACACACACATATATATATATATATATATATATATATATATATATATATATATATATATATCCTGGCACATAATACTATCGATTCTATGATTGCATATAGCTGTGTTAGAGTTATGATATCACTTAATACATAATTAGTAACTATATTCATATTGTATTCAACAGCAGTTTATACTCAATGCGTGTAATTAGTAATTGGTTTCATTTCCTATTTAGCTAATAATTATTAATAGCCCCCGTGTACGCTATAAAGCCAGTAAGGTTATTGTACGCGGTATCTGTTGAAACAAAACCGCTGCCCCAAGATACCGGCAACAGTACCTGGGTTGGTACTTATGTAATTCAAGGAATAATAATAATAATAAAAAAAAAATAGATTAAATAAGATTAGGTTTATGAATGAAACGATAAGAAATAAAATAAGATACAATAAAATGAATGAAATAGAATAAGATGGAATGAAATAGTACATACATATACAGGTTGGTTAAAAAGTAAGTGGAAAGTAAATTATGAAAATAATGATAATTATATAGTGTCCACCTACTTTTGGGCCACCCTGTATATATGTATATATATATGTATATATACATATATATATATATATATATGTATATATATCTATATATATACATATATATGTATATATATACATATATATGTATATATATATATACATATATACAGATATATATATATATATATATTATAAAATTCAGGTAGCAGGTTTTGTTGAAGACATTTTCTATTGAATAATACATCATACTCAGCGTTAGTAACCTTCTTTTTGATACTTTCAATCCTTCTCTCTATCTATCTTCAGGGGGAAGGGAGAACACTACATTACCAAATGAATTCATGGTAAATTTGGAAATAAAAACGAATACATAACTTACAACGTTTCGCCTATACTTTAGGCATGTTCTGGTAATTTTATTTTCAGAACTTACAAAATATGATTATATATGACACTACATGAATCAATGGGAGAGGTACCACACTGGATTTATATTTTGAAGGACATTCGCTTGACCCATTTAAACATCTTCCAGAGTTACTAGGTTTGCTGTACACAC
>NC_134815.1:36764267-36771767 GCF_046742065.1 Oratosquilla oratoria | reverse complement strand
CAATTTTGCCCTATTAGGTGCTTGGAATATTGGGGCAGGTAACCAAAGTCATTGCTGGGAACAGGAGTGCGGGATTCGAACCCACAGCTAAGCGAGGGCAAGACCAGAATGATTGCGGTTACGCCAGTAGTGCAATAAAAATGTTCATAACGGGATATCATATATGTAATTCAATATTAATAAAAACGTACTGATACTATCTAGACAATATACTCCAGTACACCGCCTCAAGGCCTTATCACACTGAGCTATTTTGCCACGACTGTTGGAGCAGATTTGCAGCCACCCGCATCTTTTGGGAAGAAATCTGTTATGTTGGACGAAAATAGGTTTCCTCCAGCATATTAAATGACGTTCTATGTATTTTTGTTGAGAAAAGATTCTGGAGGTAGGCGGTACCACCGATTAATCGAAAGTTAGAGGGTCTGATGTAGATGTAATATGCAATGTTGCCATAATTGTTATATTAATAATAAAAAAAGTATTTAATAGAGGAAAAAAGAAATAGAAAGTTGAAGATCAATATCGCTTGTCCAATGTTACAGAGGAAGACCTCGTTTAGCTCAAACCATTCCTGTTGTTCCGAAAAACAGTAAACGGTGAACATAAACAGAAAATGTGATATGAAGAAGAAACAGCCGTCGTAGAGTGGTCGAACTACAGCTGAAAGGTTTTGATTTTGCGCCCGAATTTCAGCGTGACTTATGACGACGACGACGACGACGATGATGATCATGATGATGATAATGATGACGACGACGATGATGATGATGATCTGTGATGGAGTCAAATTTGGGCGTCAATCGCGGTGACAGACGGACGGAAGTTCGGGTGGACAGGCATCCGTATGGATGGACGGACAGATAGACAAACATATAACACTGACAGATAGGAAAGCAGACAGAGAGATGGATACAGACAGACAAACAGACATAAAGAAACAAAGAAGGCACATAAACACAGACAATAGACAGCAAGACAGGTAAGATAAGCAGACAGACCGACACACACAAAAAAAAAAAACATATAGATAGACAAACAGATAGAGACAGACGAACAGACAGAAAGATAGACAGACAGAGACAGGCAGACAGACAGAAAACAGACAGACATACAGACAGGCAGACAGAGGGACGGGCAGACAGAAACAGAGAAAAGAGGCAGACAAAAGATCGGACGTCTAGTTAAGCGAACCCACTTCTTCCCGTAATCATCATGATCGCCGCTTGTTGAGGGCTTTATCACGCGCGGGCTTGCGTCTGTGTGTACACAAGCTTGTCATGTATACACGAAAGGTATCATACGACATGCCACGTTACACAGACTAGACCCTGTGAAGTTTAACTTTCTGTAACAGTTTTTTTCAAGCCTTACTTTCCACTAAAAATGATAAAAATAAATAGAGAGAGATAGAGAGAGAGATAGATAGAGAGAGAGAGAGAGAGAGAGAGAGAGAGAGAGAGAGAGAGAGAGAGAGAGAGAGAGAGAGAGAGAGAGAGAGAGAGAGAGAGAGAGAGAGAGAGAGAGAGAGAGAGTGAGAGAGAGAGAGATGGCAAGAGAGAGGAGGGGAGAGAAAGAGAGATAGAGCAAGATAGAGATAGAGAGATAGATAGATAGATAGAGATATAGATAGATAGATAGATAGATAGATAGATAGATAGAGAGAGAGAGAGAGAGAGAGAAAGAGAGAGAGAGAGAGAGAGATAAGTGACTCCCAGCACACGGGAACAAGTGTTTGTCGTACTTTGAAAAAACAGGTTGGGATTTCCTCTGTTATATCCCCACAGTTCAGCGCCGTGCATTCGTGCTTAGTATTGGATAACGACGACAGAGGGTTAAGTTAGGTTACGCTAGGTTAGGCTAGGCTAGATTAGGTGAGGGTAGGTTAATTTAGGTTAGGTTAGACTAGGTTAGGTTAGGTTCGGTTAGTTTAGGTAAGGGTAGGTTACGTTAGGGTAGGGTAGAGTAGGTTAAGTTACGTGAGGTTAAGTTAGGTTAGGTTAGGTTAGGTTCGGTTAGTTTAGGTAAGGGTAGGTTACGTTATGGTAGGGTAGGGTAGATTAAGTTACGTGAGGTTAGGTTAGGTTAAGTAAGGTTAGGTTAGGCTAGATAAGGTTAGGTTAGGAGAGCTTAGGTTACGTGAGGTTAAGTTAGGTTAGGCTAAGCTAGGCTAGGCAAGGTTAGATTAGGTTATGGTAGTTTAGTGTCACGTCCTTAGCGTGAATAGAATCCTGTGGTTGTAATGTGCTACGCCTTTGTGTGAATAAAGTCTCCTGTTTGTATTTTTTAAGGCACGCCTTGCGTGAATATATGTTATAAATTTGTATTGTATGTCATAATATTAATGTTTATTTCTTGAAATATTAAGCATTGCGCAATACCGTCTGTTGGAGCACGCCTCATTACGTATTATCAGATGATGTCAAGCTCAGAAACGTATCATAATTTGGCGGGAAAACTCAATCTGCTTTCCCATTGGCTGCAAATCTTTAAACTACCGCTTTACGAACGTTTTGTTATACTTGAAATGTAAGCTCTAATTCTTGGGGTATAAAAGGGCAATGCAGAGAGCGACCCGGGGACAGAGACCAGAGAGACATAGAGAAGAGAAGCAGAGATCCAGAACGCTAAAAGAACGAAGAAGACAAGAAAAGAAGCAGACGCCCAGGGCCCATCTGAGTCTACGTAGAAATTATTCTACATTCGTCGATTACGACAACTCCGCTAAACAAGTCTTTAGGACCACAACTACTGCCCGTCTCCACGCCTTTGTTTTTTTTCCCGAATTGTTTCGGACAGCTCCAGACTACTGCTGAACTACGTGCGACTCAACACACTCTCTCTGTTATTTTCTCAATTACGAAACATTATCCAATATCTTACGAGTTCCTGACTACCAGAAGCTTCACCTACCAGAAGAACTATCAGAGGCTTCCCCTAACAGAATTTATCATACATAATCCTCACCTCAAACTACCTATTTGTCCCCCGAAACCGTTGTTGCGATCTCAGCAATCAGAATCAAGACTTGTATACACCATAATCAAGACTTGTTTCACCCACCTGTTCTTACGTGCTACATACAAGAGCACACCCAGCTAATCTACTTGGTAAATAATTTTGTGTATATTCTATGTCATATGTATTGATTTTTTTTATTCTATGCCTATTTATGTTGTATGTGTTATTTTTGTTCGTGTAATAATATCAAATTTTGACGAAGAGTTTAATCATCCTGCCTGAACTCTATCATTCGTCCGAACAGCGCACGTTCTTATTTTTTTTTTCGTGTCGTGATTAGCCTGAGCCATAGGTGGGTTGTGACAATTAGCTTAAGTTGGGTTGGGTTAGGTTAGGTTAGATTAGATTAGGTTAGGTGAGGGTAGGTTACACTAGGTTAGGTTAAATGAGGGTAGGTTAGGTTTGGTTAGCTTAAATTAGGTTAGGTTAGGTGAGGTTAGGTAAGAGTAGGCTGCATTAGGTTAGGTTAGGTCAGATTAGATTAGGTGAGGGTAGGTTGCATTAGGTTAAGTTAGGTTAGGTCAGGTTAGGTGAAGGTAGGTTGCATTAGGTTAGGGTAGGTTAGGTTAGGTGAGCGTAGGTTAGATTTAGTTAGCTTAGATTATATTAGGCTAGGGTAGGTTAAATTAAGTTATATTAGTGTAGATGAAGGTAGGTTGCGTTAGGTTAGGGTAAGTTAGGTTAGGTGAGGGTAGGTTGCGTTGTGTTAGGTTAGATTGGGATAGTGTAGGTAGCTTAAATAAAGGTAGGTTGGATTGTGTTAGGTTAGGTTAGGTTAGGGTAGGTGAGGTTAGGTTAGGTTATATTAGGTGTGGGTAGGTTGCATTAGGTTAGCTAACTCGATTCAGCTTGGGTTAGGTTAGGCTACCTTAGGTTAGGTTGGATTAGGTTAGCTAACTCCTCCTAGGACCAAATGGGATAGAAACCTCAAACCTAGATGGTTAACATCATTAACTTCATTTTGATTAACTTCAAATGATTTTGCTCCATCGACAGGCTGACACAAAACAAAATAATTATGGATTTTCATATAACAAACAATTGAACATCACATCTTAGAATAACCACAATAACTGCCTTATTGTTACAAATACATCTATGGAAATTCAGTACAAAAGAAAACATTGTTTCAGCAACTGGATTCTCTCTCTTGGGGTATGAGCAAATGTTTCATATTTCTTTAACCACATATCGGGCGTAAGGTAATGAAATGATTACACATTACAACCCTTCAGTGACTTCTGGGCCACCCTGTATTAAATTAATAGTTGTGTGAGTTCACATCCACGACAACCATCTGTAAACACAGGAACAACATAAGCACGGGCGTCCTGGAACATCGACCAACCGACTCACACGATTATTTTAAAGAAACAACAACCAATTACTATTACGGTTACTATGAAGTAATGTGGCTGCGTAGGAAATGCTTCGTGTTCTCGAAAAATGCTGTATGCTGCCTGTAGACAGTTTCATCTGTTCCAAAATTAAACAGCGCCGCATTTGAGCAAACAAAACAAGTAAACTATTTGCGACTCTTTTTCAACATTCATATTTTCATATGAATATGTACACAGATAGCGATGTTATATGTATGAGTATGTACATTTTGAGGTCTCTACGTACTTGTGTGTAAGCGATACATATAGACATACACGTACCTTCATGTACGGATATGTGAAGTTATATGTAATATTATGTGGTTATCCAAACAAATAGAGCGGATGGACCAATCTGTATGTACGTCCGTATGTATGTATGTATGTATGTATGTATGTATGTATGTATGTATGTATGTATGTATGTATGTGTGTATGTATGTATGTATGTATATATATATAGTATGTATGTATGCAGTATATATGATATGTATGTACGTATATATAGTATATATATGTATATATATATACATATATATATAGATATATATATATATATATATATATATTTCTCTTAATGGAGCAATCGGTTAAGTCACTTGTCACGTGCTAGCCCTGGTTCGAGTCCTTGGCCGTACCACGTTTCAATTTCTGCATGTTGGCCTCCACGGATCTCCCGATGTTGATGGCGTAGAATTAAAGTGTATTATGGTTGATAAAAATGTATCTCTGTTCACTGTTCACTGGGACCCATTCAGTGTTGTTCATATATATATATATATATATATATATATATATATATATATATATATATATATATATTTCACAATATTTTACCTCTGCTATATACAGTATAGTTATTTCTTTGCTTTCTCACCTGGCTTGTTCGATTCAATGGCACTACTTGGCACCCGACAGCGTTTGAAATGTCAGGGAATATACCAGTGTGTTTGTTTTTATGTATAATTAAAAGAAAACGAGGTCCCTCTCTGACCTATTTTTCAATATTTGACCTTTGCTATGTATAGTTACTTTTTTACTTCTTCATCTGGTTTGTCTTATTAATTGTTTTCGTACCCGTTGAGGCTTGGGTGAAATGATGTCCTGTCAAAATAAATAAGATATAAGTGAATAGATAAATAAAAATTTAAAAGAGAAATTAAATTATATCATTAGATTCCTTTCCGAAAGCTGCGAGCTGTAAATTTGATCTATTAGTTGGAGGAAAAATAGCCCAGTGTGATACCGCTTTTACCTAGCATTAGAGATTGAAATCAGATACTTGTAATTCTGAGTTGAAGGCACATCTCAAATAGCGACGCTGACATAGCTGACATGTCTCACATTATGAAGACTATTTCAATCTTTATTTTATATATATTTTTCTTGTTAAGTCATGTTCAATCTCTTGAAAATTATTTAGAATCAATACTGACATTATGACACAAAACACGAGATAGTATGAACTTATAGTCTTTTATCGACGTGTGATTGATATTCCTGACAGCTTGCTGTTGTGGATTTTGCATTTACTGAAAAGTAATGACGTAGATATTGTTTTCCTAGAATGAAAATATATATCACAAGAAACACCAATTAAGGACGGAGCCTTTATTAGTACAACGTTTCGCTTATTACACCTTTGTCAAGATGTACTTGATAAAGGGCAGAGATGGAACCCACATGAAGTCCAACAATCCACTGGAATCAGTCAGAGAGAGTCATTTCTTTATGGTCTATAAGCAATGATATTACCGCGACCATTGCAACCCAGAGACGAAAACAGGAGAAAAGCGCCAAGCCCCCAATTAAGACGAACTTGAAAGCAGCATCTGCTAAAGTTCTCAAATTCATCAAAAGCAAGGCCTGGAACAAAGCCCATCGTACAGTGAATCAATGCTCGCGCCACAAACCAAGGCATTGTTTACGATTAGTCTAAGCTGGAAATTGAAAGAGAATGAGAAAATAAGATCATATGAAATGAAATGGCATGACCTTGCGGAAATGTACCAGCAAGTGATGCTATTTATGAACAAGGTGTTTGTTTGTTTGTTCGTTCGTTAGCAACTTTACGCTTATTTCATTAACTGATTTTTATTTATTTCATTTGATTATTTTCTATTTGTTTATTTATTTCTTTATTACCAATTTAATTAATTACTTTATCTATATAATTTATTAATTTATTTGTTTATTTATTTACAAAGGATTACAAAGGAAGAGCATGTCGACAGGTGACCTTTTGGTCCATAACTAGGTGGGATGCGTAAAGAAATATACACAAACAAATAAACAAATAAAAGAAAATAAAAATAGATAAATGAATAAAATAAATAAATATGTAATGATGAATAATAAACAAACAGAAAAATAACAATTATTCATAATAAACAACAGATAAATAAGCAACAAAGAATAAACAGATAGATAATGATAACTAAATAAATAATAACAAATAAATAAAAATGGCTGCCATTACAGCGCATTTCTTAGGCGCTTATCTAACTGAATCTTAAAACATCGAACTGTTCTACATTGCACTGTTTCTGCACGAAGTTTATTCCATTCATTAATTACACGGTTGGCAAAGTTTGTTTCTACCCCCTTTCAAATTAAATCTACTTCCTGACAGTTTGAAACTATCATTTCTTATCTGAGTGCATTCAGTGTGAAAATTTGGTCACTTTTGATGTTGTCAATTCCCTTTAGAATCTCAAAACCTGTATCAAATCACCCCCGATTCTACGTTTTTTTTTTTTTATGAAAAGTAGATTCATATGTTTTAGTCGATTTGGGTATGATTTGTTTCAGTTTTGTGGCTCGCCGTTGTACTTTTTCGAATCTGTCAATATCTTTAATGAGATTCGATGACCATACGGATACAGTATATGCCAAACGTGGAGAAACTAACGTTTTATATAGCTTGTTCATTGCAGATGGACTTTTAAAATCAAAAGATCGCGCAATGTGTCCTAGAATTTTATTTGCCTTTTCCGAGGCGGAAATATACTGATTAGATTTAAGATCATCATTGATAACTACGCCGAGATCCTTTTCACTATCCACTTTTGTTAACGACTTTCCAAATAGCTTATAATCG
>NC_134815.1:36756767-36759267 GCF_046742065.1 Oratosquilla oratoria | reverse complement strand
CAACCGATAATTTCAGTCCTCACTACATGGTTACTAAGTCTATTTCATTCGTTAACCACTCTATTGGTAAGCCATTTTTTGCCTATTTCTTTCTCAAACTCAAAATTTTCCAATTTAAATCCATTACTGCGAGTCATGCTCTGTTGGGTATGTATCGGGGTGGCCAATCAACAATCAATAATGCAATTATGCAAAATATTGTATTAGTTACAAGCACTACAAAAACAAGCGTGCGGTCGCTTTGTAAGCACAATCAAGACTGGCTCCAAGCGACGCGACCAAGCTCAGACTTGGCGGGAAAAACATATACGCTTAAATGAACACTTGGTTCTCACAATAATATATAAAATATATAATAAATAAACACTATTACAAATGCGTATATACAACACACAAAGAATATTCTATGCCACCATTGCATGTAGATATGTTGTTACTTGTTACTTGTTGGTTGAGTTCTAGGGGCATTCCGTTACAATGTAACGCTCCATGCCCCGAACGATAACTTCCTCAGCACTTGTAGTTGTCTCTAATCACCTTGTTAAAGACAGTTCTCGGACCCTCCAAAGAAACTTCATATCCAATACGTTTAATAGCATCTTAAAAACGTCTCTAAAACGTGAACAATTTGCATCCTTACAAAAAGACAAAGAGAGCAAGGCTATGGGAATGCGGGGATTAATTGCCTTTGTGTACAAAAGGATACTTCCGATCGAAACCATTCATAAATGATGACTGTTCAGTCTCTTTAAAAGCTTTGCGTTCATTCCACATCCAACAGCCTTGCGGTTATTCTTGTCATAAGTAATATTCGGTTTTGATAAAACTGAATTCGAGTTCTTGTGTCTCTGTACCTGCATCCACTAATTCGAAAGCCAAGGCTTCTGCACCCATAAAGATTAATAAGAAATTCTCAGAAAGACTTCAATCACCTACTCATGAACGCTGAAACTATTGTTTGTTTTAAGATGTTAGATAAATTAGTGGATAGGGATGAAAGGTCGTAAAGCAGATGGAACTGTCTAGTGTAGGCCTTATGGCCTTTTGCACTCTTCTCTATTCTTATGCTCTTATCACTTAGCTTGCTAGGGTATTGAAGAAGTATGGATGAAGAATATACCGTCTACTGAATTCAGATTCCAGTTGTTTGTACAACAAAACATCTCAATTTACCAGCAGGTAAGAAAGAGGACAGGGGATAGTTGTGCGTGGAGAATGGTTATATCGAGATGATATTTTGACACAGCCCGAAGGTGCCTCTCCCTGTCTTCTCTATTTTTCATACGAGGGGAAGAGGAGTGAGGGTCACCGTGTCAATAAATCGGCGCTGCTATGGACCTGCTGTGTCATTGTTTCTGACCTGAGCAACGAGAAGAAGCCAGGGAGGACCCTTCTTCCAAGAGGAGCTAATGTTAGAGGGAAACGAGAGGGTGGTGGATGGGCGGGTTCCTTTGTCTGACTACCTCCATTATACGGGAGAAGAAACCTTTGGTACGGAGACACGCCAGCACTTTCGACCGACGTATATGAAGCGTCCAGAAACAGAGGGGCATCCCCGCCACTTTTACTGGTTTCGAGTTAGGCACGGATCGTGAAAGCCCTTATGGGTCCACACTCGAAATTTATCTTTGTTTCTAGACGCCTCATGTTAGTTATGTCTACAACATCCACACACATTGCTTAGAATTTTTTTTTCTCTAACAAACGCTGACTAACTGGTGTATTTGTTGGCGTCAATTTCTTATTTCAAAGTACTTCTAGTAGCGTTGGCTTGTGAAAGTAATGGAAATACTTAAAAATAGGCCAATTTTCTAATTTGTGATGCAGTGAAAATGTATATTTTGCTTTTCATTATTACTGATGCATGTCATATCTAATTTTGAAGATATTCGAAAATCTAAATAAAAAACTACAGAAAAAATGAGAGAGCCTATGTTGTTGGTTTTTGCTCATGCGACAAAACAGATCATAAATAAAAAATATATAAAATACACCAAAAGATGAAAATTGTCAAAATCTTTAGATGATACAATTTTGTGATAAAGACTGAAGAGCGAATGACACTAAGATGGATTAAGGGGTATTGTAACTACTTTCATATGATTTTACTTTGTGATCTATTTTCACCACAAACAAGGTGATTTCGTTTAAGAAAATTAATATTAACTTAATTTGGATGTTCGCTGGCTGAGCGGCTTAGAGCGTCGATACTTGCGACGGAGGTCGAGGTGACGGCGGTTCGATCCTTGCCGCCAACGAGTTGGACCAAGGGCATGGTTCATTCAATTCAACGCTACAAAGTCCTCTGTAAGGGGTCCTGTCCTAGCCTTCTATTGGGGGGGGGGGAGGGTTCGCGAAGTTAAAGCGAGTCATCATCTTTATTTTACAACCGTTAACTCAGAATATTCAAGATTTATCCAAATATTTTTTATGGAGCTAAGGAAGACTTATGTTATGCATATATATATATATATATACATATATATACGAGTATATATAT
>NC_134815.1:36744267-36751767 GCF_046742065.1 Oratosquilla oratoria | reverse complement strand
CAGAGAAGGGAGCAGAGAAATAGATAAGAGAATATAGTCTGAATCTAATGAATACAAGAAGGAAATGGGACAGAAACCAAGAAGTGTTCTTCAGGTCAGAGTTTCTTAACAAGGGGCCCGTGGACCCCTGGAGGGGCACATGAACCTACCAAGGGATCCGCAGTTGGGGGAATTCAACATATCACTTTATTTTTCATTTCATAAATATGCACAAACTTACTTTATTTTCTTTTTGCGTTATGTTTGAACAATCAAAAGTACCTGATAATAAACACAAGTTCATATGAAAAAAAATATATTAAAAATTCATATATACAAATGTAAAATGGCTATATCCTATCTAATTCCGTATCAATGGGTCCCCTGAATATATAAGTCAATATAAGAAGTCCACAAAGGATGAAAGGTTTAGAGACACTGCTCTAGATACTGAAATAAATTAAACAAAGGCGAGAAGGAATGGAAGAATTTGTAAAGGTAAATTTTTGACGAAATATGTGAGAAAACAAGAGACTAGAGGGAAGAGAAGGACCAACAAGTTGATCCATTATGAAAGATAAAGAAAAGATTTTGATGGACTCTGAACTGCCAAGGAAAATGGAAGGATAATATAGATGAACTGTGTGTTGATAAAAGAGGTAAAAGACTAGATGTTGATGGAAATGTTAACTTTCGAGATTAAAAGGTGGAAGTTGAATTGGCAATAAAAAGAAGACAAAATAAATATAGAGGTAGACATAGTTTCAGTAGGAGTGAATAGTGCAAAAGAAGACCTGGTGACGTATGAAGTATTAGATATTCAAGAACAAAATAGGAGACATGATACATTCTAGAAAGCATGAAATGATATACCTTTATAACTATTTCAGCAAAGGATGGAGTTGGATAATACATAAAACAATAAACATTATGAGTCAGACGAAAACGTTTATGCTCAAAGCAATTCTCAAGAGAATAAACGATTAATCATCTTGTCATATCAGAGTAATATGACTTAATAGAAAGAAAAAACACGGTTAACGTTATATCTATTCTGAGAGTCATTATGTAAAGAGCAATTGAAATGGAGATTTATATCTGTATCTGCTTTGTTGACATTGAAAAAATTCTTGACATGGTCATGCATGACAGAATGACACCTGCGTCCAAGGAAACAGAACTGGGTTGCAAGAATATAAGAATTATGTTAAATTTATTTTGTGAAAGGAAAACAGATACCGCAGAAGAGGCTGGCTCAGATTGGGTCAGGGTAAAGACAAGGGTGCCTCTTTTGGCAAAAATTATTTTCAATCCATGAACAGAAATCTGCAAAATCTTGGTGACATGGATGGCTTAAAACACAAGAAGCTAAATGATTTGTAGAACGTATGTGACATGATGCTGTTACCTGATGTACAGAAGAATTTGTTTGGGCACTTTGATGGACTTCGACATGGGTCAAAAGATATAGGAGATAGGAGCTCATCTTCAAGTTTCTCTGACCGAAGATCAAATGACAATTTTCAAGAAATTTTAAATAACGCACAGATCACACAATCTTGATATCTATATATATGTATACGTATATACATATATATATATATATACATATATATATATATACATACATATATATATATAATATATATATATATATATATACATATATATATATACATACATATATATATATAATGTATATATATATATATATATATATGTATATAGTTTTTTTATTGTTTCTTTTCATTCCTCATGTGATCTATAAAATTTTCATCATTCCATCGTTGATTTAACATTAACCAAATTCTATAAAACTGAAGGAAAGAAGATTGAATTGAATATCACATATGCATATATAAATCTATACATACATACATGCATGTATACATACATACATACATACATATACACATACATACGTACATACATACATACATACATACATACACACATTATATACATACATATATATATACATACATATATATATATATATATATATATATATATATATATATATATATATACATACTTTGTGTAAGTGATCAGAAATCAACTTATCTTTAGGTCATATCTTATGAACTGACCAGAGACTTCCTTGTTGACTGAGCTTCATACAATGGCAGAAACAACAATTCCTGAAGGAAAATGCAGCAGATGAGAACAACAACAAAATTGTTTTATGAGAGAAACAGAGAGAGGCGGAACTTCTTCATATTTAGAAACGCTTCACATTAACCAATTTTAATGTGATTTACGAATTTAGATGGCTTATATAGAAGGCTCTAATCCCCTCAGTAACGTAAACTACATTGAAACAACACAAACTCTCTCCAGATGACTAACAAGACATTCACAAAACGAGTTAATCAAATCAAATATGAAAACTTTCCTCAATACTGACCCCTATCCTCATCAGGCGACAAACACGACAATTAATCATACTCGAACACCATATACACAATAAAATGAACTTATTCACATTAAAACATCAATAACAAGCCAAGAACATACAGCCAACAAGAGGATAGCTACAAGCCAAGAACATACAGCCAACAAGAGGATAGCTCCCGTTGTACATTTAAGATTCTCGTCAAATGTTGTGAATTTGAAAATCTGTAGGCGACTTTGCTTACAGTATTCTAGACTTCCCTAAGGGCAATTCAACAATGTGTCTAGTATTCATATAAATCTAACTTGTCTGAGTTTGTCATTCAGTTTCTCAAAATATGTCACAAAGATGGTTTGACATTTCGAGATTTGAGAAATGAAAGATATTAACTTGCTTCTGCTCAAACAAACTCCCTTGAGCTGCATATGTGTAACAGCGTTAACTTAAAAGACACGTTATAACTTCGTGAACTACACGAAGCACTACACACAGTTCCTTCCCTGAGTGCAAAGTACAGCCTAGAACCCAAACATGTAAACTTTAAACTTAAGAACCGATTGCTTGTCTTCCTCACCCCTTCCCCCTACGTTCAATAGTCTGCCTTTATGAAGTGCTATTGGTTATACGAAACGTTGACAGCAGCTGAGGACGTCTTCTTAATACACTTCCTCAGACTAAGATAAAAAAACAAGATTGTTAGAAAAAATATTTCATGGTCCATTTCTGGAACGCGCTATCCCCTTTGACAAAGGTACAGTCTTTGTACCTCACTCGGTCATATTATCTTTATTAACGATGTTAAATAAACGGTGAGAAATACATGTAAACACTGGAATGACTCCGGGTGTTAATATGTTTGAAAACGAGTGTAATCAACTTGATTTGACTACAAACACTCAATTGATTGCATTGATATGTGACTCTGGTCCATTGCACCTCGAATTTCCGCCATTGCAGAGAGAAGTTAGGGAGCCAGAGAAAAACTCACCGGGGATCGAACCTGAACTACCAGTCTGAGTAAGAAACACAATTCATTACTTATATACATATGTATACGCATATATGTGTGATGTTTCGACAGGTGGATTAAACTGGTAGTCATTCAATAAACACACACACACACACACACACACACACACACACACACACACACACACACACACACACACACACACACACATATATATATATATATATATATATATATACATATATACATATGTGTGTATGTCTGTCTGTATGTGTGTGTGTGTGTGTGTGTGTGTGTGTGTGTGTGTGTGTGTGTGTGTGTGTGTGTGTGTGTGTGTGTGTGTGTGTGTGTGTGTGTGTGTGTGCGTGTTCGTGTGCATGTGTTCGCGCATATTTACATGCTAGTGTTCATGCATGTGTTTGTATGCGTTGTTTCTGATTATTCTCTTCTTATGATATACACAGGAACATGACCAAACACCCTCAACCCTCACCAGTGAGAAGCTTGTCCTCTTAGAAGTCCTGAGTTGGGGGAATCGATTCGAGTCTGCTTTGAGGAAGAGCCCTGGGAATTGACAAGGCACAGGCCAGTTATTGAGCGCACGCAAAGTCGAACGCCTGAGGCCAAGCGAACGAGACAATGGAATTTCAACCCAGCTTAGGGATCACACATTCATCACCCCTGAACCTTCGAGCAAATAAATCACTTGAGTGGTTTCATTGTTGCTAATGACATAAAGTTTTTCTTTCTTCAGGTTCAAGGGAGCTTTAGTTTTTAAAATTATCTTAATTATCTCTTTCAATACGATGGCGCCTACATAGGCGCCATTAGACGCGAGTGAGTATATGAGGATGCTGGCGTGAGCTCCATATTCTGAGAACTGGCTTGATCATATTTATGTGGTTATTAATATCCAGAGTGAAAGAGAAGAAGTAATACAGCTGTTACTTTATATTTCATGACGCGAGTATTGTAATGTATCATCAAATCATCGTACATCAAGCAGCTGATACTGAAGAGGTTAACTTTATTAACACCTAAATTGAATAACACATTGAAGTGTAATACACACAATTTCACTACATAAGGTCAATAAGTGACTGGCCATTTTTTCATTGAGCTGATCGTTCGCCTACGGAGGCAAGGATGACATACACATTTTCTAATCCCAAATCTTAAAAAAAAAAAAAATAATAATAATAATAATAATAATTATAATAATAAAGAATAATAAGATACTTCGTCTTGTGCAAAAACTACCAAATGGTACCGTATCATTCAAACTTCTTGAAATTGTTGAACGTTCATTTCTCCTTGGAATAGTGCAAAATCTTTTCTCCATCAAGTTAAACTATTAAAAAGAGTTAAAAATCTGTTTCTTATACCTCGTCACATGGTTTCTGGCATCTAACGAACATTTCCAAAATTTTCCATTTCTTATTTTGCTCCCTCTTCGCGAAAAAAAAAAAAAATCATATCTTGGACAACCCTGATCCTATTTCCCTGATTTACCCATGCAGCTTTTTGTCAAAATTTCTTCCAAGAATACAAATTTTCTCCCCACCCCCTTTTTTGGGGTGGGGGGGTGGGGCTTGAATATAAAACACATTGTCCGAGTTCTTCTAAAGCTGTCTTTTTCTTTTCAAAAACTGTGCTTCCGTTATTACTCCTGTGACCTGGTGGCTTCATCGGAAGCATGCTGCTCTCGCATTTGCTTAGTTTAGGACAAAATTGACGGTTTTGGAAGCAGATACTCGCCTGCTAACATAGGTTTCTCACCTTTATTCTTGCTGCCGGAAGACAAAATTTTTACAAACTAAGCAGCAAAGGCATCAAATAATAAACCACTGACAGGCCAAGAAATTCCCTGGCAATATCTTATAAGTAGTCAAGAACTGGTTTGCAAAAAAAGAAAAAAAGAAAAAAAAAATTAACGAATGTAATAGACTTAGTGAGCGTTGAAACAATTGTTTATTTGAAGAAAATGTTAGATACCTTTATGGATGGGGATGACAGTTGGTAAGGGACATGGAACTGCCTACTGTAGACTTTTAGGTCTCTTGCAATCTCTTTCATTTTTATCTTCCTCTGTAACTCTAACGTTCTACTTTGAATACAAAGGAATACAATATAATTTAAAATTAAATATTTAATTTCCATATATCTCAAGAGGTGATTTTTGTAATGTCTACTACTTGCTTTATAAACAGGAACAATCAAAATGTTAATGTATGTAGAACTGTCTAGATATAGAACATAACGTACTCTTACATATTTCATTATTTCTCGTAGATGATTTTGGTAATGTCTACCATTAAGCGTATAGACAAAATCAATCAAAGTGTAAGTAGAGCTGTCCAGATATATAACAGAACGAACTCGTCCACTTCAAATTACCTATTTCAAAGAGGTGTTCTCTGTAATGTCTACTACTGAGTGTATAAACAAGATATATCTAAGTCCAAGTACAATTCTCTAATTGACCTATGATCCACGTGGAAGAAGTCATAGGGTCAGTCCGTCATCAATTACAGAACAAATGAGGTCACTCCATTAGTAGGGATATGCATATAATCTCAGTTACGTCTTGTTCCACCATATTAATTAATTTCTTAACTAAAAGGAATATATGGCGCATTGAATCACATGTACTTCTCCATCCTTACAGTGATTGTTACCCCCACCCCTCGCCCCTGGCTGGTTTTTGGGCATTATACTCCTGAGACGGGGAACATTAATGACGCCAATGTAATTCCTTTGAGTGTTTTAAAAAGAGTCATGGCATGCTTTGACTTGGAAATCCCTTCACAATGGTGCAAAATGACATTGCAATACAAGGCTCTGTTCACACTAGCTGTTTTGATCGACGTGGTTCAGTTACAATATAAGTCAATAAAGGCGTTCACACACAACCACGCATTTTTTCCTTGACTAGGCGGTGGCGCGCAGTTCAAGCAGCTAGTGTGAACAGGACCACATACACACACGCATGCGCACACACACACACACACACACACACACACACACACACACATTATACACACACACACACACACAAACACATATATACATATATATATATATATATATACATATATATATATATATATATATTTATATATGTATGTATATATACCCCTCTGTTTAGCTTTTGTAGGTTACGAGAAAGTCTTTGACTCGGTAGAACAAATAGCAACACTAAAGGTTTTAGAAAATACTTATGCGAAATGTACTGTTATAATTCGACTACATAAAGATTCAGACAAGATCAAGATCGAGAAAAGAGTACGGTAGGGCGATGCAATTTCACCCAAATTATTTATGTTTAAAACGTAAAGTTTACAATCAAATACATTCTGTCTGCAATAATCTACGGATGTGAGACTTGGAAATTGACGAAGGCGATGGAAACAAAGCTAAGGACTGCACAGAGAAGAATGGAAAGATCAATGATGGGAATAATGCTGAGAAACCGAAAGAGAGCAAGTTGGGCGAGAGAGCAGACTAGAGTGAAAAATATTATGGAGGCGGTAAAAGAGAGGAAGTGGAATTGGGCAGGTTAGTACGAACGACTGATGAGCGATGGAGCAAGTGTATTACTGAATGGACGCCGCGAGATGGGAAGGGTGAAAGAGGAAGATCAGCCAGAAGGTGGAGAGACGAGATTGAGAAGTTTGCAGGAGTGACATGGCAGAGGTTGGCGTGGTCGTGTGAATCATGGAATACTATGAAAGAGGACTTTGTTCAGCCGATTTGATATATATATATATATATATATATATATATATATATACATATATACAGTATATATATATATACAGTATATATATATATATATATATATATATATATATATATATATATATATATATATATATATATACACATAAATATATATATATATATACAGTATATATATATATACAGTATATATATATATATATATATATATATATATATATATATATATATATATATATATACATAGTTGAACATGGACTGTACTTACCGTAGATTTATGCGGGATGGTTTATATACAAACTTTTGAATAAAGTTGTTCCAGTAGCAGTTCTGCGTACAAACTACAGTACATACCACAACATTTCAGTGCAAAAATACTAGATGGATACTACTAAACGGACCAGAGTCATATAAC
>NC_134815.1:36729267-36731767 GCF_046742065.1 Oratosquilla oratoria | reverse complement strand
GAACAGTTGGCAACCCGGTGTGACCAGGAGCGTAGCGTCATAGGCTACCAAACTAAGTTTTGTCCTATACCTAGACCAACAAGAATAAAACATTCCAGGGTAATTTATCAATTTTGTTCTTCCTGACGTCAGAATTATTTTTTTCAATTTTAGTGATACTGCGAGGATAAGCAACATATAAACATAAGAACATAAGAATGGAGGAGGCTGAAAGAGACCATAAGGCCTACACCAGGTGGTTCCATGTCCCTTACCACCTGACATACCTATCCATAAAGTTGTCTAACCTTTTCTTAACCCATTCAACTCCGATGACAAGATGTCTTGTCATTTGGTCAAATAAAACAAAAAATCATAAAACACCAAAATGTTTGATCAAACACCAGAAAAATATGACGTCAGTCCTCGCTTCGCTGCGAGCGAAGCGAGGATTGACGTCATATTTTTCTGGTGTTTGATCAAACATTTTGGTGTTTTATGATTTTTTGTTTTATTTGACCAAATGACAAGACATCTTGTCATCGGAGTTGAATGGGTTAAAACAACCGATAGTTTCAGCGTTTACTACAAGGTTACCAAGATGATTCCATTCGTTATATACTCTGTTGATAAACCATTTCCTGCCTATTTCCTTAGTCGAAGTTTCATACTTCCCACTCATTGATACCATATAAGGAATTTGGTACAGACTTATCTAACTGTGGTATTACAATAACGATTAGACATATCTACACACCTATGATGCTGGTTCTTGTTGAATTTAGTGCTATTTATTGTATTCTCCAGTCTTAGTAGGTTTCTCTATGCCTTCACTCTCAATGTTGTCCATTCCCTTCATTTCTTTCCTCTCTCCCTCTTTCACTCACTCATACACCTACTCAATTCACTCCCTCACTCTCTCTCTCTCTCTTACTCATTTTTTTACACTCTCTCTTCCTTTTTTCTCTCTTTCTGTCTCTCTCTCACACACACACGCACACACACACACAAGAAAAAAAAACATATCCCCGTAGATTAAAAAAAAAATGGTTATTTATAAAAAAAGAAAAAAATCTGAGAAGAATGCCACTGGAGCTTCGTTGTCAAGACATTCCAGAACCCTTTTCTCCTTCCAGTTTCCTTCCATTCCAGGTCCGGAGTTCCAACCGAGAACCCTGGGGCACTGCAGTAGCTGGGGTGCCCCTCCTGACACGACGGTAGAGGAGGAGGAAGAGGAGGAGGAGGAGGAAAACGAGGAAGAAGGAGGAGGAGGAGGAGAAGAAGGAGGAAAAGGAGAAGGAGGACGAGTAGGAGGAGGACAGAGGTAGGAAGAGGAGGAAGAGGAGGAAAAGGAGTGGAAGAGGAGAAAGACCAGGAGGAGAAAGAAGAGGAGGAGGGGAGGAGGACGAGAAGCAGAGGGAGATATAAAAGTAGGAGGAGGAGGAGGAGGAGGAGAAGGAGGAGAAGGAAGAGGAGGAGGGCGACGAGGTAGATAGGAGTAGGAATAGGAGGAAGAGGAGGAAGAGGAGTAGAAGAGGAGGAACAGCAGGAGGAGAAGAAGGAGAAAGACGAGGATGAGGAGGAGGATACTAGGAAGAAGAAGAGGAGAAAACGGAGTGAAAGAGGAGGAAGGGCAGGAAGAGAAGGAGGAGGAGGAGAGGAGGAGGACGAGGAGCAGATAGAGAAATAAAAGTAGGAGGAGGAGGAGGAGGAGGTGGAGAAGACGAAAAGAAGGAGGAGGAGGAGGTGGAGGAGACGAACATGAGGAGGAGGAGGTGGAGGAGACGAACATGAGGAGGAGGAGGTGGAGGAGACGAACATGAGGAGGAGGAGGTTGAGAATGATGAGGAGTAGAAATAAGAGAAGAAGGAGGACAACAAGGAGGAAGAAAAGGATGATGAAGAAGAGAAGGAGGAGGAGGAGGAGGAAGAGGAGGAGGAGGAAGACAAAGGAGAAGGAAAGATTCAAAGACGAAAGGAGGCCCGTAACGCTGTGAGTGTTTCTTAGACGCGGCCGAAAACGTATATATATATATATATATATATATATATATATATTATATATATATATATATATATATATATATATATATATATATATATATATATATATATATATATATATATATATGAAATGATAATAATAATCATAATAATAATATACATAATAATAATAATAATAATGATAATGATGATGATGATGATAATAATAATAATAATAATAATAATAATGATAATAATAATAATAATAATAATAATAATAATAATAATAATAATAATAATAATAATACATACATACATATACCAAGGCTTTTTCCCCCTTTCAAGGGAGGTAGCCAAAAAGGGAAAGGCATAAAAACACTCCCACCCATTTCATCCCTAAATACACTCCACACCCCTCCCACTCTCCCTCTCATCTGAGCACCTCCTGGATGACGGGTCATCCCTGCAACTTGCCCACCGCAAGACAAATAAATACAATATAGAATAAAATCTAATAAAATAAAAAAGGAGCGGGAGAA
>NC_134815.1:36719267-36721767 GCF_046742065.1 Oratosquilla oratoria | reverse complement strand
GTACCGCATTTCAATTTCTGCATGTGGCCTCGATTGGTCTCCCGATGTTGATGGCTTAGAATTAAAGTGCGCTGTGGTTGTTTAAATGTATCACTAATCACTGGGACCCATTCAGTGTTGTACAAATACTTCCCGCGTTTGTATACTTCCAATTGTACTATCATAGTGGAGATGAGTTGAACGCAAAATTTCATGTATGTGTATGTAACTCGAGCATACAAATATATAAGAAAATTGCGCTTAACTTATATATCTCTTGATAGCGTAGTTGGTTAGTTACTACGGCACTTGTCATGTAATCGCTGAGTTCGAGTCCTCGGCAGTACCGTATTTCAATTTCTGCATGTAGCCTCCATTGGTCTCCCGATGTTGATGGCTTAGAATTAAAGTGCGCTGTGGTTGTTAAAATGTATCTCTAATCACTGGGACCCATTCATTGTTGTACAAATACTTCCCGCGTTTGTATACTTCCAATTGTACTATCATAGTGGAGATGGGTTGAACGCAAAATTTCATGTATGTGTATGTTACTCGAGTATACAAATATATAAGAAAAATTGCGCTCAACTTATATCTCTCTTGATAGCGTAGTTGGTTAGTTACTACGGCACTTGTCATGGGATCGCTGAGTTCGAGTCCTCGGTAGTACCGCATTTCAATTTCTGCATATGGCCTCCATTGGTCTCCCGATGTTGACGGCTTAGAATTAAATAGAGTTAAAAAAGTATAATATATAATGTAATATATATATATATATATATATATATATATATATATAACTATAGTATACATACATATATATATATATACATTATATATATACATGTTTATATATATATACATATATATATTAGAAATAGAATTAAATATATATATATATATATATATATATATATATATATATATATATATATATATATAAAGGAGACCTGTTGGTTGAGGACTCCGTGGTGCTGCTTGGCTCACAAACATTGAATACCAAATATCTAAATCCTAGTACCTAATCCCTAATACCAAATCCCTAACACCTAATCCCTAACACCTAATACGTAATACTTAACTCCTTATCACTTAATACCAAATAACATATACCTAATACCTAACACTGTATCTAAACAAGGGAAAGACCACGAACTACATCCCAACGCAGAAGATGAATCCTTTAAGAATGCGGAGCATGGACATGATACATGTTAGAAATTAGGAAATTGTAAACGATGAGAACTAAACTGGACACAGGCCGGTTCCTTGGATTAGCGGAGCGGTGTTGTAATTCTCCAGAGCTCGTCTAAAGCAGATAGAGCACAAGTTGGGTGACCAGCATTGAAGAAGGTTAAGAGAGATGATAAGGAAAACAATGAGAGCATAGTTGGTGATGTGATTCGATATTTTCGGAAAGAAAGAAGGTGTCTGGGGAGGTTTCTGTGAGCTGAATGAAATCATTTGGTGGGGTTGGAATGAATATATAAACGGTAAAGGATATTTTACGACAACTCAATAAGAGCGTATGATGTGAACCCGAGAAGAATATTTCTGTCACAGTATACATGAATGAAGGGAATGAAATACTAGTGGTGTTTTTTGGATTTGGAGAAGCCCTATGTTAGGATACAGAGGCCATTATGTAAAATATCAACTTTACATGGATCTAAAAAAAGTTGGTGTGGTTATGAAAGAGTATGAATAAGGTGAAGTACGAGTATATATGAGGATATGAGGGGAGGTAAATCTTTGAGATTATAGATCTGTAGAAGGCGTATGTTAGGGTACAGAGACCAATATGGAAAATATCAAATTTACATGGATTAGAAAAAAAAAGTTGGTGTGGACATGAAAGAATACGATTGAGCTGAAATATATATATGACGATGGACCTTGCGGTAGTCTAGTTCTAACTGTTTAACCGTGTCTAACTCATGATCAGGTAGTCGTGAGTTCGATTCCCGGGGACCGCTGCGGGCTTTGTCGCGTTGGTTCCCGCCAGACCTGACTAGGCGGGGAGGCGACCCAACATCTGCTATAAAAAAAAAAAACCCTACCAGGGATTTCTCACTTTCTACTTCGTGGGGTGATTTTTTTTTTTTTTTTTTTTTGCGTAAAGACAAAAATGAGAAAGGAGAGTATAATATCGCCATGTATGT
This sequence comes from Oratosquilla oratoria, assembly GCF_046742065.1. Classification (NCBI taxonomy): domain Eukaryota; kingdom Metazoa; phylum Arthropoda; class Malacostraca; order Stomatopoda; family Squillidae; genus Oratosquilla; species Oratosquilla oratoria. The sequence goes on along the minus strand of NC_134815.1, from coordinate 36,719,626 downwards.
TGATTATAAACGTGAATTAATTGATAAAGGACAACAACGGAAAGATCCAATGATCGTAATGCTTGTGAAAATGGTAATTACTTATATTTTCAAAAAGAAAGCTCTCTCGATTCTTGGAAATAATATAACATAAACCAAATATTTTTTTTCCTTATTTCGAAGCACATATCTTTATAGATATCTTATTCTTAATATCTATTCCACTTCTGTTATTCTTATTAAATATATTAATGCTTCCAACCAAATGCAATATTGGAGCCTGATGGTTTGTTGATATTTCATTCCGATTATTTTTGTTCCTTTCCTGTTCTGATGGCTATTCTTGCTCTGTGTTTTATTAGTAAATGTTAGCAATACTT
>NC_134815.1:36709267-36714267 GCF_046742065.1 Oratosquilla oratoria | reverse complement strand
AGGAAGAGAAGAAGAGAAGAGAGATGGGAAGAAGGGAGAGGAAGAAGAGCAGAAGAAAGGAAGAAGAGATGGGAAAGAGGAAGTGAAGGAGGGAGGAAGAAATAGAGTAAGGGAGAGAGAAAGAGGAGGAGAACTGGGGAGAGAGGGAGAAAGGATAGATGGGAAGAAGGGAGAGGAAGAAGAGCAGAAGAAAGGAAGAAGAGATGGGAGAGAGGAGGTGAAGGAGGGAGGAAGAAAAAGAGGAAGAGAGAGAAAAAGAGGAGGAGAAAGGGAGGAAAGGAAAAAAGAGAAAGGAGAGAGGAATGGAAAGAAAGAGGAAGGAAGAAAAGAGGAGGGGAAGAGAGGAAGAGAAAGAGAAAGGGAGGGTGACAAAGGAATGAGGGAGACAGGGAGTGGAGGAGGGAATGAAGAAAAGGGAGTCCAGGAGTAAGGAGAAGAATTAAGGATGGGAGAGAGGGAGAGAGGAAGGTAAGAGGAGAAAGCGAGGGAGGAAAGAAAAGAGGGAGAGGGGAAGGGAAATAGTCAGAAAGGAGGAAAGAAAAGAAGTGAGGGGATGGAAAGAGGAAGGTAAGGGGAAACGGAGGAAGAAAGAGAGAGAAAGGAAGGGTAAAAGAAAAAAGAACGAGAGGAAGGGTAAAAGGAAGAAAGGACAAGAGGAAGGTAGAGAGAGAAAAAAAAAAAAGAGAGAGAGAGAGAGAGAGAGAGAGAGAGAGAGAGAGAGAGAGAGAGAGAGAGAGAGAGAGAGAGAGAGAGAGAGAGAGAGAGAGAGGGGGGGGGACACACACACACACACACACACACACACACACACACACACACACACACACACACACACACCACACACACACACACACACACACACACACACACACACACACACAGAGAGAGAGAGAGAGAGAGAGAGAGAGAGAGAGAGAGAGAGATGAAAGGAGAATGTAATGGAGGTACCTCAGATTTAGGGAACAATAAGGAAAGTTTAGAAAACCGTTTCATAACCTGATCCTTCCTTTTCTATTCTTCCCTCCTTTATCCTCCCCACACGCGAGACACAGGGCACTTGGAGAATGCAGAGGGGAGAAGGGAGGGAGAGCAGAGAACTAGGAGGGAGAAAACATATGCATTTTGTATGTAGAGGCTGAGAAAAACTGACTTCAAGCAAGAGGAAGCAAAAGGGAGAGATTAAAAAAAATCTACTCTTCCTCCTCCTCCTCCGTCTCCCTTGCCTCTTTTCTTCCTTCTTCAACTTATTCTCTTTCTCCTCTCCTCTTCCTCCACTTTCTTCTTCTCTCCTTTCCCTTCCTTCTTCCTATCTCTAACCTAGCTCGTCTCCTCCTGTTTCTCCTTTTTTCTCCTGCCTTTCCTTCACTTCTTCGTCTTCTCTCTCCCTTTCTCTCTCTCCCTCTCTATCTCTCTATCTAATTATCTATCCATCTAATTATCTACTTACGCATTTGTCTATCTAATCAATTATCTATCTATCTTTTTCTGACTATCTCTCTATCTCCCGTCTTCCCTTACGGGAGAGCAGAAAGGGAGAAGAGAAGGGAGGAAGAGAGTGAAAAGAGAGAGGGGAGAGGGATGAGGAGAGAGAAAAGAGGAGAGAAAGAAGAAAGGAGAGGGGTATGTGGAGAGGAGGGAGGGGAGAGATGAGAAGGAAGAGAGGGGAAGGGGAAAGAAGAGGGGAGGGGGAGGGGAGACGGAAGAGGAGAGAGAAAAGAGGCGAGAGGGGAGAGGGGAAGGGGAAAGAAGAGGGGAGGGGGAGGGGAGACGGAAGAGGAGAGAGAAAAGAGGCGAGAGGGGAGAGGAGGAGGTGAGAGATGAGAGGTGAGAGGTGAGAGGGGAGAGAGGAAAAGAGAGGAAAGGAGAGGTAGTGGGGCGATTTTGTCATTGGGGGGATATTGTCCTAGGGGGATTTTGTCCTAGGGGGGATATTGTCCAGGGGGATATCGGCAGGGGGATTTTTTTTTTTTTTTTTTTGTCTGGGGGGGATATTGTCCTGAAACGAGTGGGGCGTAGGGTGGGAGAGAGAAGAGAAGGGAGAGGGCGAAAGGGTTGAAAGAAGGGAGAGGGGGAAAAGAGGGAGGGGATATGGGAGAAGTGGAAGGCGAGAGGGAATAGATGAGATAGGGAGAGGGTAGAGGGGAGAGATTAGAGAGAAAACAGAGAAAGTAGAAAAAAGAAAGGAGAAAGGGGAGGAGAGAGAGGGGAGAGAGAGGAGAGAGGGGAGAGAGGGGAGAGAGCGAGTGTAGGTGTCTAGAATCCGGAAGACTCGACAGAATGTCTCGCAAGACATTCACCCCGTCATCCCCTCCCCCCCTCCCCCCTCCTTTCCCCCCCGACAGGGCAATTGTCGTTCCATTCTTGCTTGTTTCCACTCAATGTCCCTCCGGTGATTGGCGACCCGGATGCCAGCAAGAGCTCTCCGGCCGAGGCACCCGGGCTTGGCCTCTTCTCTCCTTCGCCTCTTTCTTCCCGTTTTCCTTCTCGCGGCGGAGGAAGTCTGCGCGGCCGTCCACGGTCATGAATCAGGCATGAGGGTCCTGCATCAGCTGTTGTTGTTGTTCTCCTTCTTCTTGCTCTCCCTCTTTTCCTTCATCTTGTTCTTCTTGTTCTTATTCTTGTTCTTCTTGTTCTTGTTCTTGTTCTTGCTCTTGTTGTTGGTGGTCTTCTTCTTCTTCCTCCTCTTCTTTTTCCTCTCCTTCATCTTCTTTTTTATCTTTTTCTTTTTCTTCGTCTTCTTCTTCTTCTTCTTTTTCTTCTTCTTCTTCTTCTTCTTCTTTTTCTTCTTCTTCTTCTTCTCCTTCTTTTTCCTATTCTTCTTCTTCTTCTTCTTCTTCTTCTTCTGTTGATTCTCGTTTAGTTGTTGTACAGCATATTTTTTAAATGTAATCTATCATTTTTGCTACCGTTCTAGATTATTCAACTTTTCCATTTTTTCTATCACTGTTTCTGACCATAATGTTGCCTTTTTTTAATGATTTTTCTGTAGTTGATTCTTCAGTGTTTTCGTTTCATGCTGTTGACTGCTGTTGCTGCTACTACTGTTACTGTTGTTGCTGTTAATGACGACATTATTATCGTATTGTTGGTGTTGTTGTTGTTGTTGTTGTTCTTCTTCTTCTTCTTCTTCTTCTTCTTCTTCTTCTTCTTCTTCTTCTTCTTCTTCTTCTTCTTCTTCTTCTTCTTCTTCTTCTTCTTCTTCTTCTTCTTCTTCTTCTTCTTCTTCTTCCTCTTCTTTTTATCCCTCTTCCTCTTCTTCCTGCCGTTTTGTTGTTGTTATTGAAGGCGATATTTATGTCGTTTTGTTGTTGCTGTTATTATTGTTCTTGTTCTTTTTTCTTCTTCTTCTTGTTCTTCTTTTTGTTCTTCTTGTTCTTCTTGTTCTTCTTCTCGTTCTTCTTGCCGTTTTGTTGTTGTTGTTTGATCTTCTTCTTCTTCTTCTTCTTCATGCTCTATATATATTTTCTTGTTCTTGTTACCTCGTTTTATCATTGTGACTCCTTCGTTTACGTATCTTTATTCTATTTCGAATTATATCTTTTACTTCCTTTTTTCTTTTACATTTTTTATTCTATTTTTTCATCTTTGTTTTTCTTACTTCTACTTCTTGTTCTTATTCGTCTATTCTTTCTCATTCATCTCTCTTTTAGTTCTTTTATATCTTCTCCCTTTTTTTTTTTTTTTTACTTTTTTTATTATTGATCAAATTTCTTTCCATATCCTTCACCATCACCACCATCTTCTACCGGGGCTATCACACTGGGCTATTTTTCCTCCGACACCTTACCTCCAACCTCCATTCGAATAACTAGAATATGATTTCGCTTACAGAAGTCTAGATTTCTCTAAGAACATTTCAATAGTATATGTAACATTCGCACAGGTTTACAGTATCTTAGTTCATCATTTAGCTTTGCTATATACTCGTACGACGGAAAGTTACTCGTAATTTGGAGAATTGAAAAATAGAATATTGTAACCGAAGTCGTTTTTACGCAAATGAACTCTCAACCGTCGACTCTCTTGAAGTCCTTTCCTTCGTCGTTGTTCCTCCTCTTCCTTAAACAGTTTATGAGGTTCTGAAGTTCCTTCCTCGACTCTCTTTCCTCCTCCTCCTCCTCCTCCTCCTCCTCCTCCTCCTCCTCCTCCTTCTCCTCCTCCTCGTCTTTCTACTTCTCCTCCTCTTCTTCATCCTCCTTCTCCTACTCCTCCTTCCACTCCCCATTGCCCTTGACTCTTTTTTTCTTCCTCTTCTTCCCCCTCCCTCTCCTCTTCCTGCTTCTCGTCTTTCTACTCCTCCTATTCTTCCTTTTTCCTCCTTCTACTCCCTATTGTCCTTGACTCTCTTTCTTCCTCCTCCTCCTCCTCCTCCTCCTCCTCCTCCTCCTCCTCCTCCACCTCCTCTTCCTCCTCCTCCTTCTCCTTCTCGTTTTTCTACTCCCTCTTCCTCCTCTTCCTTCTCGTCTTCTTACTCCTACTCCTCCTCTTCTTCTTCCATTTTCTTATACTCGTCCTTCTACTGCCCATTGTCTCCGACTCTCTTCCCTCCTCCTTCTTCCTCTTCTTCCTCCTTCCCGTCTTTCTACTACTCTTCCTCTTCTTCTTCCGCCTTCTTCTACTCACTCTACTTCCCATTGTCCTCGACACTCTTTACTCCTCCTTCTTCCTCTTCCTCCCTCTTCCTCCTCCCTCCTCCTTCCGGCAGATGTCCGGAACTTGGGTGCCTCTTCAGGGGACACACACACACACACACACACACACACACACACACACACACACACACACACACACACACACACACACACACACACACACACACACACACACTCACACACACTAACACAAACACACACACATACACACACACATACACACACACACACACACACACACACACACACACACATACACACACATACACACACCTCGCAGATGTCTACAGCTCAAGGTTGAGTTCTGTGAGCGGGTGTTCCTTCAACTGCAATTCCCCGGAACCACGA
>NC_134815.1:36676767-36679267 GCF_046742065.1 Oratosquilla oratoria | reverse complement strand
TGTGTGTGTATGTGCGCGCGCGCGTGTGTGTTTACGCACATGTAAGTTTCTGACTGTGTGGAGAAGGCAATAACCCAAGTTGCGGCCCGTAAATCATCTTATCATGAGAGCAAAGTCCAACTGGTCAGCTCGGATGGGAGATGTGGGGGTGGGGGTGGGGGTGGTGGGAGTGTGGCAATTTAGATTTTAATTTATGGGAATATACTTAAGGAATAAACTAACTTTTATGGGATGTCTTTCGCTGGATTTTTTTTTCTATCTTTTATTTATCGCTATATCTATTAACATTTTGTTCCTGTATATTTTTTGATGAGGAACCTTAATTTTATGGGAAATTCTTTTGTGAAAACACTAACTTTTACAGATTTTTATTTGTGTTATCTGCTTATAAATTGAAAAAAAAAGTTCAGGTATTTTGAGTGGGGTTCATTTTCTATAGTAAACTACGACATATAGCAATTTAATAGAAAAAAAATGTCGTCTGCAAATGTCTCTTCTGGAATTTATCAGGTGAAGATATCCGATTTATCTAATTATATTTATTGAGAGAAATTGTAATTTATTGGAATTGCGTTAATAATTTCATTTTCATTCAATTCTACTTTATTTTTATTTTTTTATTCCAATTTATCTATTTGTTTATTTATTCACTCATTTATCTAGTTAGCTATTTACTTCTATTCTTATTTCTTATTTTCATTTTATATAGTTCAACTATTTATCTATCTATTTATGCACACACACACACACACACACACACACACACACACACACACACACACACGTGAGAGAGAGAGAGAGAGAGAGAGAGAGAGAGTGAGAGAGAGAGAGAGAGAGAGAGAGAGAGAGAGAGAGAGAGAGAGAGAGAGAGAGAGAGAGAGAGAGAGAGAGAGAGAGAGAGAGAGAGAGAGAGAGAGAGAGAGAGAGAGAGAGATAGAGAGAGAGAGAGAGAGAGAGAGAGAGAGAGAGAGAGAGAGAGAGAGAGAGAGAGAGAGAGAGAGAGAGAGAGAGAGAGAGAGAGGAGAGAGAGAGAGAGAGAGAGAGAGAGAGAGAGAGAGAGAGAGAGAGAGAGAGAGAGAGAGAGAGAGAGAGAGAGAGAGAGAGAGAGAGAGAGAGAGAGAGAGAGAGAGAGAGAGAGAGAGAGAGAGAGAGAGAGAGAGAGAGAGAGAGAGAGAGAGAGAGAGAGAGAGAGAGAGAGAGAGAGAGAGAGAGAGAGAGGGGCATTTACTAAGGTTGATTTAGCAGCTTGGCTCACGATGTATGCCACACCCTGAACGGACTCACTGGAGCGCAAGGACCATGGAATCTCCATAGTCCTATGCCACGTTCAAGTATCAATTCAAAACTTGTGAAGGTGAAGTCAAGAGAGTCTTCGCTGTAGAGTTTCCCTCGCAATTGTTTTGTTTCTGAGAAAATGGAAAAACTTTTTGATCAGGACGACAAATTAGAGGCGTCGTTATGGAACCTCCGCTGGCGTGGCAACTCCTCCCAGAGACAAATAATAGGATGTCTGCTCAACCTACCTGTTTCTCCTCCGACACACTAATAAAACGGACCCTACAAGAAGAGCAATATCATTGCGCAATATTCCCTATTGAACAATACAGGAATGGTTCGTGATGGTTGGGACAGGAGATGATGTCGGCCCAGTGGTCAATATTATTGAACAATACGGAATATTGTGCAATAATATTGATCGTGTACGGCTTGCTTAAGATATCTTGTATTTCCCAATTAGTATCAACACACAGCAACGCCTTGAAGAAATATTGTTTCAAAACCCTAGTGGAAGAAGACATATAACATATCCACCTCTTTAGAGAACATGATCTGTTCTTCCTCAACTCATCTCAAACTTCTGTAATATGTAAAGACCTGCCAAGGACAGTATAGTATGTCAGAGGAATTATCTCCAACTCAGACTCCTGTCTAATATTCTACTAAGGTACAAGACTTCACCCAGGCCATCACCGTACTCTCCTTACACGTACCATAAGAAAAACTCGTGACATTGTACCAGAACACCCAGAAATACCAGAACTCGTGACTTTTCTTAAGAACACAAAAAATGCGTCAAAAGATCACCATCCCACTCCCACGTAGTGGGAAGTGAGAAACCCCCGCTGGATTTTTTTTTTTTTTTTTTTTTTTTAGCCTGCTGTTGGGTTGCATAGTGTCGCGCGCGCGCGCGTGTGTGTGTGTGCGCCTATGTATGCGCGTGTGTGGGCATGCAAACGAAAAACCCCAGAACAGACAGACAAACCACGTAATGACCTGAATGATGGGCAAGTATTTTTAGAAATCTATCACTATTAATACTCTATTACTCTATCATTCTATTTTCGCATAGAGACCGGCAAACGAAATTCGTTTAAAAGAAACATATTGAAGTATTTTATACAAAAATCAGCAATGGCAATGACGTGAGAAACAGGAAGATACCCGTGTCACACAGTAATACAACACCAACCACGTTATGGAGTGGAACCAAGCATAATTG
>NC_134815.1:36659267-36661767 GCF_046742065.1 Oratosquilla oratoria | reverse complement strand
TTCCGATAACGCCACCTGAGACATATACTTCGTTAAACTTTCTAGTTTCCGTTGACGTTTTGTCTTAATGTGGCGGCACACTAGCATGCTACTTGCTATTGCTACTTCGTTTAAGTAGGAACGACTTCGGTTACAATATTCTAGACTTCCGTAAGAAGATCTAAACAATGTACTTAACATTCGTATAGTTTCTCACTATTTGACGCAAAGAATAATTTGAAAAATTGAAAAGCAAAAGATCGTAACCGAGGTCGTTTCTACTCAAACGAAGTATCGAAAGCAAGTAGCATGTTAGTGAGAAATGCCTAGTGTGCAGTTACAGTTCTATTTATTGAATGGGCCTAGAGCAGAAAATAGCAGATAAAATGACACTAACCAGCACAAAGACATTAAGGTACTACTCGCACTAGCGGTTTAAACCGCGCGGAAACCGCGGCGGTACCACACAGTCAAGGTAAAACTGTGCGGTTGTGTGTGAACGCCTCCACTGACTTACACTGTAATTGAGGCCCTGCTCGCACTAGCGGTTTTGAACCGCGCGGAAATCGCGGCGGTACCACACAGTCAAGGAAAAATTGCGCGGTTGTGTATGAACGTCTCCACTGACTTACACTGTAATTGAACCGTAGCTGTTTAAACCGCTAATGTAAGAGAACCTACGCAATAGATGTTTGTTGACACATTCTAGCAATGTAAGTACCCAAGGGATTTTTCCCCCTTGTGAGAGAGGTAGCCAAGACAATGGCACGCATCCACTCCAATCCATTCCATTCCCATCCACCATCCACCGTTTCCCTCTTATCTTAGCTCCACGTGGACAAAGGGTCATCCCTGCCTCCCGGCACGTTGCTGAGCTCAGAGGCAGTGCAGCAAGACAAATGTTTCAGTAATCTCTACACCTGACATCCATGCTATCAAGTTGATTACACTGACAATTGAACAATGTTTGGCGATCTAATTTTGATCTTGCACTCACTAGGAAAGTTAAGATTATCAAAACTAAAAGAAAACAATATTGAACAATCTTTAGCGATCTATTTTTGATCAAAGATAACACTAATAATATTACCATAGTCACCCATTAAACGTAATTAATTATAATTAAATATTTCTGTTGCGACAATTATAGCAACAGGAACCTTGAAATATCTCGAAATGTGGATATAATGAAAAAAAAAATAATAATAATATGACCAAGATACCTTATTTGTCTTGTGTTTTTGCTCTTTCTCTCGAAACAGCAAGATCCCTCCTCCTCCTCCTCCCTCCTCCTCCACTCCTCTGTCCTCCTCCTCCTCCCTCGCTTGCCTCCTTCCTCTTTAACCTCGTCTGGCGGTGGAAATATCCGTCTTTGGTAAATCCGGCAGTTCCTAATCTAATTTGATATTGGTATATACAATAAGTCAGTGTGTGTATCCGTATGTTTGTGTGCGTGCGTGCGTGCGTGTGTGCGTGCGTAAGTGCGTGCGTGCGTGTGTGTGTGTGTGTGTGTGTGTGTGTGTGTGTGTGCGTGTGTGTGTGCGTGTGTGTACACGTGCACTTATGTGTACAGAATATATATGGTCGACCATATAGTATTTTTCAGGCTATCTTAGCTAATCTCTTTGAGTTTGTAGCGTACTTTCAAGGTTTTATTCTGGTTAAGCCTGGATATTACATTCAGCTACTGGGCGAGATCAGAACTGATTTGTTTCAAAACATGTTCAGGATGACACAAAATCATCATTATTATCATTATTGTCATTACCATCATTGAAGTATGCACACACTCTGAAAAAATTCTGGTGAGGACGAAAAGTCAGAATAAATCTCCAACAGTTCCCCGTGTTTGTTTCACCATCCTTGCATTCATTATTATCATTATTGTTATTATCGTCATTATTATAATTAGTCATCATTGTCATTATTGTCATTATTATCATTATTATCATTATTATCATTATCTTCATTATTATCATTATCATCATTATCATCATCATTACTATTATTGTTGTTATCAATATTATCGTTACTGTTATTATCATTATCATTAATTTTAATATTATTATTATTACTATTATTATTATTATTACTATTATTACTATTATTATTATTATCATTATTATTATTGCTATATTATCATTATTGTTGTTGTTGTTGTTGTTGTTGTTGTTGTTGTTGTTGTTGTTGTTGTTGTTGTTGTTGTTGTTGTTGTTGTTGTTGTTGTTGTTGTTGTTGTTGTTGTTGTTGTTGTTGTTGTTGTTGTTATTATTGTTGTTGTTATTGTTCTCATTATTATCATTACCATCATCATCATCATCATTATTATTATTATTATTATTATTATTATTATTATTATTATTATTATTATTATTATTGTCAATATTGCTGCTTTTGTTGTTGTTGTTGTTGTTGTTGTCGATGTCGAGGTTAATTTTAATGTTAATATTAATGCTGTTGTTGTTGCTGTTGTCGTCGTCATTATTAATATTACCATTATCATTATTTTTCACCTTAGAAG
>NC_134815.1:36644267-36649267 GCF_046742065.1 Oratosquilla oratoria | reverse complement strand
CGAATTACACTTAAGACATACCAAAAACTGAATAAAGTGAATAAAGTATCCAGTGAAAAAAATACCTTTCTTGTTTCCAAAAGACGATATCTAATATCCTACAAAACAAGAAACACCTTAGATTTTCACAAAGATTATATTTTCCATTATATAGTGCCTTGTGCCTAATGGGGTTATCACACTGCACTTCCACGGGTTTCACCAACGTCGATGATTGAGAGTTCGTTTAAATAAAAACGACTTCGGTTACAACATTTAATTTTCAATTCTCCAAATATCGAATTACATTTCCGTTATATATAGCAAAACTGAATGATGAACTAAGAAATTGTAAACGAATGTTAGATATGATATTGAAATGTTCTTAGAGAAGTCTAGATTTCAGTAATCGAAGTCATATTCTACTTATTCAAATGGAGGTTGGAGGTAAGGTGTCGGAGGAAAATTAACCCAGTGTGATAACACATCAACGCTGTACCTACTTGGTGGAGGCGAAGAAGAATATCTAACTTCTTTAAACTACCCAACAGGAAACTCCATAACTACTCACTCCCTCTCTTCCCATCTCCCCTCCTCCTCTCCTCCCCCACCATCTCCACACTCTCCCCTCCTCTCTTTCCTATCTCCTCTCTTTTCCTTCTACCTTAATACTGCCTCTTCATATCCATCCGCTTTAAACATACATCATCTTTCCTCTCCATTTGTTCCCTCCTCCTCCTCTTCCTCCTCTCTCTATCTCCCGTCCTATTCCCTCCCACTCCTTCACTCCTTCCTCCGTCCTCTCTTCCCTTTCTTCCTTCTCCCTTCCTTTATGCTCGCTTTTCCTCTTCCTCCTCCTCCCTTATATCTCCCGCCCTCTTCCCTTTCCTTTCTTCTTCCTCCCTTCCCTTATGCACCCTCCCCCTTCCTCCTTACATCTACCGCCCTCTTCCCTTCCTTCTTTCTCCCCCTCCTCATTTCCCTTTCATCCTCCTCCTCCCCTCCTCTTCTTCCTCCTTCTTCTCCTCCTCCTCCTCGCCCCCAATATATCCCGCCCTCTTCCCTCGAATTCCTTCCCTACCTCTTACCTTTTCCTTTTCTCCTCCTCGCTTCCCCTCCAACCTCCTCTACCTTTATATCTCTCGATCTCTTCCCTCTTTTTTCTTCTCTCTTTCCCTTTCTCCTTTTTTCCCTTCTTACCTCCTCCCATCTTTTCTATACCTCCCGTCCTCTTCCCTTCTATTCCCTCACTCCCTACGTCCTTTCCTTTCTTCCTCCTCTCTTCCTTTATTGTCCCTCCTGTTCCCCCTCCTCCCTATATATCTCCCACCCTCTTCCCTTCCCTCCTATACCTCCCGCTTCTATCCTCCCAGTCCTTCCCTTCCTTCCTCTCTTCCTCTCCTACCTCCTCCCTTCTCTTCCTTCCTCCTCTCTTCCCTGAATATGGGGTATCGACTGCATGTTTTATGAGATTAATATTTTAGTAACTTTGGTGACATCGTCATTTGGCATCTTTTTATGATTAAATACTAATCCCCATTAAAATAGAAATGTTGATCAATTTTAACTTCTACGATCCCTCCATGTCAGCGGTTTCGACTCCCCCCCCCCCAACGCCTTAAGGATGGAGGAGCTGGTTATTGGTGACGAAATACTGAAACAACATTTCTTTCCTTCCTACCTCCTCTCCTCTCTTCCTCCCTCCTTTTCTCCATTCCTCCCTCCTCCCCTCTCTTCCTTCCTCCACTCCTCTCTTCCTCTCTCCCTTCCTTTGTTCTTCCCGCCTTCCTTCCCCTCCTGCCTCTTCTTTTATCTTTCTCCCTCCTTCTCTCCCTTCCTTCCTCCTTCTCTCTCTCTTTCCTCTCCTCTCTTCTTTCCTCCCTTCTCCCTTCCCCTTCTGCCTCTTCTTCTTCTTCTCCCTTCTCACCTCTACCCTCTCTCTTCACCTCCCTTCCTCCCTCCTTCTTTCCCTTCCTCCTTCTCTCCGTTTCTCTTTCCCCTTCTCCCTCCTGACTTCCTCTCCTCCCTCCTCTCCTCTCTACTTTTTCTCTCCCTTCCTCTCTCTTCTCTCGTTCTTCCTCTTCTCTTCCTTCCTCCCTCCTCCCTTTTCTTCCTTCCTCCTCCCTTCCCCTTCTCCCTCCTCTCCGTTCCTCCCTCCTCCCTTCCCCTCCTCATTTCCTACCTCCCTCCTCCGTTTCCTTCCTCCCTCCTCCTTTTCCTTCCTCCCTCCTACCTACTCCCTTCCTTTTCTAACCCCTTCCTCCTGCCTCCCTTGCATTCCTCCCTCTTCTCTTCCCCCTTTCTCTCCTCTCCTTTCCTGTCTCCTTCCTCCCACCTCCTATTCCTTCCTCCTTCCATCCTTTTCCTCCTCCCTTTTCTCCCTACTTCCTTTTATCACTCCTTCCTCCCACCTCCCTTTCCTTCTTCGCTCCTCCCTTTTCTCCCTCCTCCCTTTTCTCCCTACTCCCTACTCTCCCTTTCCACATCGCGCTGAGACAAAATAACCTTCTCATCAAGTTTGTGCCATAAATCCTTTACTGCTGAGATTAACTTGCTAAATGTCGGACTTCTGATACCGGAGCTTTTATTAGCTACGGCTGCTGAAGGAAGAGCGCGCAGAAGAAAAGGAAGAACTATCCACTGACTGCGATAATTGCACAGAATTCTCTGCACCCCAAGGCACCGCAGGGTCCCCTGAGGGTTCCCCAGTGTTGGTTGAGGGTACGAGGGAGTGGGTTGAGGGGACGGGGAGGAGGAAATACGAGGGGTGAATAGAAGGGAGAGGAACAATGAGGAAAGTCTACAGAAAAATGTAGAGTGTTGGGATCATATTTCTGCCAGTGGATATGCATATATGTATATATATATATATATATATATATATATATATATATATATATATATATATACATATATATATATAAACATATATATATACACACATGCATATATATATGTATATATATATATATACATATGTATATATATACAGATACATATGTATATACATATGCATACATATGTATATACATATATTATACATACGCTGCTCACGCGCACGTAAACACACACACACGCACACACAAACACATATAGATTACATAAATCATAATTGGATAGATGGTCAAGATTCTACCGTGACTGAATGGGCTTCTCGTCGTGTATCCTCTCCTATTACAAAAACACGTATATATGAGTACGAACTTGTGAAAAGAAGTAATATCTGTTTTTCTATTTTCTAAGGACTTTAGGAAAAACATTCCTGGAATGAGAAACACAAAAACGGCGCTCTCAGTCAGTGAGGAATAGCTTCCACTCTCATAAATCCCGAGGTATGAGGAACGTGTCATCCCTAGAGAATAGACAGACCAACTCCATCTACGGGGTCAAAGACACACACACAGACACACACACACACACACACACACACACACACACACACACACACACACACACACACACACACACACACACACACACACACACACACAACATATATATATATATATATGTATATATATACATATATATATATATATATACATATATATATATATATATGTATATATATACATATATATATATATATATTATACATATATATATATATATATATACGTATACACACACACACACACACACACAAATATGTATATATATATATATATATATATATATATATATATATATATATATATACTGTATATATATATATATATACGTATACACACACACACACACATATATATATATATATATATAGATATATATACATATATATATATATACATATATATATACACATGACTTCATTAATAATCCAGTTTAACATAACAAACATTCCCCTATCAAGAGGCTGGGATGGTGCCCCCTTACAGAGAATTTTATTGCATGGAATTTAACGGACTATGTCGTTGGTTCCACTCGCTGGTGGCAGGGTTCGAACCGTCATCATCTCGACCTCTCCCTCACGTAGCGACGCCCTACGTACATGCATACGTACATTCATATTTTGATATGATCAAAGACAAAAGTAGACCAAAACCAAAAGCGGTGATTCATTGCAAAAGCAAGAACGTAAACAAAGATGTGAAAATACACACACCACCGGTTGGACGGGTGTACAGAGTGTAAGAGTTGAAAATATATGGATAAAAATAAACAGAGAAAGAAAAAAAAAAGAGAGAAAAAGAGAGAGAGAGAGAGAGAGAGAGAGAAGTACTCTCTTCTTGTCTGCCCTGAAAGCGTGATGGAAAGATGGGAGTGACTGAGAGACACAGTCAGCGAGAGTCAGCCGTGAAGCAAAAAAATATTATACGAGAGAGGAGATGGAGGAAGAAGAGGAGGAGGAGGAGGAGAAAGAGGAGGTGGAGGAGGAGAAGGAGGTGGAGGTTGAGGAGTAGAAGGGGGGAAAGGAGGAGGTTGAGAGAAGGAGGAGGAAGAGGAGGAAGAAGAGGAGGAGAAGGAGGACGAGGAGAGGAGGTTAAGGAGGTTGAGAAGGAGTAGGAGGAGGTGGAAGAGGGAGAGGAGGAGGAAGAGGAAGAGGGAGAAGAAGAGGACGAGGAGGAGGAGGAGGAGGAGGAGAAGAATGAAAGTCACGAGTCAGATGAGGTAGGAAAAACAGAGAACAAAAAAATAAAGTGAAACAACAGCAATGCATAGAAGGAAGAGATAAATGAGAAAACGAGAGCAAGACACAACATAGGTCTAAAAAGAGAGAAGAGGAGGAGAAAGAGAAGGAGGTAGGAGAAATAGAACAATAAAGAGAAGAGAGGAGGTGAGGAGGAAGGAACATACAAAAAACGGAGTGCAAGAGAAAGGCGGATCTAATGTGAACAATAAATAAACAATTACAAAGGACATAGTGGCTTAGAAGAGGAGAGAGAAGGTTTGGATGAATGCAATGAATATGCAGAATTAGTTGAGAAAGAATCATTTGAGAGGTACAAGAGGTATATGACGGAGAGGAAGAACGGGTGGAATACAAATTGAAAAGATAGATTAGAGAGATATTGATGTAG
>NC_134815.1:36631767-36634267 GCF_046742065.1 Oratosquilla oratoria | reverse complement strand
AACAAGAACTCTTTTCTAGTACGGAGAGCGGTAGATACATAAAAATGTACAAGATAAGATTTATTTTCTGTAGTTGTGAAGGGGGACACGCCATTTTGATACGCTCTGTATCTATACTTCGGAAGTGGAACTACTCGGGTGTCTCATAAAGAACCAAAGGCTATTCACGATGACTGCGTTTTGTATCATTTACTATTTACTATCGTGTAAGACTAATACAAGTTGTCAAAGAACTAATGTAGACATCCGAAACTCAAAGTACACGAGTGTCTCTAGAAAGACTATTCATGATGGCTCTGCGTTTTGTACTATTTACTATTTGCTGTCGTGAAAGAGGAACCTCACTGGCCGAGCGGGTTAGGGCGCCGCTACTTGTGGCAAAGGTCGAGCAAATGGAGGTTCGAACCCTGCTACCGGCGAAGTTGAACCAAGGTAATGGTTCATTGAATTCCACGCTACAAACTCCGCCTAGCACCCTGATAGGGGGAGTTGTTACGTTGATCTATGTGATCATCATCATCATCATCGTCGTTGTCGTTTGTGTAAGACAACGAGTACATTCTGGTTGACACGAACTCACAAAATACTAATACGGACATTCGTATATAACAAATGATGTAGAAGGGATACGAAAATCGACATCCCTTTGTTATTGTATTAACACATCTTTACCTCAACGTAGTGATGGGACGTTACCAAAATCTTTAACAATTCCGATACGAGTCCAGATACTGCTCTAAACTTCCGATTCTGATAAATGATTAAAAAGTGTATTTTGTTCATAAACATTTTGTTTCCCAAACCAACTGCAAGGTTATTGTCACTGTATGTATCGAAATCCGATACGAGTCCCGATGCTACTCTAAACTACCGACTCTTATAAATGATTAATGAATATACTTTGTTCATAAGATATTTCTTTACAAAACCAGGGTATGAAAACAAGCATGAGTAATAATAACTACATGTATTGGAATCGGACTCGAATCGGAATCGGAAGTTTACAGCGGTATCGGGACTCGTATCGGAATCGTTGGAGACTTTGGTATCGTTTCATCACTAATTCAAAGAAAAACTTTCATCTTAAGATATATATCAAATAGGGATGGTTGTAGTTGTATGTAGATATGTTTACGTAACTCTGATATCATGTATGTCATGTTCTAATGTAAGCATGTACAAATGGCACCACTAGTTCAGAGCTTCTGTACCTGAACATGAAGCTTTTAATCAACACTGTACACTGTCATAGTCTAACAGCCTCTGTCCCGAACTCAGTTCGGTGAGAACACGCTCGATGGTGTCCGGCATCTCCATTTGTAAGTCCACATCCATACTCCTGTTTATTTATGAGGAGAGACTCTTCCTGATGGCTCGGTATTTTGTAATATTCGCGACATTGAAAGCTGGGTGCTGTATTCATTTATACCTGAAAGCTGACAGCCCTGATGCTGCATCCATATCTAGCTCGCAACAGGCAAGCTTGGAGGACTTACAATTCTCTGAAAACACGTGTTTTTGATCAATATCATCTTCCTCGTAAGCTTCCTAGCTTTGCTCATAGCAATCACTAGCTTGGTTTGCTAAATCATATACGGCTACCTCGACGGAGCATTAAATTTATCTTTCATGAAGGTACGTTTTTCTCAGTGTAACTATCATTAGCCTACCACAACCAATGGTGGGTGACGTACATCACACCTGGCATCATATTTGGGTTAAAATGATAAGCCACGTATTTTGCAGCTCGAAGCAAATGATCCCCATTCAAAAACAAACAATTAGTGATCTAGATAATCATTTGGAAATCATCATTGATTCATGAACGGTCATCGTTGAGTGATAATCGTTGAGCGATAAGGAGTCATTTACAAAGACGCGATCTTGTTCTTCTTGTCCCCAGGACCCAGCGTACGGCCTTGAAGCAGATTCCTATAACTCCGAACTCGAGACACTCGAACTGGGGCAAAGAGAGTCCAAGTACATCGAAGAAAATAATCTCGGCCTCAGTCTTCCTTTGGAACAATTGTCTTCTGTTAATTGTCTTCTGGTAATTGGCTAAATGTCAAGCTTCGATGTTATGCGTTAGTGTTTATGTGTATGTGTGTGTATGTGTGTGTGTGTATATGTATCTACAGTGTTTATGTATGTATATATGTGTGTGTGTATTTATGTATGTATGTATATATGTATGTATATATGTATGTATGTATGTTGTATGTATGTATGTATGTATGTATGTATGTATGTATGTATGTATGTATGTATGTATGTATGTATGTATGTATGTATGTATGCATAAATCTAGAGTGTTTATGTATGTATGCATACACATATATGAGTACATACATGTGTATATACATATACATGCTACATACATATAGAAACTGCGTGATTTTGATAGGAGCTTGATTCGCTTCGTTATCCCCTTCCAGTGATCAGAGTTTGTTACGTTTATTTCAAATGTTGTACAATATAATCACCTCTCAGCCTTGCAACA
>NC_134815.1:36614267-36624267 GCF_046742065.1 Oratosquilla oratoria | reverse complement strand
GGGAGAAGAAAATGAAAGAGGGAAAAGAGACAGAAAAATTGGTGAGGTGTTTGAAAATTAAGATTTTTTTTCCATATAGCTATCAAGCCATTTCATAAGACAGAAGAAATGGTACAGTCAGTAAGAAAATATTTGTTCGATGAAAGCAAAGAAACAGTAACACATAAACCTAGATCTTATACTATTGGTAACTAGTGGGTGAATATAATTAGGTAAATACTTGCACACACACACACACACACACACACACACACACACACACACACACACACACACACACACACACACACACACACACACACACACACAAAATTATATATATATATGTATATAAGGTGGTCTCAAGTCCATCTTTATGAAATTCCAAGTCTTTTAGCTTAAGGGAAATACAAGAGGAAAATTTTACCTATTTTCCATCCATTAGAGGAAACTAAACTGTTTTTACAATCAGAATATCCGTAGGGAACACGGAAACATGTCTCTCTCACTATTTCTTTCAGTGTTTCGACCCCCCAAGGCTTTCCACCTCTCAGAATGAGGCATGTTTGCCATGTTGGTCACACTTTCATTCGATTTATTTTGAGATTCGTATGAACAAGTTTTATTTCTCAACTCTCCTAGATGACCCCGTTTTTTTTTTCTTTATTTTTTTTATTATTATTATTTAGACCAGATTCCAAACCTCAACTCTCAACTGACCTCCAGATTTTTTTTTCATTCATTCTTGATTTTTGTCTTTAATTATTAATGTAGTTATATTTTCTTTCATTCTACACCATCTCGTATTCTGTTAATTTTTGTTACCAAAAAGTGTGAAAGAGAAATGAAGAGGTGTGTTGCAAATAAAATGGGAAAGAAAAACAATATAAGAATAATGGAAGCATTCTGTGCTGTAGGGGCGTAAACGGAAGCGTGCTGGCCTCACATATGCTTAGTTGAGGGCTCGAATCCTGCACTCCTCTCCATTTCCCAGCTCCTCAAAGAAATGGGGCTTAATATTACTAGATTAGCCATTGTGTCATTAATATTACTATCAGTTGTATATTATACACTAGAAATAGTCATAGAATAGTAAGTTCTTCACTAAAACCACATAAAACTTAAGAAGTTAATACTCCAGCCAGTGAGTATATAATCGAGGGAAATAGTTAGATCATGATATTGCTTTATTGTTGTAAAAAGGTACCCCATTCAGTAAATATATACTGAAAGGGAGTAGTTAGATCATGGTACTGTTTCATAGTAAAAAAAAAAAAAGATAATAATATATGAATACAAAAACAAGGCCCACAGTGACTGCCATCTACACTAACTTCGTAGGAAACATATACACGCTATTCTATAAATTTCAATGATTAATTTAAATTTGAGATGGAAACTTGCCACGTGAACGATCAGGATCTAAAACCGGTATTCAGTGGTCGACTGTCTGTAAACAGCGAACCAACTAATCGAGAAAATTACAGCCAATGATTAGCTTTTGTGTTTGTCTTTCGTGGATTTGCAAAGAGCCTTTGACTCGATTGAACAAGCGGCGACAATACACTCGATATGCAAACAAAATGCAAACGAACGCACCGCAATGTTTTACAGGTCGACGAACCTACTGATGCAGCTGTTATTCGACGATTACAAAAAAGAAGGAAAAAAAATATGAAGAAGCCTTCCTAAAACAATTCAGACGCAATTCGATGGAAAAAAACGAGCCACACTGATGGAGATTCTCAAAAAACAACTTAATCCTTCCCCAAATTACTTTTAAATAAATGTGTTAAAAAAACTTTGAATGAAAAAGTATATTGTAATTCTGTGGTCTTGTTAGATTTATGAATGAAGTGCTGAGACGGAAATGACGATAAATTATAGGCTCTTATTGGTTACAATGGTGATACGTGTTTAAATTTGGCCACCCCCTTTTAAGTGGGAGAGGTCTTCTAGTGTGTGCTTACATACATACATACATAATATATATATATATATATATATATATATATATATATATCTGTATCTGTATATATATGTATATATATATATGTGTATACATATATATATATATATATATATATGTATATATTGTCACGACCCACCTATGGGCTAGGCTAGTCGCGACAAAGGAAAATAGATAAGACTGCGCAGTTCGGACAAGTGACAGTTTTCTCTGTTCTTTTCGCGTTCTGGTTCGCCTTGCTTCTCATCTCTACTTACTCTCTTCTATTGATTCTGTGTGTCTCACACGGGTCGCTCTCTGCTTCGCCTTTTGTAGCCCGAGAATAGGTGCTTAAGTTTCCCGGGATGTCAAAACGTATCTAAGTAGGTAGTTTAAACACTTTCAACAAATGGCAAATTAAGCTTTCCCACCATATTATGTAACGTTCCTGAGCTTGGCGTCATCTGAAAGTACGTAGTGCACTTCCAATAGACGGGTATTGCACAATGCTTAACATTTTAAGAAATACACATTATAATATACACTATACATCGTATTCACGCAAGGCGTGTCTTAAAAAATACAAACAGGAGACTTTATTTACACAAATGCGTGACACAGCACAACCACAGGATTCTATTCACGCTAAGTGACAATATATATATATATATATATATATATATAATGATGTTGGTCTCACGTCCATCTTTATGGAATCCTAAGTCTTTTACTCGTAATTTAAGAGAAATAAACTAAACTGTTCATCACAATCAAGCCCCACTGGGACTCGAGTTGCGATGTGATATTGTGATAATGACAGAATATGAGATGATAATAGGCATTGTATTTTCATTACTTTTGTTACCGTTATCATTCCTATTAATTTGGTTTTGAATCTTGCAAAAGTCTACGGTTTTTCTTTAGTAAAATTTCAATATTGGAGTTAATACCTTTCGTATGTATATACGATCAATGCCTTGATTTATATATATATATATATTTAGCCTTTTATGTTTCTATTGTTGTTTTTATTACAATTATGATTACACAATGAAACACGTTTGTGTTCCCCGGTTCTAAGCGTCATTTCCTGGTTTGTTATATCCCATTACAAAAAAAAAAAAAATACGTTTAATTAGAAGTTTGCGTTTTTGACCAGGATTAGATATTTCAGAAATAAAAAAAAATTCAAGAAAAACACAGAGTATATATTTATTTCATGATACAAGCTTATCATAAACAAGTAAAAACGAATGACATTTATACATACATACATATACCAAGGCTTTTTCCCCCTTCCAAGGGAGGTAGCCAAAAAGGGAAAGGCATAAAAACACTCCCACCCATTTCATCCCTAAATATACTCCACACCCCTCCCACCCTTCCTCTCATCTGAGCACCTCCTGGATGACGGGTCATCCCTGCACCCTGCCCACCGCCCTGGGTCAGAAGCAGTCTCGCAAGACACAGTACATCCACAGCAAGACCGCTTCATTTAATCGGCGAGCCCCCCTCTCCGTCCCCCTTTGCATATAAGGCGAGGACGGGGAGAAATCCCTTCGGGCTGCGTCAAAATTTACTCACACATACTACCCCACCCCCCACCCCCCCGCCCATTCCTCCTCATGCAGTCACAACATCATCCATATACAACCCTTCTCCACTCACCTCTGTCTTCCGTCCTCTCCCTTCCTTCCTCAACAGACATTCCCCTCTTCCCCAAAGCCCCCTTCACCCCATCCATCCACCTCATCCTAGGACGTCCCCTCATGTTCACTCCCTCCACATCTGCCTTCCATACCTCTTTTACTAGTCTTTCTTCACTCATTCTTTCCATGTGTCCAAACCATCCTAATATTCTTTCATCAACCCTATCTCCCAAATCCTTTTTCACCCCTGTTCTCCTCCTCACCTCCTCATTTCTCACTCTATCCAGCCTAGTAACCCCCACCATACTTCTCAGACACCTCATCTCAAACACATTCAAACTCCTACTCTCTTCTTCTCTTATGTTCCACGTTTCTGCCCCATACAGTGCTGTTGGCACAATCACTCCTTCATACAGTCTCCTCTTCGCATCCATTCCCAAATGTCTATTCCTCATTACACTCTTTAAACCACCAAGGCATTTACTCGCTTCTCTCAATCTACATTCTACCTCCACCTTCACTCCACCTTTTCCTGCTACACTTGCACCCAAGTATCTAAAACTATCCACTTCCTCCAGTCGCTCTCCCTTAATGTTCACTTCCAGTCTACTGCCACTTTCACCCCTTGTACATCTCATCACCTTACTTTTACCCACATTTATCTTTAGCTTTCTTCTATCACATACTCTCCCAAACTCTGCCACCATCTTCCTCAATCCCTCCTCTGACCCTGCCACAAGCGCAGTGTCGTCCGTAAACAACAGCTGGCTCACCTCCCACTTTTCTCCATTTTCTTTAACCATCTCCAATCCCTGACTCACTACCCTAGCATTCACCTCTCGCACCACCCCATCCATGTATAAGTTGAACAGCCAGGGCGACATAACGCATCCTTGACGAAGTCCCACCTTTACTTCAAACCACTCACTCTCTCCATTTCTAATCCTAACACATGCTCTACTACTCTCATAAAAACTCTTAACAGCTCCCAAAAGCTTTCCTCCTATCCCATAAATCTGCATAACCTCCCACAGTGCCTTTCTGTCTACCCTATCATAAGCCTTTTCCAGATCCATAAAACCCCAAAAAACATCCTTCCCCTTTCCTATAGCTTTCTCACATATCTGTCTTACCACAAAGATCTGATCTACACAACCTCTACCCGTCCTAAATCCACACTGTTCCTCACCAATTACTCCTTCTGTTCCTCTCCTAATCCTCTCAATTAAGATCCTCCCATAAGCCTTCCCTACTACACTCAACGGGCTAATCCCTCTGAAATTACTACATTCACACTTGTCCCCTTTTCCCTTGTAAAGAGGAACTATACAGGCACTACTCCAGTCCTCCGGTACTCTACCCTCTCTCCAGCAAACATTAAATAACCTCACCAACCAGTCCACCATCACTGAACCTCCCTTTTTCAGACATTCTGCATGACATCCATCCAGACCAGGTGCCTTACCTGCTTTCATCATCTTTACAACTGCTTTCACCTCATCCTTCCTTATTTCTCCTCCATTCTCCTCACTCATCACTCTCATTTTCTTCGCATTTCCCACTGCAGCTATCTTTCCCTCCCTATCCTCTTTTACATTCAGCAACTCCCTAAAATATTCTGCCCATCTTCCCCTCACTGCCGTCTCTTCCATTATCAACTCTCCATCTGTACCTTTTACCTTTTCTTCCCTACTTGATTCGCCTCCTCTTCCTCTCTTAATTTCTTTCCAAAACATCTTTTTATTACTTTCAAAATTTTCTGTCATACTCCTACCCCATTTCACATCTGCTCTCCTCTTTGCCTCCTTTACCTTTTGCTTTACTTCTCTTTTCTTTTCTTTGTACGTCTCATATGACTCCCCTGTCCTCTTTTGTAACCAATCTGTGAATGCTCGCTTCTTCTCTTCTACAACCTTCTTTGTTTCCTCATCCCACCATTCACTACCCTTTCTTCTATTTCCCCCTGTCCTTCTTGTTCCACACACCATCCTTGCACACTTTAAGACTCCCTCCTTAAACCATCCCCATTCCTCCTCCACACCCATCTCTGCTCTATCCTTTACTCCCTCCCACTCCTCCTTCAGCTTCTTTTCGTACTCCTTCTCCTTTTCCTTTTCATTCAAGGAGTTCACTCTAAGAACCTCCCTACCTTTTGTCCCTTTCCTCCTTCTCCATCTATCCTCCACTCTCAGCTTACCTTCCACCAAAAAATTATCTGATATTCCCCCACCCTCTCCCCTTAGCACATGTACATCCTTAACTCTTCCTATCATAATCCTATTTACCACTACATAATCCATTAGCGCTCTATCTACCACCCTTCCCTTCACCACCCTCTCCCATGTGTACTTATGCTTGACTTTCTTCCGAAACACTGTATTTGCTATTATCAACTCTCTTTCTAGACACATTTCCACCATCAACTCTCCACTACGATTCTTTCCTGGAACTCCACACTTCCCAACCACTCCATCGATTGGACCATTTCCCACCCTAGCATTAAGGTCTCCCAGTACTATTACATTGACAATTCTTCCTAAACCCTCTATGCACTCATTTAAATCTATCCAAAAGGCCTCCCTTTCTTCCATGCTCTTCTCACTGCCCGGCCCATATGCACTTACAAAGACCCACATCTCCTTTCCCAGTTTCACCTTCATCCACATTATCCTTGAGGAAACCTCCTTCCACTCCACTACCCCTTTACCTAACTCCTCACTTACTAGAATAGCCACCCCTTCCCTCCCTCGCCCTCTCTTCACTCCTGATAACCTCCCACTTACACTCCCAAACTTACACTCACCCTTCCCTTTCAACTTAGTTTCACTCAAAGCCAACACATCCACCTTTCTTCTCACAAACATACTACCTATCTCTTCCCTTTTACTCTCATCTGTACCACATCCACGCACATTAAAAGACCCAAACCTTAGGGTGCTGGCCCGAGGCCCTCCAGCACCCCTTATGCCTTTCCTTTGCTTTTTAGGAATCTGCCCCTTGGGGCTACAGGGAGAAGGATGCCTAGTCCCTCTCCCCGTCCCTTTCTTCTCGCCTCTTACGATCCAAGTGGGAAACTTGGTGGCAGTATTCTTTTCCCCCACCACAGGGGGGAAAACAACTTAAACACATCAGAAGTTACTGGCTTTCTTGGATTTGCGGTTGCAGTCCATGTCGCACTACTGCACCAGCCCCCAGACCTACTCGTAGTCCCCCCATCACTTTCTCGTTATAGTAGCCCTGATATTTCTGCTCTGTCTCCTCCACATCTTGGTGGAATCGCTCGCCTTATCCTTCTGAGTACCATAGTGTCCTTGAATTTGTCTAGGTGAGCGTCCAGCATAAGAGTTTTAAGGGACATCTTGCATCCCATGGCGCCAAAAGCCTTTACCATATCCTGCACCAGCTGCTGGTCATTTTCAGCTCCCTGGCTGCCCAGGAAGCCTTTCACAACTCCTATGAAACATTTCCATGCTGTTCTCTCAATCCTACTGAGCTTATTGGCTGATTCCTGGTTGAGTCTTCATGAACTGCTTCATCAACCCCAACTTAAGGTGCAGTGGCGGCTTGAGCACAATCCTGGAATCAACCAGTGGCTCCCACATGACATTTCGGGTTCCAACTACAAATTTTGTTCGCTGCTCCCAGTTCTTCCTGTTGTAGTGGTCAGAGGTGGCTTTGCTGTCCCAAAGGCAGAGGAAGCATTGGAATTTGATGAAGCCTCCTGAAGACCAAGCAGGAAAGCCACCATCTTAAAGTCCCCAATGATTTCCCAACTGTTCTGGTTGTATTGAAGAGCTTCCAGGAAGACTTTCACACTGTAGTAGTCTTCTTTCAGGCAAAGTGGATGGGCTAGGGGTAGTATCGGGAACTTGTTTTCATTGTGGAGGAGGACAGCCTTCAAGCTTGTGGTAAAGTTGTCTATGAAGAGCCGCCACTCCTTGGGCACAAACGGCACCCCAATAACATCAAACAGTTCGAGCACATCATGACAGAAGCAGAGGCCATTCCTAAGTGTGTAAAAGCCTGAGAAAGGTTCGTGCAGCCGACTTTTCTGACTTGTCACCTGCACATCCTCCTTGACCAAGTTCCATTGCTTCATCCTGCAGATGAATAGCTCTGCAGTGGACTTGGTAAGACCCATATACCTGACTACATATACTTCTTTTTGGTTTGGTAAGTGAGGGACTTTCTCTGGTGCCTCAGGCAGGTAAGCCAAGTCTTCAACATCCATCTCCTCCTCTTCATCAAAATACTTGTCTTGGACTTCACCTGGAACAGGTGGAACTAGTACGGGATATCTGGAGCAGTGAGGAATTGGAGTAATTGATAATGAGAGATCTGGGTGATGCACAGCAACAGCATTATTTCTTTTCCGCCTCTTGCTAACATCCATCATGCACAAAAAAGCCGGTTATGGGTTAAAGAGTCTCAGGGATCTTTTCTCACTCCACAGCCACCCTTCCAGCGTCTTCTTGTAGTGCTCACAACAGTAGTGAGGGACCCAGGGCTTGTCCTGGTCCCCAATTGGCATCCCGAAGTATTTCTGGTAGGCTTCACAAACCTTCACCGACGTTTCCGAGGATTTTTTTTGCCTCTCCTCTTTATATACTCGCCGCATATATAACAGAAAGAGTCAAGGGATTACCGGCAGCCCCTTGAAGCCATCTAAAAATGTAGAAATATATGTAATCAGAAAATATGGATCTTATAGTTCTGAAAGTATAAATAATAAACATGTTAAATGAACATAGGGTAATTCAGGCTATAGTCAACTAATTAAAAAAATAGCACCAAATTGCACCAATTCCATTCGAAAATATGACAAATTGCTTTTACTTCAATTCTAATATGTTATTATGTTGAATGCTTGTGACTAGCCAATAATTTCTATACACATAAACTGATTAATAATAATTAATCATTTCTATACACATAAACTGATTAATAATAATTAATAATTTCTATACACATAAACTGATTACTAATAATTAATAATTTCTATACACATAAACTGATTAATAATAATTAATAATTTCTATACACATAAACTGATTAATAATAATTAATAATTTCTATACACATAAACTGATTAATAATAATTAATAATTTCTATACACAAACTGATTAATAATAATTAATAATTTCTATACACATAAACTGATTAATAGCATTTTTTGGGACCTAAGTAACACAAAAAAGTGATTACAAGCCAGGAACAGAAAGAAAAAAAGAAAGAAATGGTGTTATTATCATTCCTGTTCTGAACTCTATTTGATATGTTTGATACTATCCATCTGACACCATAAAAATGTGTCTCTTTATGAATATCCAAACGTAGAAATACAATAAAAAAAAGCAGCGCAAAAGGTACATGATTTTGACAAATAAGAAAAGAATATTGGAATAAAGACAAATCTTCTATTTTTTCTATGCATTCTTTTAATAATAGGACTAACTTGGCAGTCATATTAAAATGCAAAAAAGGAAAAGTCTAAGATGCTCTCGATATTCCCCTAATACCCAAAGTCACCTACCCACCAAAAATAAATAGATAAATAAACAAAATGAAATAAATAAATTTAAATGAATATAAAAAAGGAAGAAAAACATAGTTTCTGTAGTCTAACAATGAAACTGACACAGCAAACTTTTTCAAATTGGAAATAGATAAAGACTAAGAGGATTTTGACCTCCTTCAAAAAAAAAAAAAAAAAAGTGTGATGTCAATATGAGAGGAAGAAAAACAGTCTTCAGTTGCAACGACGCATGGTATCAAGAACACAAGAACCCTCACCCTTAGGGACGACTTCGAGGAGGATGGCGAAGACCTACCTTGAAAGTACCGAGGTCCTCCACGACGCAGGAGAGCTTGATGTCCCTGCCGGCGGGGATGGTCACGTTCTGAATGGGTTCCACGAACCGCGGCTCGTCCGATTTGTTGGCGCCTGGAAAAAGAACAGCGACGATGGCGTTATTAACGGGCAGTGCGGCTGAGCGTATGCAATCAGTTACAAAAGTAAGCACACGAACACACACACACACACACACACACGCGCGCGCGCGCGCATACAAAAAAATCTTAGCTTTGTTTGGCGCTTGGAAAGACAACAGCGACATTGGTGTTACTGTATAAATGGGTAATATGGGTGAGCGCATCCATTAACTACACAAACTCACATACACAAACTCACACACACACAAATATCAACATAATCATCTGCTGTTCAATTAAAATATACTTCAACATGTTGATAAACTTACAGAAAGGAAAACAACTACTCTCATCTGATTCCACGTGAGTTTCCTTGTTCATTGTCTCAGCAGTGTGTGTACTTTTATCAAGTTTCTGTCTACGGAGAAACGTAATGTCCTCGTATTTCTTCGTGTTAATCTTTGCACTTTTTTCAAGAAAGTTATCTTATTA
>NC_134815.1:36591767-36594267 GCF_046742065.1 Oratosquilla oratoria | reverse complement strand
ATTCTTTGTTTTCTATTATCTTTTTCCTTCTACTTTTACGAATTCTTGTCAATTTATTTCCTTTACTTTGTTCTATTCTTTCGATGGGTTTGCTCTTCCAATATTTTTTCCTTCTATATTTTTGTTTTATCTATTTTTCATTTTATTTAATTTTTTCTTTTATTTTCTTGTTTTAACATATGCTGTCAGCATACTGAGCGGCACCGCAGCATAGTTCCCTCTTCCACTCAGGCGAATATTTTATGCTGAGGGAATTAGCAATTAAACAAACAGTAGCCTTTGTTTACACTTAACACATCAAGTCAGGCACATAATGTACAAGTTCAATTGCTGGGTAGGAAAATACGGGTCATGAAATATCCCACTCCCACGCTGACTCTGACTCTGATTCTGACTCTCTGACTCTGACTGACTCTGATTTTGACTCTCTGACTCTGACTGACTGATTCTGACTGACCCTGATTCTGACTCTCTGACTCTGACTGACTCTGATTTTGACTCTCTGACTCTGACTGACTCTGATTTTGACTCTCTGACTCTGACTCTGATTCTGACTCTCTGACTCTGACTGACTCTGATTCTGACTCTCTGACTCTGACTGACTCTGATTCTGACTCTGACTCTAATTCTGACTCTCTGACTTTGACTGACTGATTCTGACTCTCTGATTCTGACTGACTCTGATTCTGACTTTTTGAATGACTTTGATTCTGGCTCCCATTCTGACTCAGAATGACTCTCTGACGCTGACTTTGATTTTGATTCTGACTGACTCTGACTCTGGCTAAATCTGATTCTGACTCTCTGATTTTGACTCTCTGACGCTGACTCTGATTCTGACTGATTTTGATTCTGGTCCCATTATGACTCTTCTGACTCAGACTCAGACTCTGACGCTAACGCTAATTGACTGGTTCTGACTCTGACTGACTCTTTGATGCTGACTCTCTCATTCTGACTGACTCTAACTCTCACTCAGATTCTGACTATTACTCTGACTCTCTCTCTCTCTCTCTCTCTCTCTCACCTATCTTTCTTTTTAGCCCGTTCTTTCTCTATTGCTGTTTCGCTTCTTCTCTTTCGCTCTTTCCCCCACTCTCTCTCTCTCTCTCTCTCTCTCTCTCTCTCTCTCTCTCTCTCTCTCTCTCTCTCTCTCTCTCTCTCTCTCTCTCTCTCTCTCTCTCTCTCTCTCTCTCTCTCTCTCTCTCTCTCTCTCTCTCTCTCTCTCTCTCTCTTCCGCTGTCTCACGCTCTTTCACTCTCTCTATCTTCCTTTTTCGCTCGCTCTTTCTCTTTTGCTCTTTCGCTCTCTCCCTCACTCTGTGTGTGTGTGTGTGTGTGTGTGTGTGTGTGTGTGTGTGTGTGTGTGTGTGTGTGTGTGTGTGTGTGTGTGTGTGTGTGTGTGTGTGTGTGTGTGTGTGTGTGTGTGTGTGTGTGTGTGTGTGTGTGTGTGTGTGTGTATTCTTCCGCTCTCATTCGCTCTCTTTCTTTCTCTCTGTCTACCGTCCTTCTCGGCCTCTTTGGCCTTTGCTTATTCCTGTATTTGTTCTGTGTTCTTTACCTTCGTATACATATACGATCTAACCCGCTTTCACCTTCCTTGACAACAGCAAGCACCCACGTTTGTCTGAAATAGCCCGGCCCCCGTTTTCTTCCATTTTTAGACCCGTTTTCTTTTTTTATTCCGTATCGCGCTTCCTTTAATCATTCTAGCCATTACCACTTTTTCCCTTTTTAACCTGACATCGTTCTTCTTCCTCTCTTTTTCTCTCTCTCTCTCTCTCTCTCTCTTTCTATTTCTCTTTCTCTCTTCATTGTGGCTTCTCTCAGTGGTGTACTTTTCATCCTTTTGTAGATCATATTTTTTTCTACATGCACCTTCCACTTTTGTTTATTTTACCCATTTTGGTGGTACAGAAGACCTCTTCTGCTCTCTCTCTCTCTCTCTCTCTCTCTCTCTCTCTCTCTCTCTCTCTCTCTCTCTCTCTCTCTCTCTCTCTCTCTCTCTCTCTCTCTCTCTCTCTCTCTCGTCCTTTTGTTACAGATCTTATTACTGCCGGTCCCATTTCAACATATGCTTCTACTCTACGTCTCTTCTTTCCCTCCTCGCCTTTCTAATTTTTTAAGCCTTTGTTCTAATTTGACCCCTCCTCTTCCTCCTCATCCTAATATTGTCCCTATCCTCATCTTACTCATCCTCATCCTCATCCTCTTTATCTTCCCTTTCATCTTCATCTTCTGAAAAAGCTGTAACAAGTGAAACGTAGTACCAATCGATCTCACAAGGTGTTTATTCTCACAATCTTCATCTTCCTTATATCATCCATATCCTCATCTTATCCTTATCCTCATCCTCATATCACCCCTATCCTCATCTTACTTATCCTCATATTCTTTTATCTTCCTCATCCTTATCCTACTCATCCCCATTCTCATCCTACTTATCCTTTTCCTAGTTGTCTTCATCCTCATCATCTCTATCATCGTCTTACTCATCATCA
>NC_134815.1:36574267-36581767 GCF_046742065.1 Oratosquilla oratoria | reverse complement strand
GGGGAGAGGGATGGACGAGAGGAAAGGCAGGGTCGAGGGGAGAGGGAAAGAGAACGGAGAGTGAGGGGGGAGGCAAAGAAGAGGTGAGAGTGAGGGGAGAATGAGGAGAGAGTGAGAGTAGAGTGAAAGGAGAGTGAGAGGAGAGTGAGAGGTGAGTGAGGGGAGGAGGTGAGTGAGGGGAGGAGGCAAAGGAGAGGGGAGAGGGAAGAGGGAAGGGGGAGTGCGGGGAGAGTGAGGGGAGATACAAAGGCAATGGGAAAGGGAATGACGAGGGGAAAGTGAGTGGTGAGTGAGGGGATAGTACGGGGGGAGGGAAAGGAGAGTGGAGACGGAATATGAGGGAAGAGTAAGGACAGATTGAGGGGAGAGGGAGGAGTGAGGGGAGAGTGAGGGGAGAGGGAAGATGAGAAGAAAATAAGGGAAGAGGGGAGAGTGAGGGGAGAGTGAAGGGAGAAAGCGATGGGGAGGTAAGGGAAAGGGGAGAAGGTTAGGGAAAGGAGAAAGGAAGGGAAGGAGAGGGAAGGAGAGGGAAGGAGAGGAAAGAGAAGGGAAGCTGGTATGAAATGAAAATAGAATATTTGGTGAAATGTGTACATAACGCGAGACGAGAGAAATTAAACAAATTAATATAAATTTAAATGTTGAAGCATAATGTGGAACTGCCTAGTGTAGGCCTTATGGCCTCTTGTAGTCTACTTCATTCTTGTGTCCTTAGGTGGGATCGGACGATGTGGAGACCAAAGGAAAACCAAGAAGAGTGAGAGGAGGATAGAGAAGAAAAGAGCAAAGAGAGGAAGAGAGAAGAGGGAACGCCAGGTGAAATGAGAAAGAGAGAATAAGGAAAAAAGAGAAAAGAGGAGGTAGAATAAAGTGGAAAAAAGGGAAAAAAAGAGAGAAAGAGGAGGTAGAATAAGGTGAAAAAGAGAGAACGAGAGAAAAATGGAAATATAATAAAGGGAAAAGAGAGGGAACGAGAGAAAATTGGAGACAGAATTAGGAAG
Organism: Oratosquilla oratoria; assembly: GCF_046742065.1. NCBI lineage: Eukaryota > Metazoa > Arthropoda > Malacostraca > Stomatopoda > Squillidae > Oratosquilla > Oratosquilla oratoria. The sequence continues at coordinate 36,580,766 of NC_134815.1, read as the reverse complement.
AAAAGAGGCAGAACGAGAAAAAAAAATAAAAAAAGAGGGAAAAGAGAGAGAATAAAAGAAAAGGGGACTTAGAATAATGGGAAATAGAGCGAGAGCGAGAGAAAAGAAGAGAAAGAATAAGAGGAAACAGAGAAAACAAGAGAGAAGAGATAGAATAAGGGGGAAAAGAGAGAACGAGAGAACAGAGGAAATAAAATAAGGAGGAAAAGAGAGAAACCGGAAGAAAAAGAACAACAGAGGGAAAAGCTGAGGGGAACAGGAAGTGTCCGGGAGGAGGAGGAGGAGGAAGAGTAGGACCAGGAGGAGGAGGGGGAGGAGGAGGAGAAGAAGAAGAAGAAGAAGAAGAAGAAGAAGAAGAAGAAGAAGAAGAAGAAGAAGAAGAAGAAGAAGAAGAAGAAGAAGAAGAAGAAGAAGAAGAAGAAGAAGAAGAAGAAGAAGAAGAAGAAGAAGATGAAGGAGAAGGAGGAGAAGGAGAAGGAGAAGGAGAAGAAAAATGAGGAGGAGGAGGAGGAGGAGGAGGAGAAGAAGAAGAAGAAGAAGAAACAGAAGAAGAAGAAGAAGAAACAGAAGAAGAAGAAGAAGAGGAAGAAGAAGAAGAAGAAGAAGAAGAAGAAGAAGAAGAAGAAGAAGAAGAAGAAGAAGAAGAAGAAGAAGAAGAAGAAGAAGAAGAAGAAGAAGAAAGAAGAAGAAGAAGAAGAAGAAGAAGAAGAAGAAGAAGAAGAAGAAGAAGAAGAAGAAGAAGAAGAAGAAGAAGAAGAAGAAGAAGAAGAAGAAGAAGAAGAAGAAGAAGAAGAAGAAGAAGAAGAAGAAGAAGAAGGTGAGGACAGGAAAGGTAAGAGAGATTGGGATGAGGAGAAAGACTAGAACGAGGAGGTTGGAAAGAAGAGGAAGATGAGGAGGAGGAGGAAGAAGAGAAGGAGGATTAGGAAAAGAAATAAAGAGGGGGAAGAAGAGGAAGAAGAGAATAAAGAGGAAGAGGAGGGGTAGGGAGAGGAGGATTAGGATTAGGAAAAAGAATAAAGAGGAGGAAGAGGAGGAAGAAGAGGAAGAGGAGAAGTAGGAAGAGGAGGATTAGGATTAGGAAAAAGAATAAAGAGGAGGAAGAGGGGGAAGAAGAGGAAGAGGAGAAGTAGGAAGAGGAGGAGGAGGAGTAGGAGGAGGAGGAGGAAGAGGAGGGTAAAAGGGAAAGGAAAAGAGAAGAGAGAAATTGAAAAAGGAATGAATAAGATAAGATGAATTGATAAAGTGATGAATGTAAGAAGAGGGATTGAAGATGATGATTGACTTGAAAAACGAAGATTGGAAAAAAGAGGAAGAAGAGGAGGGAGAGGAGTCGGAGAAAGAGGAAGAGGAGGGAAAGATGTTGGAGCAAGAAGAAGAGGAGTAGAGAGAATAAAAAGAAGATGAAGAAATGTGGAAGAAATATAGAAAAGAGAAGAAAATTGACGGAGTAAATGGAAGAGGGAATGGGAACTTGCAAAAAAAAAAATGCAAATTAGAAAATGGAAAAATTGCGATGACCATTAAGACACAGATGAAGAAAATGTAACAAAAGAAGGATGAAGATGAGGAGTATGGGGGAGGAGGAGGAGGAGTAGGAGGAGGTGAGGAGGAGGAGGAGTATGGGGGAGAGGAGGAGGAGGAGGAGGAGGAGGAGGAGGAGGAAGAGGAGGAGGAGGAGGAGGGGTTGAGATAAGTAAATAAAGAGAAAGGAAAAGAGAAATGCGAATGATGATGAAGAAGCTAGTGAAGAAAACAAAGAACAGAAGACGAAGGAGGAAGAAGAGGAGGGATTAGTACAACGAGAGGAGAAAGAGGAGGAGGAATACCAGGAGGAAGAGCAGGAGGAGGATCAAGAGTAAAAGGAGGAAAAAGAGAAAGAGGAGGAGGAAGAGGAGGAAAGAGAGGAGGAGGAAAAACAAAAGGAAAAGGAGAAGAAAGAGAAGTAGGAGGAGAAAGATGGAAAGGAGGATGAGGAGCAAGAGGAAAAGGAATAACAAAAAGGAAGAGAAAAATAAAGAAGAATAAGAAACGTAGGATAAAGAAAGTTGAATGATAACACAGTAATGCTCAGAGATCGAGAAAAACGTCTTCGAGCAGCGGAGGCTTAGGGGAGACGCACAAGGAGAGGAGTAGGAGGAGGAGGAGGAACAGGAGGAGGAACAGGAGGAAGAAGAAGAGGAGAAAAAAGAAAGAGAAGAGTGGGAGGAAGAAGAAGAGGAGAAAGAAGAAGGAGAAGAGTGGGAATAAGAAGAGGAGGAGAAATAAGAAGAAGAGGGAGTAGAATTTGAGCAAGATAAGGAAGAAGAGGAAGAGGTCAAGGAGGAGCAGAAGGAGGAGGAGGAAAAGGAGGAAGAGAAAGACATGAGAGAGGAGTTGGAGCAAGAGGAGGAGGGGAAAGAGGAAGAAGAGGTAGAGGAGTTGTAATAAGAGGAGGAGGAGGAAAAGAGGAAGAGGAGGGAGAAGAGTTGGAGGAAGAGGAAAAGGAAGAGAAAAATGAGGGAGAGGAACAAGAGGAAAAAAGAGAGAGGAGTTGGAGCTAGAAGAGCGGAAAGAAAGAGGGACGAGGAGGAGGAGCAAGAGAAGGAGGAGGAGGAGGAAGACAAGGAAGATGAGTAAGAGAAAAGGGAGGAGGAGGAGGAGGAGGAGCAAGAGAAGACGGGAGAGGAGGAAGAGGAGGAAGATGAGGAAGATGAGGAAGATGAGGAGAAAGAAAAGAAGCATGTAGCTATGGTGGAAGGTAACAAGGCGAAGAGGAAAGAGGAGGAGGATGAAGAGGGGAGAAAGAGGGAAAGGAGGGAGAGGAGAAGGAGGAGAAAGAGTAGGAAGAGAAGTTGGAAGAGGAAGTGAGTAAAGGAAAGGTGAGAGGGGTTGTGATGAGGAGAAGGAAGACTAGAACGAGGAGGAGTGGGAACAAGAGGAAGAGGGAGAGGAAGAGAAAGAGGAGGAGTAGGAAAAGGAATAAATAAGAAGAGGAGGAGGAGGAAGAGGAGGATGAGTAGGAAGAAGAGGAAGAGTGGAAAGAGGAGGAAGAGGTGGAAGAGAGGATGATAAAGGGGAAAGGAAAAGAGGAAAATAAAGACAGGAAGATGAAGAGGAGGAGTAGGAAAAGGAATAAAGAAGAAGAGGAGGAGGAGGAAGAGGAGGAAGAGGAGGATGAGTAGGAAGAAGAGGAAGAGTGGAACGAGGAGGAAGAGGTGGAAGAGGGTGATAAAGGGGAAAGGAAAAGAGGACAATAAAGACAAGAAGAGGAAGAGTAAGAAGACGAAAAAAAGAAGAACAAAAATATCAAGAGGAAGAGGAGCAATAGGAAGAAGACAAGGCGGTGGGAGAAGAGGAAGAGGAAGAGGAAGAGGGAAAGGGGTGGAAGAGTAGGAAGAGGAAGATCACAAAGAGGAAAAGAAAGATGAAAAAAATGAAGAGTAAGAAGAGGAAGAGGAGGAGGAAGAAGGCAAGGTGGAAGAGAAAGAAGAGGAACATGACGAAGAGGAAAAGAAAGAATATGAGAGAAAGAAAGAGGAAGAGAAGAAACGAAAATAAACATAAAAACAGAACCGAGGAAAAGACCGAAGCGTTGGAGTCAACAAGCGGAGGACAGCAAAAGAAAAACGGACGAGATCTGAAGAGAAAAAAGAAAAACGGGAAACCAGTGGAAGGAGGCAAGAGGGGGAGAGAAGAGGAGGGGGACAAGAGGGGAAGAGAAGGAGAGGAGGAGGGTAGGGTAGGGTGGGGTCGGAGGGGAGGAGAATCTGAGTGAAGGAGAGGGAGAAGGAAGGAGAGGAGGAAGGGGTAAAGGAGGAGGGGAGAAGAGGAGGTGAGGATGCGTGAAGGTGGGGGTGAAGGAGGGAGAGGATCAAAGATGTGGAGGTGTGTGTGTGAGACGACCTCCGATCAAACTCTTGGTTGGGGTGGGGCGCGGGGGTTGGGGGGAGGTTGATGAGTACAATCGAAGAACTTCTAAGGGTCAAGTACAGTGACCGTAATTTCATAGTAAGGATGGTAAGGACCTGGTAAAGATCTGGTAGGAGTGTTATAAGGGTCTACTTAGAGTATGGTAAGGGCGTGGTAAATATATATTAAGTGTATGCTATGATAAAGGTATTGTAAGGGTATGTATATGGTAAAGGGATGGTAAAGGTAGGGTAAGTCTAGAGGTCTGGTAAAAGACTAGTATGAATTAATGTTTGACAAAGGATTGGTGATGGCTTGGAAAGGATTTATGTTTGGCAAAGGTCTGGAATAGTTCATGAAGGTCCCAGTGAATGTTTGGCTTTTTTTTTTTCCAAAGTCCACTAACCTTTTGTCAAGGCTTTGGAAAGTCTCATTAATATCTAATGAACAAGAAGTTGAAGAACTGGTAACATTTTGGTGAAGAGCAAGTGTTAGATTGGTAAGGATCCACAGGTTGGCTGAGACCTCTTGGAGGACCATTGAGGTCCTCTTCATCCCCCAGAAGAGTCTGAAAGGAGACTCTCAAAGATCGATCGGCGATCATCAAATAAGTGACTGAGGAGACTTTCAAACGATGTCAGAATTCATGCCAGGAGTCACTTCACTGCGACCAAAGGCGTCACCTTTGCCTTGTGTGCTAGCAAAGCCGGGACAAGGGGAGGTCACCGGTTACATTTGAGATTGCACTGTGTGATTACAAAGCGAAGCAGAGGGCTCGATATGAAACAAGAGAAGATAAATCTGTAAAAAGATTGGGGTCAGGTATCTTCCGCTTACGTAATCAGATATCATCGATGATAAAATTAATCTCAAAACCTGTTGACATAACGCGCATTCTTTTTTCCCTTCCGCTTTTTCTACCTTCAAAATAAGTATACGGTTTAATTAAAATGTAAGTCAATGGTAGCGTTCGCACACAACCGCGCAATTTTTCTTCTTGACTATGCGGTATCGCCGCTGTTTCCGCGCGGTTCAAACCACGAGTGAATAGGACCAAACGATTTCATTTACCGGGAGGGACTGTCGTTTACCAGCGATTCTATCCTAAAGAATCATCTAGCGTGATCAGAAGGATCGTGGCTATCATGAATGGATTAAGAAGTCTAAACTACTGAAATTCATAGGTTACCACCCTGATTACCGTAGTTAAGAAGAAACAGGTAGTTAGGTAGTTTGATGGAAACTAATAACGATACAAAACACACCTGGAAGCTTTTGTTCCTGTGCTTGCCTTCGGTGGTAAGGCAGTTTACTTATCTGCAACTATACGCGAAAGGAAATGGAGAGAAATATGTTTTACAGAAAAGACGAACAATGGGAGACAAAAGTGATGTCATGCGGATAACCGGTGAAAGATAAGGAAAATTGGAAAGAAAAAGAAAAAAGGAAATAAAAATAAATAACATTTATATATATATATATATATATATATATATATATATATATATATATATATATATATACATATATATATATACATATATATATATAAATGTATATATACATATATGCAAAGTAGACCACTTGGAAAAAGGAAACTAACGAAGCAAAGCGCTTTCGTATATTACATCTTCACTTGTTGCACTGAAGATGTAATATACGAAAGCGCTCTGCTTCGTTAGTTTCCTTTTTCCAAGTGGTCTACTTTGCATAAGTGAACACACGTACCCGTGTTCTTATTAGCATATACATATATATGTATATATATTATATATACAGTATATATATATAAATATTATGGAACAAATCGCTCGTAGCAGCAATGTAATTCAAACAACCATGCTCGGCCGTCGCGTAGTTTTGAACTCGAGTCCCTCTGAGCGTGAGTCCCTATCGTTACGATATATATATATATATAAGAAAATGGTAGTTTTAACGCTACCATCATGTGTGAGAAGCCGACCCCAGGAGGCGCTGAATAACTGCGGCCTAAGTCGTCACCTTTGCCCTATTATGCGCTTCGGGAACTGTTGGGGCAAAAAATAACAGTCACTACTGAGAGTGGGAGAGGAGTGCGGGATTCTAACCCACAATGAAGAGAATACGAGACATGGACGATTCCGCTGACGCCAGCAGAGCACAACAGGTATAGGAGTTAAGGGAGTTAAGTGGGAGTTGAGGGAGATCTGGGAGTGTAGAAACTGGTACAGGAGTTAATAGATATGGCCTCGGCTAACTAGGAAGTACTTTGGTTAATGAACTCAACGTGTAATTAAGTCGAGAGGTGTTTAATGCTGCTAACTGCAGGAGAGCCCCTGAAGGGCAGGTCGAGACCATTTCGTATCCATTATACAATAGCTCTAGGTGTGTGCTCATTTGTGGGTCCGAATCCCGCACTCCTCTCCGATTTCCAGCAGTGACTGTATGTTACTCGCCTCAACAGTGCCTAAAGCGCACAGGGTCGAAACGGCCAGGCGTGTGTCTGTTTATGTCTGTGTCTGTGTCTGTTAATGTCTGTGTGTATCTGTTTATGTCTGTGTGTCTGTGTCTGGATATGTCTTTAATAGATATCCTTAACGTTAAATTCGTATTCTATCAAGTTGGTTAT
>NC_134815.1:36564267-36571767 GCF_046742065.1 Oratosquilla oratoria | reverse complement strand
CCTCTGATTAATTGGTGGTTCCTGAGGCGGCGCCGTCTTTGCAACCATCGCGCAGGTCTTTGTAGGAGCTCGCTTACGGTAAGTACAAGCAATCTACATAACAACAGTGTCTTTTTTTATTGTCACATGATTTCACTCATGTAAGGCACTTGTCTTAATATAACAGTAAATTGGGACCAATCGTAGAACCCCCGCCCACACACACACACATTGACACACACTGAACGACAAAGGTCCGAAGCGCTCCGACGTCGCTCCGCGCCGTCACTCAGGTCATAGTAACGTTTATCTATTACTCATTTTACAGTTTAAGAGCATTAATGGTTAGATTAGGTTAGGTTAGGTTAGGTTAAGTTAAGTTAAGTTAAGTTAAGTTAAGTTAAGTTAAGTTAAGTTAAGTTAAGTTAAGTTAAGTTAAGTTAAGTTAAGTTAAGTTAAGTTAGGTTAGGTTAGGCTAGGTAAAAAAAAATTAAAAAACGTTACCATGGCCTGAGCGACGGCGTGTCCCTAAGTAACGCCACAGAGCGAAGGCGAAGCACCCCAGAACTCCACCGATCAGCGCGCGTGCACGAGGGGAAAATTCTACAATTTATCTGTTAACTGTTTAATACAGACGTTTCTAGACATTCATGATAAGCACAAACAATTTATATGACAACAGTGACTTCTTTCATCTTTTTTTTTTCAATGCCATATGGTTTCATTCATGTAAAGGTTTATATCTGCCTTAAAGTGGTTAATACAGGTTTAGTTTTAAGCCAATCTCAACATAACAATCAATCGATTAATCCAGTTTCAGTGATTGTGTTCCGTTCACCAGGGGAGTTCAGATATGTGAATGCCCTTTTTACCCATTAAGGATTAGGAGTCTAAGCCAGATTGGCTTAGCAAAAGGTTTATTAGGGTTGTGATTGAACGAGATTAACTTTCGTTGACACGGGGCTAGTTTAGTAGCCGCTAGTGCTAGCGAGTTGTTAACTACCCCTCTACTTGCCCAATGTAAACGGAAAGTTAGTCAACTTGCCTCCAAACTACCCTAGTGTTAACAGTTACTTGCTAGATAAGTTAACTTGCAGCTGGTAATATCGGCTAGTATACAGTACTAGCGCCGTGTCAACGAGGAAAGAAATGAGTGTGACTTAATGAGTGTGGTAGTGTAAAACGTTAGATTAAGACGAAGATATCGCTGTAGGTATGGCAGTGTCTTGGAGAGAAATCAAGAAGAATCTTACGCGATGTCTCATTAGTAAAACCTCGGAGAGGTTTTTGTTGACCACAAGCCTCTAATGGTGATATAGCCTTAATTCATCCAGTCTACAATGTCTGCAGAATTTTGAGAGGAAGTGGAAGTGGGCAGGTAACTTTTCACGAATAACAAATAATCGACGGAGCAAGTGTATTACTGAATGGACGCCGCAAGATGGGAAGCGTGCAAAAGGGAGACCAGACTGAAGGTGGATTGATGAGACAGAGAAGTTTGCAGGAGTAACGTATCAGAGGTTGGCGCTGTCATGTGAGTCATGAAATGGTATGAGAGAGGCCTTTGTTCACCAGTGGACTCGAGATGGCTGACTGATTGAGTGATAGACGCTTAAGGGCTAACAAACTCTGTCACTGAAACTCGAACCCTTGGCTATGCGACTGCTTACCATAAAGCAAGGACGTTACCGTTGTACCACACTGATCGTATATAAGGAACGATCTGGATATGCATTCAGCGTGGTATAATGGTAACATCCTTGTTCTATGGTAAACAGATTGACATGTAGGGAGATTGCAAGACTGAAGGAAAAACGGACACAGGCAGTAAGGGGTCAGACTGACTGATTGACAAAGAAACAGGCAGTCACATAGGGCTCAAAATGACAAGGTCTTATCTCAATCGCCTGCTCTGCTGTAGCTGAGAGCCAATAGGGATTTTTTTTTTTCGGTATGAGTGCCCGTGTCAGGCGCCACTCTGTGTCAGGATGTGCCCGCTTCTGCCTCTATTCTCCACATTTGGCGGCTCCCATGAAGAACGAAAATGGCACATTCTTTTTCCAGGAAATGTCATCGTTTTTGCGGAATCTTTTTTCTCCCCCACCCGTTTTTTCTAGTCACACCTGTGAGTATTATAAACAGTGGAAGAGTAAAAGAGGAAGTCTGGGCATTCGGCCCGCAACGGAGCCATCTGAATAAGAAGAGGAAATTAAAATATAAAATTGTTTATTTTTTCTAGACCGGGACAGAATTTTTGTATGCATCCACAAATTTCTTTGCTCACTGAAGAATGAATTAAACGTTTAATGTTATTCTAATGCCAGATGTCATTATAAAAAATTTGAAAACTGGTTAGGTCGGCAAAGCAGAGACTTAAGAAGGAAAGGTTTAAGAGAGCTAGGGGAGGGTTAAACTAGTTTAGTGTAACCTCCAATGTCCTGGGTTTCGGATTCAAGCTATGATTAATGCAAAACCTTTCCGTTGGTTACTGAAGATGAATCACATTTGTTATGATTCACCAGACTTGATTAACGGGTTTTAAGTTTCGCGTATGTTAAGTTTCACGGATTGTAAGTTTCGCGTTTAGACGAATTTTCAGCATAATCAGTGAGAACGCATTTACTTGTGTTATGGAGCTGAATAATGAACACCATCCCTCGTACCACTATTTCACAGAGAACAAAGCTCGACATAACTTCGAAAGTTATTATTCAATATATCTACATTCTGATCTCTGTTATTACTGACTGACGTAGCTGTTGCTGTCATAGTTGATTTCTTGAGGACCGTCGTTGTTACTGATTTGTGTTGTTCTTGTTGTTGTTGATAGTAGCAATACTATCAACAACAACAAGAACAACACAAATCAGTAACAACGACGGTCCTCAAGAAATCAACTATGACAGCAACAGCTACGTCAGTCAGTAATAACAGAGATCAGAATGTATTGTGGTCGTTGTTTTTGTGTTGTTGTTGATGTTGTTGCTCTTGTTGTTGTTGTTGATGATGTTTATATTGTTGCTATTGTCGTTGTTGTTGTTGTTGTCGTCGTCGTCGTTGTTGATCTTTGTTGTTGATATTTGTTATTGCAGTCGTTGTTGTTGTTGACCTTTGTTGTTGCTGTAGTCGTTTTTGTTGATTTTACTCTTGTTGTTGTTGATGATGATGATGATGATGATGATGATGATGATGATGATGATGATGATGATGATGATGATGATGATGATGATGATGATGATGATGATGATGATGATGATGACGGCGACGACGACGACGGCGGCGACGACGACGATGACGACGACGATGATAACGACGGCGACGATGATAATGATGATAATGAATTGGTGAACCTGGGTGAGTTGTTAACAGCATAGAAGTATACCATGGAGTAACTTGTACACAACAGAAAAGAAGAGTGTGATCCGATTGTAAATAAATGAATAAATAAATAAATACATATATAAATAAATAAATGAACACACACACACACACACACACACACACACACACACACACACACACACACACACACACACACACACACACGAATATATATATATATATATATATATATATATATATATATATGAATATATATATATATATATATATATATGTATATATATATATATATATATATGAATATATATATATATATATATATATGAATATATATATATATATATATATATATATATATATATATATACAAGCCCCTGGCTTCGCCAGCCCGGCTGCGCCGGGGGGCTTGGACTGCGGCGCAACTCGCTTCGCTCGCGGGGGGGCTACGCCCCGCCTTCAAAGGCTATAAAATAAGCAATTGTAAATTTTTCACCTCTTTTATTTTTCGTCATTTTTGTTTTTTAGAAAAATATTTTTATTTAGACTTACGCCCAAGATCCGCTCGAGTCCCAAAGATCCGCTCGAGCCCTCAAAATCCGCTCGAGTCCCAAAGATCTACTCAAGTCCTCTAGATCCGCTCGAGTCCCAAAGATCCGCTCGAGTCCTCTAGATCCACTCGAGTCTCAAAGATCCGCTCGAGTCCTCTAGATCCGAAGGAGAAGAAGAAGAAGAAGAAGAAGAAGAAGAAAACGAAGAAGAAGAAGAAGAAGAAGAAGACGAAGAAGAAGAAAAACGCGAAGACGAAGAAGAAGAAGAAGAACGCGAAGACGAAGAAGAACGCGAAGAAGAAGAACGCGAAGAAGAGGAGGAAGAAGAAGAACGCGAAGAAGAAAAAGAACGCGAAGAAGAACGCGAAGAAGAAGAAGAACGCGAAGAAGAAGAAGAAGAACGCGAAGAAGAAGAACGCGAAGAAGAACGCGAAGAAGAAGAAGAACGCGAAGAAGAAGAAGAACGCGAAGAAGAAGAAGAAGAAGAAGAAGAAGAAGAAGAAGAAGAAGAAGAAGAAGAAGAAGAAGAAGAAGAAGAAGAAGAAGAAGAAGAAGAAGAAGAAGAAGAAGAAGAAGAAGAGGAAGAATACCACCTGACCCCGACTTCTTCTTCTTCTTCTTCTTCTTCCTATTGGACAACCTTACACCCACCCGATGTCCCCAAAATACCACGGATTGAAAAACGGGAAAAACTGGAAAGACTTTATTTTTTAAGTTACATTGATATATATATATATATATATAATAATAATAATACATACATACATACATACTGTACATATACCAAGGCTTTTTCCCCCTTACAAGGGGGGTAGCCAAAAAGAAAAAGGCACAAAATCAATCCCACCCATTCCACCCCTGAATACACTCCACACCCCTCCACCCTCCCTCTTATCATAGCACCTCCTGAATGATAATGAATAAAAATAAAATCCGTTTACGTCATGAACCCCTCTTCCTAATAGGAGGCTAGGATGTTGTCCCTTTACTGAGGACTTTGCAGCGTGAAATTTCATGAACCATGCCCTTGGTTCAACTCGCCGACGTTATAGTTCGAACCGCCATCACCTCGACTTCCGGGAGGGGAAAAAAACAAACATGGTGAGTGAGAAGAGAGTGGAGGGGTAGGTGGGGTTGGAGGAGACTGGGGATGGGGAGAAAAAGTTAGATATGTATAACTAAATCACAAAAGTTGTGAACTGACGACAAATCAATTACAAAAGCCACAAGCGAAACACGACAGAGGACGGATTGTATGCTCGCGAAACAGAAGCTTTGAAACAGTTTCGAACCCTGAACTGTCTGCGTTTCGAAGCGAAACTCATTTCCGTTTCGAAATGTAGATTACCTACGATTCAAAAGGTTGGATGTCGACCTCGTTTCGAAACATAGGCTACCTGCAGCTGAAGGCTGGGGATGGACACTGAGTGTCGTACCCCACGAGGCGTTTAGTGGCGGCTGAAGCCGTAACCTTTGCCCTATGCGCCCTGTGGTAGAGGAGTGCGGGACTCGAACCTGCGTCCAGGAGATTACGAGTCCCGAGGGATTCCGATTACGTCATCAAGACATCAATGGTGATTATAGTGATGAATATGGTAATGAGAACAATAATATAATGGTACTAAGATGATTGTGATTATGTTGATGGTAATGATGGTGATGGTTGTGGTGATTGTAGTTATGATTGTCATTGTGTTTTTGATAGTAATAATAATAATGATGGTAATAATGGTGATGATGGTGATGATGATGATGATGATGATGATGATGATGATGGTGATGATGATGGTGATGATGATGACGACGATGATGACGATGGTGGTGATGATGATGATGATGATGATGATGATGATGATGATGATGATGATGATGATGATGATGATGATGATGATGATGATGATGATGATGATGATGATGATGATGAGTAAGAGAGAGAGAGAGTAAGAGAAAGAGAAAGAGAGAGGGAGAGGATAGAGAGAGTAAGAGAAAGAGAAAGAGAGAGAGAGAGAGAGAGAGAGACGCACGAAGGAAGGGCTCTCAAATGTATGGGAGAGCCAATGAGAGTACTCGTACTTGATCCCTTTTCACAATCCGTCTGTTTTTCTTTTTCCGCCTGAAATTACCTCCTACAGTATACAAAGCTGATTGGCTCAACATTTTTTGTCTAATTATCTTGCTTCCCTTCTTCCTCCTCCTCCTCGTTTCCTTATTCTTTCTTTCTCTCTTCCTCCTCCTCCTCCTCCTCCACCTTCTCCTCCTCCCTTCCTCTCCTTCTCCTTTTTTGCTTTTCCTTTGTTTCCTCCTCGTTCTCCTCCTTCTCCTTTTCTTCCTACTCCTCTTCCTCTTCCTCCTCCTTTCTTCCTCCATCTGTGCCTCATAACCTTCTCCTCCTCCACCTCCTCCTCTTCCTAATCCTCTCCCTCCTCTTCTTGCTCCTCTTCTATTTCCTGTTCCTCCTCTTTTCTTCCTCCATCTGTGCCTCATAACCTTCTCCTCCTCCTCCTCTTCCTCCTCCTCTCCCACCTCCTCTCACTCCTATTCCTTTTCCTCCTCTTCCTCTTTCTATTCCTCTCCTTCCTTTATTTATTTCTCTTCCAATTACTTTTCCTCTCCTCTTCACAAAACTCATCGTCGGAGCTGCTCTGCTTCGTTCTATTCTCTACTTTCCCTCCATTTCCACACTGCCTCCACTTCCGCCTTTTTCCTTCTTCCTCCATCTCTTTCTCTCTCTCTCTTTCCCTCTCTCTTTCTCTTTCTCTCTCTCTCTCTCTCTCTCTCTCTCTCTCTCTCTCTCTCTCTCTCTCTCTCTCTCTCTCTCTCTCTCTCTCTCTCTCTCTCTCTCTCTCTCTCTCTCTCTCTCTCTCTCTCTCTCTCTCTCTCTCTCTCTCTCTCTCTCTCTCTCTCTCTCTCTCTCTCTCATTCTCTCTCGCTCCTTCTCATTCTCTTCTTCCTTTCATCATTCTTCGTTTTATCTCTCCCTTATCTGGGGCTGGTACACTGGTGGCATCATCGAAATCCTGTTGGTCTCTCATTCGCTTAGCTATGGGTTCAAATCCCGCACTCCTCTTCGAATCCCAACTGTGACCGTTACCTACCCATAGGGTACATAGGGCAAAGGTGACAGCTTCAGGAGAAGTGTACATAGTTGTGGGTTCGAATCCAACACCGCTCTCTGATTCCCAGGGGTGACTATGTTACCAGTCCCCAAAGCGAATAGGTGATGGCTTCGGCCACAGCTAATCAGCGCCTCCTGGTGTAGGCTCCTCACCATAATCTGGGGCTCCGGCTTACGTCAATTTTAAACCCTGAGACGGATAAAAGCTCCTATCGTTAGCCAGAACAATGCTGAAAAAGAATTTTGATTTTGAACATGAAGCATCCAGAAACAGAGGGGCATCCCCGCATATTTTACTGGTTTTGAGTTAAGCAGGGATATATTACAGAGGAGGCTTACGCCTCGAAATTAGTCAAATTGGAGGGAATACCCCTCTGTTTCTGGACGCCTCATATGTCCTCGAAGGCTCGACTCGCTCACTTAGACCTAATCACCTCTTCAAGTACTTTTTTTTTTTATGAAATGGTTTGATGTCAGCAACATATGTAGAGCATTTTGCTGATGCTCAGGTTTGAG
>NC_134815.1:36551767-36554267 GCF_046742065.1 Oratosquilla oratoria | reverse complement strand
ACACCAATGGCAAGTGTTCTTCTTGTATGCAGAATCCAAAAAAATGCCCTATTTTTTCCATCACCCACAGTTTTTGTGTTCCACGGTATGTTACGTTACGTGTGTTACGTGGGATAAATTTCAATCAAGCGGTTGGCAACACTGAGTTTGGCAACACTGCGTGAGATTGTTATGCACTTTCAGCCAATCTGTTCTTCAAGTGAACCACATTTATTGAGTCAGGGAGATCTGAATGATCTTGTGCGGGATTTAAACTTGTCAAAAAAGCAATCTGAACTTCTTGCTTCCAGGTTAAAGGGCTGGAATCTTCTCCAGAAAGAATCCAAAGTTAGTTTTTATCGTAAGCGACATTGTGATTTTGAACAGTTTTTCTCACTTGAGGATGGTGTGGTGTTTTGCAATGATGTATATTCTGTTATGGAGGAACTTAACCATAAATATGACAGGAATGAGTGGCGCTTGTTTATTGACTCTTCAAAAGTGAGCCTGAAAGCTGTTTTGCTCCACAATGGAAATAAATTTCCTTCTGTTCCTCTGGCATATGCAGCTAACATGAAGGAAACATATGAGAGTGAAGCTTCTATTGTAAAAAAAATAAGTATGAAGAACATAAATGGAATATCTGTGGTGACCTAAAGGTTGTGGCACTTTTACTTGGAATGCAGCTGGGTTACACAAAGTTTTGTTGCTTTCTCTGTGAGTGGGACAGTCAGGATAAGAAAAATCATTATGAAAAGAATGTGTGGTCGAAACAATCTCTGACCCCAGTACAGAAGAATGTTGTCAATCCTCTTCTTGTTGATTCAGATACAATTTATCTGCCTCTTTTGCATATCAAGCTAGGGTTGATGAAACATTTTGTTAAAGTTATGAATAGAACTGGCAAGGGATTCACATATTTGAAAAATAAGTTTCCCATAGTTCAAAGAAGGTATTTTTGTTGGACCACAGATTAGGGAGGTGATGAGAGACCAGAATTTTGATGAAGAGCTAAATGATCTTGAAAAATCTGCATGACTGTCATTTGAAAAAGTTTGCCCAGTTTTGGGGAATCACAAAGCAAATAACAATTCTGAAATCGTAAAAGAGGTACTGACATCTTACAAGGCTTTGAGATGCAATATGAACGTAAAAACCACTTCCTGGACTCTCACTTGGATTTTTTCCCTGCAAATCTTGGCGCCGTCAGTGACGAGCACGGTGTAAGGTTTCACCAAGATATTCTGAACATGGAAACCCCTTATCAAGGAAGGTGGAGCTCTTCAATGTTGGCTGATTAATGATGAACACTAAAAAGGAATCTCCCAGAAGCAAAATACACTAAAAATCATATATTTCTAATTTTTAAAGGTAAGTTTCATTGAACTATCAGCCTCATTTATTATAACTGTTTAAAATGTAATATGCTATCACAGAAAAATTATGCCAGATAGAAAAATTCTAAAAACATATTTGAAATCAGCAGAAAACATTGTATCAAGTTCACTTCCTTATACTTGTGGAACAGATATTTCATTAAATTTTGTTGACCAGTGTTTCTTTAGGTATAAATGGCGTTCAATCAACCAATCAACCAATCAATCAGCCATTTCAAGTCCATCCACTGCTGACCAAAGGCCTCTGTCGTACCATTCCACGACTACGCCAACCTCTGCCACGTCACTCCTGCAAACTTCTCTATATCATCTCTCCACCTTCTATCCGGTTTCCCTCTTGCACGCTTCCCATATCGCGGCTTTCAGTCAGTGACACACTAGCGCACGCCATGAGCCGGTATACAACTGTACTGTACACACGTGTTATTCAGCGCCGAACAAATGAACAAGTATATAATGAAACAGGTAACTGAGCAACGTGTCAACAACATAGAAATAATTGGATAGATAAATGAATAAATGAATGAATAAGTAGACAAATTGGATACAGGAAATATTCCACTTACCTACGAAAGATAAGCTTGGAATATTAATATGAACGCAGAATTTTTTGGTTCGGCGGGCGCTCCTGATTATTCAACGCATTTTTCTCCGCACCATTCCACTATCATAATTTTACAATTCAAAACAAACAGAATTTGTAACAGATGCCTGCATTATCGTATCACAATTTTTGAATCAAAATCACGTGTCCATTATATCATATAATTTTTCGCGAGAAAAAGAAAAACTTAACTTTTGCGTAAACAGCTGTGGTAGTGGTACCACTGACACGGTTATAGGGCTACAGTTGGTAAGCCTGTATGAACATAAGAACAAAGGAATGGAGGAGATCGCAAGAGGCCATAAGCCCTACACCAGGTAGTTCCATGTCCCTTACCACCTGTCATACTTATCCATACAGTTATATTTTCTCTTAAGAAAACCAGTTTTGTCAGCGCTCACTACATGGTTACTAAGTCTGTCCCAAAGGATGACAAAGGATTACAAAGGAGGAGCATGCTGACAGGAGACCTTTTGGTCCATAACTAGGTCTGATGTGAACAAAATTATAATAATGATAA
>NC_134815.1:36544267-36546767 GCF_046742065.1 Oratosquilla oratoria | reverse complement strand
AAGAAGAAGAAGAAGAAGAAGAAGAAGAAGAAGAAGAAGAAGAAGAAGAAGAAGAAGAAGAAGAAGAAGAAGAAGAAGAAGAAGAAGGGTAATGTCCGAGATGGAGAAAATGGTGGAAAGTCAGATGGAAACAAAGTTAAACTTGAAGTCATGGATAACATATAGGAAACCCATAAAACGAGGTGGAGGGGGAGGAGGGAGAGGAGGAGGAGGAGGAGGAGGTTCTAGAAGAAGAGAAGGAAGAGAAGGAGGAATAGAAGGGAGAGAAGAAGAAGAAAAAAGACGAGGAGGAGGAGGAGGAGGAGGAGGAGGAGGAGAAGGAGGAGGAGAAGGAGGAGGAGGAGGAGGAGGTGTAATAAGAAGAGAAAGAAGGAGGAGGAGGAATAGAAGGAAGAGTTGAAAGAGAAGAAGAAAAAGGACGACGGAAAGGGACAGAAGTAGAAGAAGAGAAAGAAGGAGAAACGGATGGGGAGAAGGAGAAGTAGCACGAGGAGGAGGAGGAGGAGATAGAAGGAGAAGAGAAGAAAGAGGAGGAGGAATAAAAGGAGAACGAGACAGAGGAGAAGAAGAAAAGGTACTAGGGGAAGTAGGAGGAGGAGGAAAATGATAATTGTGAGGAGGAGTAGGAGTAGGAGAACGAGGAGGGGGAGGAGGAGTAAGAAGAGGAGGAGTAGGAGGAAGAAGAGGAAGAAGAAGAGGAGGAGGAGGAGGAGGAGGAGGAGGAGGAGGAGGAGGAGGAGGAGGAGAAGGAGGAGAAAGATGGTGATGGAGAATTAGGAGACTAATGGTGAGGAGTAGGAGGAAGAGGAGAAGGAGGAGGAAGAAGAGGAGGAGGAGGAGGAGGAGGAGGAGGAGGAGGAGGAAGAATTGAAGGATGAGAAGGTAGGTGATGATATGGAGTAGAAGGGGAAGGAGAACGAAAAGGTGGAGAAGGAGGAGGAGAAGAAGGAGGAGAAGTAGAAAGGGAGAGGAGGAGGAGGAGGAGAAGGAGGAGGAAGAGGAGGAGAAGGAGGAGGAAGAGGAGGAGGAGGAGAAGGAGGAGGAGAAGGAGAAGGAGGAGGAGGAGGAGGAGAAGGAGGAGGAGGAGGAGGAGGAGGAGGAGGAGGAGGAGGAGGAGGAGGAGGAGGAGAAGAAGGAGGATAAGTAGGAAAGGGAGAGGAGGAGGAGAAGGAGGAGGAGAAGGAATAGGAAGAAGAGAAAGAGAAGGAGGAGGGGGAGGAGGATGAAGAAGAGGAGGAGGAGGAGGAGGAGAAGGAGGAGGAGGAGAAGGAGGAGGAAGAGGAGAAGGAGGAGGAAGAGGAGAAGGAGGAGGAAGAGGAGGAGGAGGAGGAAGATGAGAAGGAGGAGGAGGGGAAGGAGAAGAAGGAAGATGAGAAGGAGGAGGAGGAGAAGGAACTAAGCTTTAAAGAGGAAAAGACGAGTCCGCAGACGTTTCGGGAAAGGTAAATGGAATTAGACTCGGACAAAGGAGGAGGAAGATGAGAAGGAGGAGGAGGAGGAGGAGAAGGAGGAAGAAGAGGATTAACTAAGATGAGTTGAAAGGAAACAGGAAGAGATGGAAATGGAAGGGAGAGAGAGGGATGAGAAGGAAGAAGAGTGCTATACGTTGTGAAAGAAAAGAGAGGAAAGAGAGAAATAGTGAAGGAGGGAATAGTAATGAAAGGGAAAGAAGATGGGGAGATGGAAGGAAAGGGAAGGGAAGGAGGTGGGAAGGGAAGAGGAAGGGGAAATGGGTGGGATGGGGGGTTGGGTGAAAGGGGGAGAGATGGGAGGGGGGTAAGGGTGGGTGGGAATGAGACAGGGGAGAGAGAGGGGGGGTACAAAGTAAGAGAGAGGAGTAGAGTGAGCGAAAGAAGAGAAGAGATTGAGGATAGTGGAGTAAAGAGGAGAGAGAAGAGGGAAGAAGAGGTGAGAGGAGAGGAGGGGAGGGCACGGGAGGGTACGGGAGAGGAGGGAAGGGCCGAGGAAGGGAGGGGAGGGGAGGGCACGGGAGGGGATGGAAGGGCCGAGGGAGGGAGGGGAGGGGAGGGGAGGGGAGGGGAGGGGAGGAGATGAGAGGAGAGGAGGGGGAGGGGAGGAGAGGGGAGGGCACGAGAAGGGAGGGAAGGGCCGAGAAAGGGAGGAGAGGGAAGTGGAGGTGAGGTGAGGGGAAGAGAGGGGAGGGGAAGGGAGGGGAAGGGAGGGGAAGGGAGGGGAAGGGAGGGGAAGGGAGGGGAAGGGAGGGGAGGGGAGCGGATGGGAGGGGATGGAGTAAGGAGGTAAGGGTAAGAGAGGGGAGGGAGAGGGGAAGGGAGGGGAGGGGAACGGAGGGGAGGGGAGAAGATGGAGGGGAGGGGAAGAGATGGGAAGGGAAGGGCGGAGAGGGGAGAAGATGGAGAGGGGAGGGGAGGGCAGTAGAGGGGAGGGGATGGAGAGGGGAGGGGAGGGGAAGGGATGGAGAGGGAGGGAGAGGAGAGGGCAGTAGAGGAGCGAGCATGGAAGGTCAGGAGAGGGGAGGGGA
>NC_134815.1:36531767-36536767 GCF_046742065.1 Oratosquilla oratoria | reverse complement strand
TGTGTGTGTGTGTGTGTGTGTGTGTGTGTGTGTGTGTGTGTGTAAACACAGCATCAGTGAGAAATCCGCTTGGTGAAAACAGACTACAAGCCCTTCGTCTTGCTGATTAACGCTGACCTTCTCATAGAGAAGCTACAACGACCTGGAAGGAAGACTAAGACACGGAGAAGGACGAGAGCGGGGGGTAGAAAAATAGAGTGAAACGGAGAAAGATAAGCAAAGGCAGGAAATTACAATAATTGGACCGAGGAAAAGAAGAGATAAGGGGAAGGGAAAGGTGGAAGAGAACGAGAGCAAAAGTAAATAGATATCGGTAAGAAACGGAATTAGCTATTTTGAACAGAAACGGAACAGTTCTTCAAGACGCAAGAACGAAATGAACAAGAAAATCTATCTCTGACCTTATTCAGCCCCAAAGGTCACCTAAGGTCAACTCTGAGATGAATAAGATCATCTGACGGCAGTAGGGCTTAGTTAATGTTATCCTCTCATTGAGAGAATGGGAAATATTATATACTTGCAATGAATACCATTAAGAAACCAAATGCTCAGTAACATGGTTGGCCGATTGTGAATATGTACACGTACGGACACACACACACAAACACACACACACACACACACAGACACACATACACACACACACACACACACACACACACACGGCCCGGTGGCGGATTGGTAAAGCACTGGCCTCACAAGCCGGAGAATCGGGGTTCGATTCCCCGGCCGGGCGGAGACAAGTTGGGTTTGTCTCCTTTCACGTGTAGCCCCTGTTCACCTAGCAGCGAGTAGGTACGGGACGTTAGTCAAGGAGTTGTGGCCTTGCTGTCCCGGTGTGTGGAGTGTGAGTGGTCTCAGACCTACCCAGAGATCTGCTAATAATGAGCTCTGAGCTCACTGCCGTAGGGTGGTGTCTGGCTGTCTCGAAAGGAGGCTGCTGCAGCAGATCCGAGGTGAATACACACACACACACACACACACTGACACGCGCGCGCTGCTTACTGCTTGCTTGCTTATGGCATTCCGTCGGTGAACGACGACAACAATGCTTCCCTGAAGTGTGATGGAATAAATAAAACACACACACACACACACACACACACACACATACACACACACACACACACACACACACACACACACACACACACACACACACACACACAGAGTGGTGGACACTTGTAACAAACTGGACAAAACAATAGTGTGTGCAAAAATCATACACGAATTTAAAAGCAAACTAGACACAGTGAGATACAAAGGCAGGACACCACAAACGTAGCTCCCCTTCCCGTAAAATACAACTAGGTAAATACGTACACACAAACATATACTGTACACGCGCACAGCAATCTCTCCTTAACTCCTCAGACTCTTTGGAGTAATTTGCAAATTTTATTCTGGTTAACGGGATAAGATTTCTTTCACTAAACAGACGTCGCTGGAGCGAAGCAATTTACATGATCTCATTTAACTTCTGTATGATAACGAATCACTTCAGATTCTATTCCGGGCCAGTGGATTTTATTCACCTTAAGGAAATGGTGCAAGAAGCTTCGAAGTCAGAAGGAAGAAACTTCGAACTCCAAAGCAAGAAGTATCGAACTCGGAAGTAAGAAGCTTCGAAGTCCAAAGCAAGTAGCTTCGAACTCAGAAGCAAGAAGCTTCGAAGTCCAAAGCAAGAAGTTTCAAAATCCAAAAAAAGAAACTTCGAACTCAGAAGCAAGAAGCTACCAATTCCAAAGCAAGAAGTTTCGAAGTCTAAAATAGGAAACTTCGAAATCTAAAGCAAGAAGCTTCGAACTCCGAAGGAAAAAGCTTCGAACTCCAAGGCAAGAATCTTTGAAATCTAAAGCAAGAAGCTTCGAAGTTCGAAGCAAGAACATCCGAAGTCCAAAACAAAAAGCCTCGAACTCAGAAGCAAAAATCTTCGAACTCGGGGAAGGACACACGGGACGCGGGAGGTGAACACGACACTCGAGAACTGGAGGCGAAACGGCGGACATGCCAGACCTCATATTCCTTTTTATGACGATAGTAGAGCGATAGGGCAGATCGCCCAGAAACCTGATGGTCCACGGTTCGATTCTCTTGCTCGGGAGATCTTGTTATTGCTCAACATCTTCCCACTCTCTTTCACTCTCTCCTCGACGACTCTTCATTGTGTCGAATACGAAAAGAAAAGAAAATCAATGAAAATAAAATACTTCAACCTGGTGTATGTATATTTGGATTTTTTTTTCTAACGTGGGGATAAGTTTATGTAAAAACTGGAATCGATTTTTTGTAGAAGATGTATTGATGGGTACAGCTGTTTAACTTCTGTGATGATATTTCCTTCGCATACGAGTATTCTCACCCTCCAGATGGAAAGATTATCGTTAACAAACCAGAGAATATAAAGAGGATAAACAACTATCACCACGATGTTGCCTTATGAAATTTACACGCGCGCGCATACTCACACGCACGCACACACACACACACACACACACACACACACACACACACACACACACACACGTATGATTGTGTGTGTGTGTGTGTGTGTGTGTGTGTGTGTGTGTGTGTGTGTGTGTGTGTGTGTGTGTGTGTGTGTGTGTGTGTGTGTGTGTGTGTGTGTGTGTGTGTGTGTGTGTATTCACCACCTCGGATCTGCTGCAGTCTCTGTCGAGACAGCCAGACACCACCCTACGGCAGTGAGCTCAGAGCTCATTATTTGCCGATCTCTGGGTAGGTCTGAGTGTGTGTGTGTGTGTGAGTGTGTGTGTGAGTGTGTGTGTGTGTGTGTGTGTGTGTGTGTGTGTGTGTGTGTGTGTGTGTGTGTGTGTGTGTGTGTGTGTGTGTGTGTGTGTGTGTGTGTGTGTGTGTGTGTGTGTGTGTGTGTGTGTGTGTGTGTGTGTGTGCATATGCATATGCATGCATAGTAATTAGTTAATCATCAGTCAGATGTAGTACAAAGTAAGGGTTTTGGAGTTTCCACAGTCCAGTCGGAGACGCCACTGGACCATCCAATAGATCAAACTGTTCGAACGATCGATAATAAAAAGGATATACGAGTAATAAAGATCTGATACGCAGAGCCAAGGAACCACTCTCACAGGCACAGTGAGAGTGAGAGTCAGCATGACGAGAATTAAGAGTTAGCATGGTGAGAGCGATAGTAAGTTTTGGTGAATAGAAGAGTGGTGTTGGTGCTAGTTAAGGTGTTAGTAATTGTGAATTGGTAATTAGTAGTGGTTGTAGTGATCGTATGTGACTTAAATGTCATTAGTGCTAATCTAGTGGTGAGGATATAGGTAAAACTGGGGGGGGGGGCTCGCCGATTAAATGAAGCGGCCTTGCTGTGGATGTGCTGTGTCTTGCGACATTGCTTCTGACCCAGGGCGGTGGGCGAGATGCAGGGATGACTCGTCACCCAGGAGGAGTCAAGAAAAGAGGATGGGAGGTGTGATGTATGGGAGTGGAGTATGTGGGGTGGAGTGGGTGGGTGTGGATTTATATCTCTGACTTTGGCTACCACTCTTGTATGGGGGGAAAAAGCCCTTGGTATATGTATGTATGTCATATTTCAAAGTAGAATTTTTACATGAAAAATTTATTAGAAAAACAAAGTAACTCTATTAAGAGAAAAACAGTTAATTGTTATCAACTGATATTTCATAATAAAGTGAATATAGACTTGATCTTGGCAGGCCGCATGGAAACCTTTGGCGGGCCGGAGTTCGCCGACCCTGTTCTACATGGTCGTTTATTCGAGCTTGGGAAGGATGCCTGTGGGCGTGAATATAGGTGAGGAACCTACGTCAGGAGGCGCTGAGTAGCTGCGCCCGAAGCCGTTTGCCTTATTATACGCTTAAGGGACTGTAGGAACAGGTAACAGGTATGGTTAGGAATCGGAGAGGAGTGCGGGATTCGAATCCATAATTAAGCGAACACGAGACCAGCAAGCACTCTTTCGATTATACCACCAGACAGGAAAAGGAAAGCTACGGAAGCCCCTACCGTTGATCAGGTCTCGAACCCGGGCTTCCTTCTTCCAAAACAAGAAAGCTACCACTGCTCCACGCAATGGTTCAAGAAGTGGAGGTTGCCACAGATTGTGGCTCGTGTGCGCAGAAGCCAAATGCCATGAACGACTTTTTTTTTTATATACAACTTTTTTTTTGGGGGGGTGGGAGGGGGACACCGCTTATGGGTGGGCAAGACTTGCAATGAAAAGGATGATGAAGCGTTCTTACGATCGAGCATGGCTCGTTCTTACGGTCGATCAAGACGACGGCGAAAGTGATAGAAAAGTTGGAAGTGATCGTGATGATAATATCGCACTGGCAATGGGTATTGGTGATGGTGATCATGTGTCATTTGCCGAAATGATGGTCATGGTGCAAACACAGGCTACCTTACCATGGTGGTGTAAATGGCGGTGATAGTGCCACTTGTAATGGTAATGTTAGACAAGAGTTGGTGCACTGTGGTGCTGAAAAAAGGTGATAATATCTATCATACATTATATACAAGCATTATATATAAGCATGGTGGGAATACAAAATGGGTGATTGAAAAATTATGAAACAGAATGAAATATCTATAAAATGAAACTCCTGCTGATAGCGAAAAAGGCGATTGTGTCTATCATACAACATTATATACAACCATGGTGGGAAAACGCAAAGGGTGATTGAAAAATTATGAAACGAAATGAAATATCTATAAAATGAAACTCCTGCTTAGTTCCCACGGGCTAGAAAAATATTGATAATTTCTCAGTTCACGCGCGTCACCTTCTTATTTTAAACAAAAATAAATAATGAATAAATAAACGAATGAACGATAAAGATAAAAAATACAGTAGATAAACAAGACTATAAATGAACAAACAAATAAATCCAAATAATGAAGGAACATCTCGAGGTCTTAATATTCATTTCGATAAACACGTAAGAAATGTACTGTAATATCTGACATTTATTTCTTTATTTATTTATAACTATTTA
>NC_134815.1:36514267-36521767 GCF_046742065.1 Oratosquilla oratoria | reverse complement strand
TGTGCTTTGATTCTCATCCCTCTTGTGTCCCTTGTGACGTCACATGAAAAGGCATCGTGTCACGTGGACGAAATAGAATAGAGGATGAGGATCAGTTTGAAACGTGTTCACGTATGAAAACGTGGAACTTATTGCAGTAATACACTTTTGTCCAGTTGCATATCTGCTCAGCAGAGGTCGTTTTGTATGTGTTTATATATATATTTATATATATATATATATATATATATATATATATATATACATATATACATATATATATACATACATATATATATATATATATATATATGTGTGTGTGTGTGTGTGTGTGTGTGTGTGTGTGTGTGTGTGTGTGTGTGTGTGTGTGTGTGTGTGTGTGTGTGTGTGTATGCGTGTGTGTGTGTGTGTGTGCATCACTATAACACATGGAAACAAGTTCCACTGCTACAACTCGAACCTTTGCATGAGCGACGTTTTTTTTTTTTTTTTTTTTTTTTTTTTTTTTTTTTTTTTTTTTTTTTTTTTTAAGGAAGAAAGGACAATACCCTTGTACTAATCCATGACCGTTGAAAGGAACAACCTGAAGCACGACCTGGTTATTCCCCAACGACACTTGGGTAATACAGTTTCTATTCTAGAGTTTTTATTCAGGTGAGCCTTCCGACAACTTGCTTTGAAAAAAGTAGCTTATATATATATATATATATATATATATATATATATATATATATATATATATATATATGTACATATATATATATGTATATATATATATATTATACATATACATATATATACACATACACACACACACATACACACATACGTATATATGTATATATATATATATATATGTATATATATATATATATGTATATATATATATATATATATATATATATGTGTGTGTGTGTGTGTGTGTGTGTGTGTGTGTGTGTGTGTGTGTGTGTGTGTGTGTGTGTGTGTGTGTGTGTGTGTGTGTGTGTGTGTGTGTGTGTGTGTGTGTGTGTGTGTGTTTATATATTCACACACACATATATATATATATATATATATATATATATACGTATATATGTATACATACATGTATTGTATGTATATGTAAAGAAGACGCGCTAGCAGTGACAGTGAAAATACACAGAAGCGTTCTGCCTTGTTAGCTATCTTTCGTGGTGGTTACTCCTGCACTGGTGAACACATGTTTCTTGTAGTCTTTATTGCATATATCACTGCCCTTCAGCCGTGTTGCGAGTGAACCCACGGCAACAATGCCTAATTCTTAAAAAAAAAAATCGAAACTTATATACAGATGGAAAGACGAAGAGTGTGAGGCGATCTAATAGAGGTATTCCAATGGGTCAGGGGCTTTAACAAGGCTGATACAGGCAAGTTCATCATATTAAGAAAGTAAGGTAGGACTCCCAGTAATGGTTTTAGATTGGACAAATTCAGGTTTGAGAAGGAAATAGGCAAGAACTGGTTTACCATCAGTGATTAACAAACTGTAAGAGTCCAGAAAGACACCACTAGGGAGTTCTGTGCCTATTACTATCTCCTATCATTCCTATCCATATAGTTATCTCATTTACTCTTAAAACAACCAATTGTTTACCACGCTCACTACATGGTTACTAAGTCTATCCTACTTTATGGATAGGAATGATAGGAGATAGTAATAGGCACAGAACTCTCTAGTGGTGGCTTTATGGACTCTTACATTTTCCTTCATTCTTATGTTTTTAGTTGCTTCACTTATGAGTACTACGGTGAATTTGTTGCATATCTCACCCTCTTTCATCGGGGCCGTAAGTGAACCCATGACAAAAATGTCCAATTCATTAAACATTATCTATATATATATATATATATATATATATATATATATATATATATATATATATATATATATATATATATATATATATATATATATATATAAACATTTACAGTTGCCTTACTCATGATTACTAGTGTTCGGTGAACTTGCGATATTGCAGTAATCGTATTTCTTTTACGATGAGCAATTACGATGTCGTAAGCGACGTCATAAATTAACGACATACGTCGCGTTCAGGTCCTCGTAAGGCACCAGTCCTTATAGCACCTCTTAAGTGAAAGCAACTGGTTACCATGACAACACAACGTACAAAGCGGCCTTTGTTACGCATTCTTGTGTGATGAAACCAAAATGTAAACACTGTTTTATGTGGTGCTCAAGTACCGTCTGTTTACATTCTTGCGATCAGCTGATCTCTTAAATACAGTGACGCACTTTCTTCTTGCTAACCTAACCTAACCTAACCTAATCCTAACCTGACCTAACCTAACCTAACATAGGATTAAGGAGCTGGGGATGGGACTCGAACTTTTCCATGTGCGACTGCTTAGCACAAAGCAAGAACGTTACCATTGTACTAAATTTGACCGTACAATGGTCAATTACTTTGTAGCAAGTAGTTCCAGCTTCTTAATCCATTTGTTAAAATTTAACCTGACTTAACCTAACCTTGACCTAACCTAACCTAACCTAACGTTAAACAATTCTATTCAAACCCCGTTACGCCCTATGCTCACCCTTTCACCTAACTAAAAACGTTAGGTAACGGAATGAAATATATTAAGAAAATCACCGCATTTTATATGTTATTGGTATGTTAGACCCTGTTTACATTAGCGGCTTGAACCGCGCGGAAACCGCGTCGGTATCGCATTATCAAGGAAAAACTGCGCGTTTGTGTGCGAACACCTCCCCTGACTTAAACTGTAATTGAATCGAGGCGGTTGAAACCGCTAGTGTGAACAGGTCCATAGTTAATATGGCCGACGTCGCACTGTCCGGCGCCGCCGTTGTGGCTCGTTGTTGGCAAAGTCTCCCTTATTGCGAGACATTAGACTATAAATGTTATGAGAGTGTTTCGACCAGGGAAGGGAAGATGGTGGTTGCTATATAAAGTTCTGGCTGCTGTCATCATCAGGTGATTTTATTAACCTGATTGAACTTGCAAACATCATCTGGCCGCATCCGGCGCCGCCGCATAGTGTGACACCGGCATATAAGAGGACCTCAAATGTTTAACCCTTCAACTGGGTGATGAGGCTAGTGGGTGGGGGAAGGAAGATGGGGGAGATGGGGGATGGGGGTCCGCACCACAAAGGGTAAAATTGGCGGTGTTGGTGTGAAAAGACAGACACAATTAGCGACCGCAATGCATGTGGTGTTTGCAATCAGAGGACATGATGGGACTGGTGGCAATGATAAACGATAGGCCAATGACCCGGCGATAGTAATTAAGTGTTAACTAGGGTCATCTATGCGCGCACGGTACCGGGGCGAGAGGGAGGGGGAGAAGGGTGGGAGAGCTAAAAAAAAAAAAAAAATGAAAAAAAATAAAATAAAATAAATGAATAAAAAGGGGGTTTATGGGGTAGTTTGAGGAAGCTACAAAGCATCTACAAAACCATAGATGAGTAAAGGTCAAGAAGACAGCTTACTGTAGCGAGGACGGATGGGAACAGGTACTAAAGATTAGATAAAATTCAATTAAAAAAAATAATAAAAAACAATGGTGAGCAAAGCAGCTCACTGTAGCGATTGGGGGGGGGGGGAAGAGAGCTACTAAAAAAAATGGGAAGAAAAAAAATGTAGTGATACAGAGTGGATTGCTAATCACAATACAAGATTCAGTGACCCTTCACAGTGGCGTAATCGGAAGCGTGCTAGTCTCGCATTCGCTTAGTTATGGGTTCAAATCCCGCACTCTTTTCCGATTCCCCAAGAAACGTACAGGGCAAAAATAACTGCTTTGGCTACAGCTACTCAACGCCTCCTAGTGTAGTCTCCTCACCTTTACTTGCTGATATTTTGGTTTCCGCTTGCAAGTGGCGGATGGGTTGTCCTTTCAGAGCGGACTATTGTTGGTCTTAGTTTATTTCTACGTAGGAATGTTATCCTGAGAAGGACAATAAGGGTTGAAACCGGGACAATTAACACCAGGGCAATTGACACCAGGGCAATTGACACTAGGATAATTGAAACCAGAGCAATCGACACCAGGACAATTGACACCAGGACAATTGACACCAGGACAATTGACACCAGGACACTTGACACCAGGACAATTGACACCAGGACAATCGACACCAGGACAATCGACACCAAGACCATTGACACCAAGAACCACCCTCATTATGATCGAAGCTCATGATGAATATAATGAAAAGGTCAACTGCATAGGTAACAGTGCTTAAGACAATAAGCGGTGAAGGTGCTCACAATAAACAATCAATCATTTTATCCGAGAGTTGACACCTTGACGTGGCGAACATGTTTGAGTATCTTAACTATAGGAGCTATGTCGATAGAAATTAAGATATCTGCAGGATCACCTATATCGAACAGGGTTTGTACGAAAAATGTGACTTAATACATTTGCTTATTGTATAGATTTTGCTATACAAAATGCCACATTTCTATTTAGCTGTAGAGACACGTCCCTGGATTTTGTAGCTAAGGGTATGCGACTATATAGATGCGAAAGGCGGACCACAGTCTCAAAGAGGTCACCATGAACTGCGACCCTGTGTTAAGGCACTATCACACTGGGATATTTTTTCTCCGATTGCTGGAGCAGATTTGCAGCCCGCAGCTTTCGGGAAGGAACCTGATATGCTGGAGGAAAATAATTTTCCTTCAGCATATAAAATGACATTCTACGTAAATTGTTTAGGGAACGAAATTGTTTGCCATAGTGGTTTTACGGCGGAAAAAGCGCCGCAGGTGGATGGTACCGACCATTAATCGGAGGTCGGAGGAAAAATAGCCCAATGTGATAACCTCTTATCCTATTGTTTATCTTTCAGAATAATAAATGTTGAGTTACGAAATATATTCCTAGTGAGCGTACTAGAAGATGATACTAGGCTCAAGCCACGGACAACTCATTCCCAATACCCGTGACCCAACGACCATGGATGATGCAGACAAGGTCATCATATAAAGACAACGGGGGCAGGACTCGTAATAATGGATTTATATCGGACAAATTTATATTTAAGAAGGAACTGGGCAAGAACTGATTTACCAGTAGAGTGGTTAAGGAATAGAATAGACTTAGTAACAATGTAGTGTGTACTGAAACTATTGGTTGTTTTAAGAGAAGGTTTGATAATTTTATGGATATGGATGACAGGTGGTAAGGGACACGAAACTGTTTAGTGTAAGCCTTATGGTCTCTTGGTGTCTCTTCCATTCTTACGCTCTCATGTGCTTCATGCTCAGCCACCAGACGACCTTTAAACCTGATAAAAGATCTAGATACTAGATCTAGATTCTAGGGGAAAGAAGAGAAAGCCATCGTCCATGTTAGAAACGTAGATCTAGAAAGTGGCATCATGGTAGAAGCTAAGCTCTAGAAAGTGGTATCATGGTAGAAACGTAGTTCTAGAAAGTGGTATCATGGTAGAAACATAGTGCTAGAAAGTGGTATCATGGTAGAAACGAAGCTCTAGAAAGTGGTATAATGATAGAAACGTAGTTCTAGAAAGTGGCATCATGGTAGAAACGAAGCTCTAGAAAGTGGCATCATAGTAGAACCATAGTGCTAGAAAGTGGCATCATGGTAGAAACGAAGCTCTAGGAAGTGCTATCATGGTAGAAACGTAGTTCTAGAAAGTGGTATCATGGTAGAAACGTAGTTCTAGAAAGTGGCATCATAGTAGAAACGAAGCTCTAGAAAGTGGTATCATGGTAAAAACGTAGTTCTAGAAAGTAGTATCATGATAGAAACGTAGTTCTAGAAAGTGGTAGGCTTCTGGAAAACGGTAGGCAGTTAGTGGCATACACGAACGAGAGCAATCAATAGGTCTGTGAAGAGTGTGGTAAAAGCATTATTGAATGGGGGGGGCAGAGGGGTGTGGGTGGGTGCGGGGTGGGGGTGGGGGGTTGTTAGTGTTGATGCTGCGTCCACTACGGGCGGTAGTGGTAATCAGTGGCGTTGATATGTATGGCGTCAGTGATTAGTGGCATGACTGGAGTAATTAGTGATGTAAAGGGTGAAGCAGCCGAGCCGGAGGGAAAGGGAGAGTTTGAATGGAAACCAAATGAGAGGCGAAGGGAAGAAACAAAGGCCAGAAAAGGGCCCGCGGTTTCAAGGAGGAGGAGAGAAGGGAGAGAGGAGGAGGAGGAGGAGGCAGGGAGAGGGGAATGGGTGGTAGAGAGGGAGGAAGAGGTAGGAGAGGGGAGGAGGTCGGGAGAGGGGAATGGGTGGTAGAGAGGAAGAAGGAAGAGAGGAAGAAGGAAGAGAGGAAGAGGCAGGAGAGTGGGGGAAGACGAGAAGGAGTAAGGAGTAAAGAGAGAGGGGAAAAGGTGTAAGAGAGTGTGGAAGAAGGAAGAGAGGAAGAGGCAGGTGAGAGGAGGAAGGCGAGGAGAATGAAAGTCGGTGGGGGAATGAGAGGAAGAGGGAGAAGAAGAAGACGAGGAGAGGGAAACGAGTGGGGAGAGAGGGAGGAAGAAGGAGGAGATGATGAGGTGGGAGAGGGCAGGATGATGAAGAGGAGAGAGGGTTAAAGGGAGAGGAAGAAATTTGAGAAAAAAGGAAAGGTAAAGGGAGGAGAAGGAAGGGTAAATGGAAGAGAGAGGAGGAAGAGTTAAAGGGAGCAGAAGAAAGGTTAAAGGGAGAGAAAAAGACGAGAGTAGAGGAAGGAATATGAGAAAAAAGAAATAGGAGGGGGGAGGAAGAGGGAAGGAAAAGGAAAGAAGTAAGGTAAGGAAAGGGGGAGGAGGAAGGAAAAGGGGAAATAGGAAGGAAAGGAGGAGAAAGAAGGAAAAGAGGAAATAGGAAGGAAAGGGGGAGGAAGGAAAAGGGGAAATAGGAAGGAAAAGGGGAGGAAGGAAAGAGGGAGATGGAAGGAAAATGGGAAGTAGGAAGGAAAGGGGAGGAAGAAAAGGGGGAGGAGGAAGGAAAAGGGGAGGAGGAAGGAAAAGGGAAGGAAGGAAAATGGGAAATAGGAAGGAAAGGGGGAGGAAGAAAAGGGGAAATAGTAAGGAAAAGGGAAGGAAGGAAAAGTAGAAATAGGAAGGGAAAGAGGAAGTAGGAAAGGAGGAGGAAGAAAGGGGGAAATAGGAAGGAAAGGGGAAGGAAGGAAAAGGGGTGAGGAAGGAAAGGGGGAGGAAGAAAAGGGGAGGAGGAAGGAAAAGGGGAAGTAGGAAGGAAAAGGGGAAGTAGGAAGGAAAGGGGGAAGTAGGAAGGGATATAAGTGTAGTGAGGAGAAGGAGAAAGGAAAGGGGCAGAAGAGGGTAAAGGGGAGTGAGAGGAGTAGGAATGGAGGAGGAGTAGGAGTGGAGGAGGAGTAGGAGTGGAGGAGGAGTAGGAGTGGAGGAGGAGTAGGAGTGGAGGAGGAGTAGGAGTGGAGGAGGAGTAGGAGTGGAGGAGGAGTAGGAGTGGAGGAGGAGTAGGAGTGGAGGAGGAATAGGAGTGGAGGAGGAGTAGGAGTGGAGGAGGAAACTGGGTGTGGAGAAAG
>NC_134815.1:36494267-36509267 GCF_046742065.1 Oratosquilla oratoria | reverse complement strand
AAATATGAATATCACAACCAAAATAAAACCGGGCGTTCCTATTGGATCATCGTCTCCTAAAGGTCCAACCGCATTGCCTCGTGTGCTTACGGGCAGTGTGCCACCGAATGTGAGTAAGCACTCCCCAAGCAGATCCAAGTCTTGGACATTAAACAACATGAAGAAAACGAAGATCTATACTTACAACGTAAGAAGTCTCTCAGAGGACTATAGAATGGAGAGCTTAATGGAAGAACTAGACAACATCAAGTGACACATCGTAGGACGGAACGAAGTCCGAAGAGCGAAAGAAAAGGTGATACAATTACAAGATGGTCACCACCTGTTCTACTATAGAGGTAAGGACAAAGAAAGATCTAGTGGAGTAGGATTCTTGATAAACTGAGAAGTTGCTGTTAACGTAGTCAAATTCAGTAGTTTATCAGACAGAGTAGCTTGGATTGTGATTAGGCTGTGCAAAAGATACACTCTAAAAATAGTTCAAGTTTATGCACCAACCTCGCAGAGTTCAGACGATGAAATTGAATCGTTCTATGATGATTTAAGTCAGGTAATGGATCAAGAAAAAAGCAAGTACACGTAGGTAATAGGCGAATTTAATGCTAAAGTGGGGAAGAAGATGGGAGATGAGACGTGCAATGGTAAGATTGGAATAGGTGAAAGAAATGACAGAGGCGAGATGTTAGTAAATTTTGCAGAGAACTACAACATGAGTAAAATAAACACTTTCTTCCAAAAGCGTGTAGGTCGTAAATGGATGTAGAGAAGTCCAAATGGAACAACAAAGAACGAAATAGACTTCATATTAGGAGATGAGAGCAAAAGCGTTAGCAATGTTACGGTGATAAATAAATTCAACATAGGTAGTGAGCATAGAATGGTAGGTCGCACAGCTAAATTTAATTTCAGAGCCGAGAGATATAAACTAGTTTTAAAAAAGAAAATAAACCTTGCAAAGGTTAAGGATAATAATAAGTAATTTCAGTTAGAAATTGAAAATAGATTCGAAGCCCTAGGAACTAACGAGGACAACGTGGAAGATGTTAATTTGAATTTAGTGAATATCATTAGGGAATCAGTAGAGAAAGATGTAGAAAAAACATTAGAGAAAACAAATACTCCAAAGCTACAAATGACCTAATCAAAAGAAGAAAGACCATGCAGATTAAAAGCAGGAGAGACGAAATAGAAAGAGTAGAGCTAAACGAGCTTATCAACAAAAGGCAGAGATTAGAAAAAAGAAAGAGAAACAAGGATGAAATAGAGGAAACTATTCGGAAAGGTAAAAGTATTAAAGTGACCGAGCGCAGACATGCTTTAGGAAGACAGCACATGATATGTTTGAAAGATAGAAATGGAGAAATAATTAAATGTAGAGACAAAATGGTAAAAAGAGTAGAAGAATTTTACTAAGAGCTTTACTCGTCGAAGACCATAGTTGAGTCAGTAAACTTATGTGTAGACGTTAGTAGTGTACCAGAGATTACAAAGGAAGTAGAATTTGCTCTAAAAACTATGGAACTAGGGAAAGCACCTGGGGAAGATGGTATATTTCCCTGCGTCTTTCAACAGATCTATTAGATCTGTTGAAAGACGCAGGGAAATTAGTTCATATTAAATTAGTTCAGTTGTACTCTCAGTGCTTACATCAATAAATCGTCCCTGATGCGTGGTGCAATGCTATAGTAATTTTGCTTCATAAAAAAGGAGACAAGAAGGACCTTAGTAACTATTAGCTTGCTATCAAACGTATATAAAGTATTCTCCAAGATCCTTATAAATAAACTAGGTAAAGTTTTAGATGGAAACCAACCGAGAGAACAGGCAGGCTTTAAGAGCGGATACTCTAGACCATTTGCAGGCGATAAACCAACTAATCGAAAAAACGAAAGAATACAATACCTCTCTGTGCCTAGCTTCTGTAGATTACAAGAAGGCCTTTGAATCGGTAGAACAAATAGCAACACTAAACTCGCTACGCAAACAGGGTACAAACGAACAGATCGTAAAAGTTTTAGAAAAGATTTATGCGAAAGGTACCGCTATAATTCGACTACATAACGATACAGAAAAGATCAATATTGAGAAAGGAGTACGACAAAGCGATACAATTTCACCCAAACTATTTACAGCTTGTTTGGAAGATGCTTTCAGAGGGTTGAGTTGGGAAAAGAAAGGTTTGAATATTAATGGCGAATATTTGAACCGCCTAAGGTTTGCGGATGACATTATTCTTATTTCAGAAAGAGCAGAAGACTTGCAAGATGTGCTGAGCGATCTAAACAAAGTCTCAAAGTAGGTTTAAAAATGAATAAGAGTAAAACCAAAATAATGTTCAACACAAAAGTTCAATGTAAAGAGATTGTAATTGATGGTGAGAGTCTTGAGGAAGTTGAAGAGTATCATTATTTAGGCTAGATGGTGAAGGTGATGAAAGATCATGATAATGAAATAAAAAGACGCATCACAATTGGTTGGAAAGTGTTTGGTAAGTATAATAAAATGCTAAGAGGCTCTCTACCTTTATGTTAGAAACGTAAAGTTTACAATCAATGCATTCTACCAGCAATAATCTACGGGTGTAAGACTTGGAAGCTGACGAGGGCGATGGAAACAAAGCTAAGGACTGCACAGAGAAGAATGGAGATATCAATGATGGGAATAACACTGAGAGACCGAAAGAGAGCAAGTTGGGTGAGAGAGCAGACTAGAGTGAAAGATATTGTGGAGGCAGTAAAAGAGAGGAAGTGGAATTGGGCAGGTAAGTTAATGCGAACGACTGATGAGCGATGGAGCAAGTGTGTAACTAAGTGGACACCGCGAGATAGGAAGCGTGGAATAGGGAGACCAGACAGAAGGTGGAGAGACGAGATCAAGAAGTTTGCAGGAGTGCCGTGGCAGAGGATTGCACGGTCGTGTGATTCATGGAGTGCTATGAAGGAGGCCTATGTTCAGCAGTGGACTCAGGATGGCAGATTTGATTGATTGATTTATATATATATATATATATATATATATATATATATGTGTGTGTGTGTGTGTGTGTGTGTGTGTGTGTGTGTGTGTGTGTGTGTGTGTGTGTGTGTGTGTGTGTGTGTGTGTTTGTGTGTGTGTGTGTGTACATACATACATACATACATATATATATATATATATATATATATATGTATATACATGTAATTTTACTTGATCTGTGTTGCAAAGTAAATGAAGAATAGGTTTCCTTTTCTTTACACTATAGAGGGCACTGTAAGAAAATAATTTATGGAGAACAATGCATGGTGGTTCAGTACCGTAAGTTAGTCAGGCTGTAAGATATTCAGCTATCGTCAGGTAAGTGACATCTAGGCAGACAGTCACCGATATATAATAAAGAATATCTATTTTCTCTATACTTTTGACATTATTCTTATCCTTAGACTTGTCAAAAATAGAAATAAATAATTACATGAATAAATTAATAAACATGTAGATAAATAAATTAATTAATATATCAATACATAGATATATCAATAAATAAATAAATGAATAAATAAATACACAAATAACTAAATTCATACATGAACAGATAAATGAATGAATTAGTGATTTCATATCAGTTATCAATTCCTTCAATTGAAAATAGAATATGAAAGCTTTTTGCATAATGAATGATTCACAGTATTACGTGCTGTAACATCATAAGCATAGTACATGTCGTACATTACATTACATACATTGTATATTGTACATTACATACAGTACATGTTGTAAATTACATTACATCCATTGCATATTGTGTATTACATGTTGCACGTTACATTACATACATTTTACATTGTACACTATATATAATACATTATACATTACATACACGTTGAATATTGTACATTACATACATCGTATTTTATATGTACTGTAATTACATACCTGTTGTACATTGTACATTACATACATGTTGTACATTGACATTACATACATTGTTCATTACATTGTACATATGTACAGTAACAATTTTGCTTCTCAGTTTTGCAATGTCCTCCATTTGTTTAATACATTGGTGATAATTGCGCACAGAATAGTCGACCTAGGGTCAATATTGTGTGTTAATACCATAGGTCATTAGTGATGTGCGCTGCTAGCGTCATCGGAAGCGTGCTGTTCTCGCATTCGCTCAGTTGTGGGTTCGAATCTCTCACTCCTCTCTGATGTCCAAGAGCGATGGCTTCGGCCACAGTTACTCAGCGCCTCCTGGCGTAGGCTCCTCACCACCTCCCTTTAATAAGTAAGGCATCCTAGAGAAAAGGCGTTCAATGTGAAAAAGAAAGGCTTAATTATATTTCCTGTGAATTTTGAATAATTAGTCTTTTTTAACTTGCAAATTGAGATGGTTCAGCTAGGGACAGGTGCTCCCGTCACATCCTATTAATGTTTCTTATGCATTAACCAGCGCTTCTGTCCTTGGGGACAACATTGCACCGATGAGGTGAAGTCATAGAGGTCTTGGTCAATAAGGGCGGTAGAAAGTAGGAATAATAATTTCAATTTATTTCATTCTATTCATTTTTTTATTTATCACTATTATTATTATAACTATTCATACCACTGACCGGCGATATGCCTAACAGGAGTTTGGTGAGAAGAAACTATTATTACTATTATCATTATCACTATATTCTTCTTCTTCGTCTTCTTCTTTTTCTTCTTCTTCTCTTCTTCTTTTCTTTTTCTTCTTTTTCTTCTTCTTATCATCATAATCATCATTACATGAAGGGGCAGAGGAGGGGAGTCACCAATTAAGTGAAGCTGCCTTGCTCTGGATGTGCTGTGTCTTGCTGCATTACCTCTGACCCAGGGCAGTAGGCGGGACACAGGGACAACCCTTCATCCATGAGGAGCTAAGATGAGAGGGAGGAAAGGGTGGTGGGTGGGAGCGGAATGGGTGTGGATGAAATAGGTGGGAGTGGGTATATGCCACCTGACTTTGGCTAACTCCCAGCTAAGTGGATAAAGTCCTTGGTATATGGATGGCTTATTACTATCATCATCATCATCATTATTATTATTATTACTATTATTACTATTGTTACACACGTACACACACACACACACACACACACACACACACACACACACACACACACACACACACACACACACACACATATATATATATATATATATATATATATATATATATATATATATATATATATATATATACATATTGGGAATAGTACACAATAAAAAAGGACGTCTACGTGACTGTATCGTAGGGATGTCCCCAGTGCAGGAACTCTGAGGAGTTGGAGTCATAAAGGTAAAGAACAGATTTAAAAAATATAACATAGAAGATGGATATACAGAATTACACAAAAAGAGGAGCCTACGCCAGGAGGAGCTGAGTAGTTACGGCCAAAGGCGAAGCCGTCACCTTTGCCCTGTTATGTGCTTGACTGTTGGGATAAGTAACATACAGTCATTGCTGGGAATCGGAGAGAAGTGCGAGGTTCGAACCCACAACTAAACAAATGCGAGACCAAGACGCTTCCGATGACGTCACCAGTGGAGAACAAAGAGTGTGAGAAAAATAAGTGGATGAAAACAAACGCTCCACAACTGAAGTTCTTGCAATGTTCTTCAGAACGTATGGGATGTTGAATACTGGAAACTGTGCCATGAACTCATGGATGTTTCCTGTTTTTTTTTTCAAGCCTGCCAAATTCACCATTATTTGGTAAATGGTTCACATGGAACTACCTAGTGTAAGCCTTATGGTCTCTTGCAGTCTCCTTCATTCTCATGTTCTTGTGTTCTGCGATTTCACTCACTATCTCAGTTTATCCCATTGATTAGAGACATTTGTGGACAAAAGCTTAGATTATGCAAAGAAATTATTGGTTTGCGTTTGTGATAAAGTTTCAGTCTTGCAAAAAAATCTACGAGGTAGGTTATATACACCATTGCATAGGCTGAACGTTAGTCAGTGTTTTATAGATGTGATGCAAGAATGCAAAATGAAAACGAATTCTTAATTCAAAAGAAAAAAAATAATTGTCCATTACCTCCCCACCGAAGCGGTCGAGAAACATGGCAACTTGAGGTTTTACGAAAAAGAAAAATTGTAATCAAAGCCGCACTGAATATTTTGCCATCATTCAACAACTAAATAACCTTTTGGCAAGCTCTGCTTCAAACGAACACCTTCCATAAACTGGATCTAATTGATACAAAGCTGTGAAACAGAACAGAAAATATGAAAAGAAATATTGCACTTCCTGAAATGGTTTAAGGTGAAGACGTAACAGAATAACATTTCTAAGCGTACCTGAGAATCTTATTCAATCCATGGCAACGTATGCAAATGAGTTTTGAAAACTAATTTTGAAATACTTTGATTTGAACGATATTTCTGACTACTTTAGGCTTTATGTTATAACAACTTTTTACTGTATCATTTCTACTTTTTCAACTTAACTTGGTTCGGTTTAACGTCGCAAACTTCCCCTAACAGGAAGCTAGGACGATACCCCCCTTACACAGGACTATGCACACTGAATTTAATGAACCATGCCCTTGGTCCCACTCGCTGGCGGCAGTTTCAAAATGCCTTCACCTCGACCTCCGCCGCAAGTAGCGACGCTCTAACACGCTCGGCCAGCGAACACCCACCTTTTCAACTAATTCCCAATACTGTTTCCCACTATTTGTATGTCCTGTCTATTCTGTTTCTCGTGGGTGACCTATTTTCAATTCTTCTATTCCCGTTGTAATTCCTTTGGGGGATACTTTCTTAGTCCCGTGGTCGCCAGTACCTTTCGGGATAGATTTTGAGTTCGACGTGTCGATTAGGCTATCGTCAATCTCTATTTTCTCCACCCTTTTAATTTTCCATTACTTACGTGTATTTCATTACGGGGGTTTTACTAGTTTGTTTAGTCACCTTTTGGGCTTGTGAATTTAGGAATGTCATTCTGGCTGCTTTGTCCTTTTCTTGTCCGTGCGTGAACCTTTTAATTACCTTTTTTTTTCACAAATGCTACTCTAATTACCTGTTTGTTTCTTTTTCCACAAGTGCTAATTTAATGACCTGTTAGTTGTTTTTATACAAGTGTTCTTAGGGTTAAATAATATAAAAGAAATCATCACGTGAATTTTGTGTTTTTGTTTAAGTGTATAAAAAGTACATTTCTTTGATTAAAATTGTAATAAGGGTTGTTTTGTAAATAAAAGTTTAAAACGAATCCCTCCTTTCCGAACCTGGATTGGATTGGGTTAAGATAAATACATACATATACCAAAGGCTTTTTCCCCCTACACGGGGGGTAGCCAAAAGGAAAAAGTCATAGAAACCACTCCCACCCATTCCGTTTCCTATATATTCCACTCCCCTCCACCCTCCTTCCTCCCTCTTATCTTGGCACCTCCTGGATGACGGGTCATCCCTGCATCCTGTCCACTGCCCTGGGTCAGAAGCAGTGTCGCAAGACACAGCACATCTACAGCAAGGCCGCTTCATTAATTCGGCGATCCCCCTTCTAAATTCAATAAATATCGCTCCCCCGGTCACCATTTGTGAGAGTCCTCGTACCTCTATCAGTATCTATATATATTCTAGGGGCCTCATCCCTCTCATAAGGGAGTTAGGCAACTAAGGCAGGTACCCACTCCCACCCATTCCACTCCCATTCATTCCACTCCCATCCACCACCCTTTCCTCCCTCTCATCTTAGCTCCTCATGGATGATGGGTCATCCCTGTATCCCACCCACTGCCACATACTTACAAAACCCATAGCGTCCCTCTTCAGATTCCCTTTATTTAAAGAAATAAAAATCAATGAATGAAATAGTAGAATATAAATAAATGAATGAATAGATAAATTAATATTACATAAAAAGATAAATAGAATACAAATGATAAAACGAGCATGTATATATATATATATATATATACATATATATATATATATATATATATATATATATATGTATATATATATATAATTATGGATAGACAAATAGACGAATAAATAAATCAATATATGAATAAATGTATTAACCAAACAATCAACCAATAAGCAAATAAATAAAAATGTAGTATATAAGTACACAAATTAATAATTCATTAATCAATTAACCAATAATTAAATAAAAGACTGCAGTTCTTTTTCCCAATCACTCATCAACAATGAATTAAGTACAATAAGTACTTAGTTATGCTTCCATATATGTTCCTTCCACACTGCGCTGGTGTCATAATCTGAGATTTGTTTGCTGGTTTCGCACTCGCTTAGTTGAGGGTTCGAATCCCACACTCACCTTCGATTCCCAGAAGTACCCGTAAAATTCCCCAACGGTCCCCATAGCGCACAATAGGGACGCAGCTACTCAGCGCCTCCTGTCGTAGGATCATCAGCCTTTTTGTAATGTTCGTCTACCCTCTCTGGTCTTGTTAGTCTTTCTTGGCAGAAGCGTCAGAGTTCTCCCAATTAGAAAGGAGAGCACTGATACAAGAACGCGACGCAACGAAAGAACAAAACAAGTAAACAAGAAACATTTCTCTTCTGTGCACCCTTCCCGGTATATTTAACGAAACCAGTGTTACGTACCTTTCTTTCTAATTGCATTTCTATTTCTGAGTTTAAGCAGAACTTCATAAAAAATAGATTTTAGAAATTAAACGAAGACTGTCAGACCCTTGTTCGACTATCACAGATGCAATGTATGAATTTGCTTGTATGTATGTAAATGTGTGTGTGTGTGTGTGTGTGTGTGTGTGTGTGTGTGTGTGTGTGTGTGTGTGTGTGTGTGTGTGTGTGTGTGTGTGTGTGTGTGTGTGTGTGTGCGTGTGTATATATGTGTGATTAACTATATATATATACAGTATATATATATATATATATATATATATATATATATATATACATATATATATATATACATACATATATATATATATATATATACATATATATATATATATATATATATATATATATATGTATGTGTGTATGTATGTATGCATTTGTGTTAGTGTACTCTGTGTATCAGTGCTGTTAAAGTTGTTCCATAATTAACATAAGTTTGTATTTGCACGTCCGGATATTTTTTTGGTTCACTTAGGTATAAGGCAAGAAGCATGTACGAAAGAAAAGAAAAGAAAAGAGAGAGAGAGAGAGAGAGAGAGAGAGAGAGAGAGAGAGAGAGAGAGAGAGAGAGAGAGAGAGAGAGAGAGAGAGAGAGAGAGAGAGAGAGAGAGAGAGAGAGAGAGAGAGAGAGAGAGAGAGAGAGAGAGAGAGGGGGGGGGAGAGAGAGAGAGAGGGGGAGGGTGGAGGGCAAAGACAGACAGACACAAAGACACAGGAAAAATATGAATTCAGAGTAGTGAGAGCGTGCGAACGAAAAGAATACTGGGAAGAGAAAGTGGAAGGGAATAGAGGAGGAGGGACGAGGTAGGAGGGAGGTAGAGAGTGTAGGAGGGAGGAGGAGGAGGAGGAGGAGGGGTTGGAAGAGGAGGAGTAAAAGAGAGCACGGTTGCCGGAAGCCATGGAGAAAAACAAAAGAGAAACAAGATGAATAAAAGATGACACACACAGAAGGTGGTAACCAGACGTGTGTGGTGAAGGAGAAATGGGGACACTGGGGGGGTGGGGGGGTGATGGGGGCTTTCTGAGGGAGCAGTGGACCGGGAGAGACTGTCCGCGATTTTGTTGGAGAAAGAAATGCATGTGCTGGAGGAAATGTTCCTTTGAGAATGGGCAGGGCGGCTCGGCTGCAGATAACAGTGTTGGGGAATGCGCGCCCTTCGAGGATGTGAAGAAGTGTGTAAAGAGGATGTGTAGAAGGAATGTAGGATGGGGGCAGTAAAGGGGTGTGTAGAGTGTGTGTAGGTTCGTGTGTGTGTGTGTGTGTGTGTGTGTGTGTGTGTGTGTGTGTGTGTGTGTGTGTGTGTGTGTGTGTGTGTGTGTGTGTGTGTGTGTGTGTGTGTGTGTGTGTGTGTGTGTGCTTCACCATGGTCTTGGATCACGTATTGGACTTGTGATCGACAATTAACCTCCCGGATGAGAGCTCAGAGTTCGTATGACCGATCTATGGGTAATACTGTGACCTTGCACGTACACACCCACCCAACTCCCTGCCAACGAGTTAGAGTAACAACCCGCAGCAGCGCAGCGATACTGAAATTATTTCAGCCCTGGGCGGGATATGTGTGTGTGTGTGTGTGTGTGTGTGTGTGTGTGTGTGTGTGTGTGTGTGTGTGTGTGTGTGTGTGTGTGTGTGTGTGTGTGTGTGTGTGTGTGTGTGTGTTTGTGTGTGTGTGTGTTTGTGTGTGTGTGTGTGTGTGTGTGTGTGTGTGTGTGTGTGTGTGTGTGTGTGTGTGTGTGTGTGTGTGTGTGTGTGTGTGTGTGTGTGTGTGTGTGTGTGTGAGGGTGTGTAGGAGGGTGTGTTGTGGGAGTATTGATGGTCTTTTGAGAGTGTGAAGGAGCGAGTATTGGAGAGGGGCGTAGTGTGTGTGTTGTAGGGGTGTAAGGGTGTGTGTAGAAGAGTGTGTATCTAGGGTGAGGAGGATCTGTAGGTGTGTAATAGGGTGGGAAGAGTGTAAGGTGTAGAGGTGTATGTACTAAGGTGTAGAAGGGTGTATATGTGACGAAACATGTGCTACAAGTGTAGCATGTAGCGAGCCTTGCACA
Source organism: Oratosquilla oratoria (assembly GCF_046742065.1). Taxonomy (NCBI): domain Eukaryota; kingdom Metazoa; phylum Arthropoda; class Malacostraca; order Stomatopoda; family Squillidae; genus Oratosquilla; species Oratosquilla oratoria. Next base: position 36,498,595 of record NC_134815.1, on the reverse strand, counting down.
GTAGGATTTGTTAAAGTCACCCTTTCACTCGTCGTAACATATATATAACTTTATGAATATATTATGTAAATGATATTCCTTTTCTGCAATTGTCATGTGTCATGTATACTCAGTTTTTGTAGATAATATAATCCACAGTAATCACATATGCAATATCATCTGCTACAAAAAGCATTTGTTCAGATTATTGTAAACACAAATGTTGCTACCGATTTCTCTAGCAGATTTCTGTATATAACTAGAATCCATCGATTTATTTTGCAGGAATAGTTATATTAAAGTCTGCTCTTTCATGAATCCAATGACCAGCTTACGCTGATCGCAAGGAAAGAGTGAACTCAACTTATGACAATGATAAACTTGATAACCCTGAGGGAATGTTAAAAAATAATTCTATAAATGAATAAACACACCTCGACCTTAAATAAATTGAAGTTGAAATGATGGGGAACTGAGATTGAGGGACTAAGATAAGACAAGATCACGCGTGAAGTCGAGCGGTAGCCCATTGGAAATTGTCTTGAACTCATGAGCGGGTGGACGTGAGTTCGAATACCGGGACCCGCTGTGGACTCACCGCGTTGTGTCCCAACAGCCGTGGCAGGGCGGGGAGGAGACCCAACGTCGACAAAAAAAAAAAAAAAAAGATAGATATATAGAGACATAGATAGATAGATAGATAGATAGATAGAGGTTTTTCACTTCCCACTTCGTAGAAAGTGGGATGATGAATCGAGTTCGAGTACGTAAAGGAATCGTTAAACAAAGGCGAAAGAAAATGTATCTACAGACACAAACCACAAAAAACAAAGGAAAATGTCATTGTAAACATCTTGCCATGGATACCCTGAGCTCGAACTCTTACATGGGGTTACATTCTAACAAATTACTCGAACATAATTTTTATCAAAAAGATTCTTTTCATGTTCAAATCTATAGAAAACGCAGGACTATCTCTTTGCTTACCAATTCGGAGAAAAATGTGAGGGATGCAAGAGAAACCACGATATATTATCATCTACAACAGTTCGATGACAACATATGAATTTAATTGAAGAACATTATTCAGATGAGTCCATCTTTTTAACAGGACGCCATTTATATGATTTTAGTTTAATTCAAAGTATAAAGAAAAATCATAACATCATAACGTAGTGGATTAAATACAATTCAGCATGAAATCAATCGAAAACAAAAATCCAATGGTAATCTTGCCGTAATTCAAAGGTGTGAATAAATAACAAACGATGGATAATTAATAACAAATAATATTCAATAGATAATAATAAAATGATAATAGATGATAAGTGATGAAAAACAGAATGATGAAAAATAACTATTAAACAATAGAATAATAATAAATGACAAATGATAAATAATAAGTGATGTATAACGTTATAATAAATAAATGGATAATAAAATAATACACGAAGAAATAATTGATAATAAATAATAAGATAATAGAATAATAAAAATAAATAATAAATAATAAATTGTAAATAAAGAAACTAGTTAATAGATAATAAAATAGCAGAATAATAAAGATGAATGATAATAATAAATAGTATGTCATAAATATTAAAGCAATAGACAATAAATAAAGAGGTAATAAATAATAGATAATAAAATTACAAAATAACGTAAAACAAATAATAAGTAATAAGATAAGTAATAAAATAACAAAATATATAAGTAAAATAAAAAAAATGAAATAAAATTAGATAAGTAATAAAATAACAAAATAAGTAATAAAATAACAAAATAACATGAAACAAATAATAATGAGTAAAACTCCGAGAAAAAGGAGAATTTCTCCGGGAGACGCGGCATTCTGACGTCACAAACTCCTGAACGCACAGAAACCATCTGCTTGAATCTACATCCCTGACCCGAGACCGCATTTGAGAGACGAAAATGAAACAAAATTATTCGTAAAAGCCGAGTTAATTGAAGACCAACAAGTGTCCTGAATGCCTAATTCCAATAATCTGATATAATGACATCGATGCTGAAACGAATTACACGTTAAACAAACATGTGATATGCTCCCCATTGGTGGGTGACATTTATATCATCAAGCGACCCAACAAAATGACAGATTAAAAACACGATTAAAAGGATTTTTTTTTCTCTTTTTTTCTATCTAAACAAAATATATTTTGATTGACAATAATGTTCAGAAAAAATACGGCGTAAAATAGGGGTTGGGTCAATTTGGATATTCAATCATCAATCCCCCTGTGATAGAAACATGCTAATTCATTTATATTTTGGTGTTAAATAACGACTTGGCAACTCTTGCACCAATGATCACCTATAAAGGAGGATATTCACGGGTTAATTTGTGTTTAGATGAAACAGTTCAACTACATTTATGTTTAGATATGTTTACCCAAATAAATCCAAGAAATGGGTTACCAATTAATGGTATTTTCCTTGTGTTTTGGATCAAACATTATTGTATATGACACCTTTTTTCGGGCCTTTTAGCCAGTGAATATGGAGAATTATTGTATTCACAATCTGTCAGCCTTGAACCATTCTCATTAAGGTACATTTTCCTAGTTGCTATTATTAGCCTCCTGCCACAGCCAATGGCGGGTGACGCGTATCTTCCTACCTGGCATCATATTTGAGTAAGCGCGTTGTTGGTAGGTTCGGGTAAAATAGTCTCGTATTTTGCCTCTCGAAGGAAAACAGCCCCATCATTCAAAAACAAAGAATCAGTGCTCTAGACAGTCGTTTGACGATCATCGTTGAGCCATGAACGATCATCGTTGAGCCATGAACGATCATCGTTGAGCCATGAACGATCATCGTTGAGCCATGAACGATCATCGTTGAGCGATAAGCGCACCTAGCAAAACATACCTTGTACAGATGATCATCCTTATGCTTAGAGTGAATAAGGACCACATTTGTTTTGGACGGTTGGTTTTGGGTGTTTTGATTGATTGACTGATTGATTTTATCAATTTATTAAATCTAATAGTTCATTAATTTTCATATTTTCATTTATTTTTAATCAATTATCTATTCACTTGTTTATTATTTACTATTATTATTTACTTATTTATCTAGTTCTTATCAGCTATATACAATCAATTACTTATTTGTTATCTATTTTTATTTATTTATTTATTTGTTTGTTATTAATTTTTGTATCTATCTTTTACTTTTTTATTTATTTATTTTTTTTTAGATTACGAACCTTATGCTGAAAATCTGTCAAGAATCTAAGAACGCAAAAAACAATAAAACATTAAACATTTCTTTTATGTTTTGACTCTGGACTGAAATGTAAATTAAAGCAAATTAGAGCGTCGCTACTTGCAGCGGAGGTCGAAATGAAGGCAGTTCGAACACATGTCCCCAGCGAGTTGGACCAAGGGCATGATTCATTAATTTCCACGCTACAAAGTCCTCTGTAAAGGGCATCGTCCTAGACTCCTAATAGGGGGAAGTTCGCGACGTTAAAGGAAGATTTCTGTGACACAAGAGAAAACATACCGCTTTCTTTATCTAGGTATCAGAGAAATGTTTTATGAACATATACAAGTACAGTTAGAAAATATTAGATATTTTCTCTATCACACAGTAAAACATTAACGTATGTGTAAATGCACAGAAATATATATAAATAAAAAAATACAAAGTTAACTTTCGATGTTTGTATCTTAAGAACATGATAGCTATTTTCTCGATCACACAGTAAAATATTAACGTGTGTGTAAATGCACAGAAGTATATATAAATAAAAGAATAAAGACAAAGTTCAGTTTCGATGTTTGTATTCTAAGAGCACGATAGATGATATTTGTTCCTTGAGTTGTCACCGCAGATATGCAACAAGACACTTTGCAACCGTGAGGCGTGTTTCATGTCATGGACAAATTATTTTTGTTTCCAAAAGCTGTCTGGATATTCTATTACGACCGTTTCCTTGTTGACAATAATACCTGGCGTTTATTTGTTTTTTACAAGCGTTTTCTTTTGTGTTATTTTTTCTTTTTTACAAGAAAAAAGGAAAAAGAAATGGAGCAAGAGGTAAAGAATTGTTGCATGAAGGACAGGAACCAAAGAATTACTCTTGAAAAAAAAAGTCTCATGAATCAGTTCCACTTTCTTCTTCTTCTTCTTCTCCTTTTAATAAAGGTTATGTACCCTAGCCTCGATTATGTGGTAGTTCACGCGAAGCTGTCAGTAAAGGCCCCACCCCTTTCCTCTACCTTACACAACAGCCAATCACGCGAGATGAGGGGGCGGAGTCTATATGGCAACACCGAATAATTTTGTCTTAATTTCTATAATCAGTCCTTAAAAAAAAA
>NC_134815.1:36486767-36489267 GCF_046742065.1 Oratosquilla oratoria | reverse complement strand
ATAAGAATGGAGGAGAACGCAAAAGACCATAAGGCCGACACTAGGCAGTTCCATGTCCCTAACCACCTGTCATCCCTATCCACAAAGTTATCTAACCTCTTAAAACAACCAATAGTTTCAGCACTCACTAATTGGTTACTAAATCTATTCCATTTGTTAACCACTCTTAGTAAACCAGTTCTTGCCCAATTCCTTCTTACACCAAAATTTGGCCAATCTAGATAAAAACCGGAACAATATTTACATTATTTTTCAAAGAAAGAAAATGTTACTCGTCTGGGGTTCTAGAAATCAGTTAGAGAGACTTTTTAGCCAAAATAATATATATCGACATGAGGTCTCTGCCTTCACAGCTCCAAACATCTTTCTACCGGAGAGCGATCAATGGGACATACATGCGTGTTTCATCCTAAATGCACATGTGTATGTGCATGCACATATATAAGTACTGTTGATAACCATAAAGAAAACCGGAAAAGGAACTAGAATCCCCAAGCGCTTTCGTGATATTCCCTATGAAGATGTGAAATATCACGAAAGCGCTTGGGAATTCTAATTTCCTTTCCAGTTTCCTTTGCGATTATTCAGCAATTTACTGGATCACGTGGTTTTGTGATCTTTTTGCATGTATAAGTATATTTACAGTAAACCACTGTAACCGAAGTCGTTTTTACTCAAACCAACCCTCAACGGTCGGCGCTCGCAAAGCCCATGGGAACCGAGTGTGATAACGTTTTAAGCCGGTTACATTGAGCGTCAGCTATCTAGTTCCACGGTTAATCGGTGGGGTAAAGATCAGACTAAGCCGGTTTTCTTTTGAGACGGTCGGTCGGTCGGTCACCAAAACAACAGACGGTTGGCTAACCGGTTTAGTAATGTCGTTTGTATACTTAGCCACACGAATTTCGTGCTTACACAAAAAGATATACACAAACACTAACATAGATTCGGATAGTTAGTTACTAAGTTAGTTTTTTATCTTATTCTATTCTGACTTATTTGATTTAATTTTGTTTCTTTTTATTATATTGTATTTCATTCTATTTTATTTTTTGAGGGGCTTCTCTTGGCTGACTACAATAACCCGACTTTTTAAGAATAAAACTTAAAAACCAGAAAAATAGAAATCGTCTGTAGTTTCGTAGAATAAAATCTAAACGATCTAGACTTACCTCATTCGTGCCCAGACGTCCCACTCAACTGAATAAAATCGTAACACAAAATCAAGTTGAAAAAAGTGTCAATGTTTGATGAGGTAGTCTTCCTCTTCCTCTCTTTCTTCTCACACTTTTTCTTCTTCCTCTTTTTCTTCTTTTTCTTCTTCCCCCTCTTCTTCTTCTGGTTACCTCTTGTTCAATTGTTACCCTTGACCCGATGCTCCCGATGGCCTACCTAATAGTATGATGGAAGGTGAGGAGCCTACGCCAAGAGGTGCTGAGTATCTTTGCCCTATTAAGCGATTTAGGGGTTGCTAGCGCAGGTACCAATCACTACTCGTACTGGTAATCGGAGAGAAGTGCGGGACTCGAACCCACAACTAAGCGAATGCGAGACCAGAAAGTTTCCGATGACGCTACCAGGTCACGCATCAATAATATGCCGCTGGTCAGAATGAGAGGAGAGGTGGGAAGTGGCACCTTTAAAAGCAAGAGGCTGAGACAGAGCATGGTGGATGAAACCGTCAGAACCTTCGATTTCAGAAGGAAAGATTTTTTTTTTTTTTTTTTTTTTTTGCGAAGACGAAACCTCTTGTTTGTTCTGACTCGTGTATTGGACGTTTGTCGCGACTTGAGGAATTTCCCTGTCGCCTTTGACAAGGAATTGTGTGCAGAACATTTTTGCTCTTTCGCAAATTCTTCGCCTTTCTTGCATCTGTGTTTCGAGGAATGAATTCAAGAGAAACGGACGGGAGACGCTTGGGGGAAAATAAAATTTGATTTGAATACTTTTCGGTTGGGGGGAGGGAAAGGTGAGCAAGGTTGTGAGTTGCTGAAGATATCTACAGGTTCTTCCATTCCTGGGTACTACAGTTGCTGTTTTCTTTGCTTTGGAGGCGCGGGGGGGGGGGTGAGCATGATTAAGAGCCGTTGAGGTATCCACAGGTCCTTCCACTTCTGGGTACCACAGTATGTTGTTGTTGTACGAAACGTGAAGGATTGCGTTATCTTAAACTACTTAAACGAGATGATCAAATCATAACAGATTTGCGCGTATCATATTCATACGACAGAACCCTAGACATATGTGACTTAAACAAAATTTCAGGTCACAACTAACTCATACAAATCTTAGTTAAACGAAGTAAACGCGTGGATTAACTAAACAAGTTTGTCAGATCATTACACATACATAAACCAACACTTTCCTACATCTAGCTGAAATGTATCAGTCTGTATAATACCTACGACTGAAGCCACTTGGACTTTGGTGTACTCACTGGTTGTACTAACACATTCATTAAGTGGAAAAGGTGAGAGGCTACCCCAGGGGGCGCTAAGTA
>NC_134815.1:36456767-36476767 GCF_046742065.1 Oratosquilla oratoria | reverse complement strand
GTATTGGTCCGTAAGTCACTCATAAAAGAGATATTGGGTTGTCTGGGTAAGGCTGATGGGCAAAGAAAGATGAAATGTTTGGTGTTTTCTGTGCTTAAAGGCATTCATGCATACATCATGCAAAACAATTTAAAACAAATCTACACTTGTACACTTTTTAGCATGAAACACAGCGCAGAAAACAACAATTGAAAAAGTAATCTTTACAAAAAAAAAGATAAATGAACAAATAAACAAATATATAGGTAAATATGCTATCTACATACCAAAAGCGTTTTCCCCCTTGTAAGGAACATACCCAAGTCAGAGGCACATACCCACTCCCACCTATTCCATTCCCCTCCACCACCTCCTCCCCCTCATCTTAGCTCCTCATGGATAATGGGTCATTCCTGTATCTCACCCACTGCCCTGGGTCAGAAGCAATGCAACGAGACACAGTACATTTACAGCAAGGCCGCCTCACTTAATCGGCGACCCACCCTACCCGTTCCCTCCTCTTAGCTCCTCATGGATAATGGGTCATTCTTGTATCTCACCCACTGCCCTGGGTCAGAAGCAATGCAGCAAGACACAGTACATTTACAGCAAGGCCGCCTCACTTAATCGGCGACCCACCCTACCCGTTCCCTCATGCAGAAAAAGAGAAGACGGTGAGAAATCCTTTTCTTGCTCCGTCAAAATACCATTAACACATATGCACCCCCTACCCCGCATTCCCTTTCTTGCATAACAGTATTATCTATACACAGCCACTCTCCACTTATCCCTATCTCCTGCGTTCTCCCTTCCTTGTTCAACACACATTCCTCTTGCAAAACACCCCATTTACCCCATCCATCCATCTCATCCTCGGTCGTTCCTCTACCACTGCCTTCCACACTTTTATTACTAATATTTCTTCACTCATTCTTACCATGTGTCCAAACCATCCCAATACTCCTTCATCGGCCCTATCTGTCATCTCCTTTTCCACTCCCGCTCTCCACTTCGCCTCCTCGTTTCTCATTCTATCCGACCTAATAACCCCCATCATATTTCTCAGACATTTCATCTCAAACACATTCAAACTTGTCCTCTCTCACTCTCTTAAATTCCAAGTCTCTGCCCTTTACAAAGCCGTCGGCGCAATAACTCTTTCATACAACTTCCTCTTTGCATCCATTCCCAGATGCCTATTTCTCATGACGCTTTTTAATTCCCCAAGGCATTTACGTGCTTCTCTCAATCTACAATTTACCTCCACCTCCACTCCTCCCTTTCCTGCCACATGCGACCCCAAATACCTAGAGTCATTCGTTTTCTCCAGCCTTTCTCCTTTACGACTTATTTCCAACTCACTGCCATCCTGTCCCCTTGTACATCTCATTATTTTGCTTTTGCCCACATTTATCTTCAACTTTCTCCTAACCCCAAACTCCGTCACTAACTCCCTTAATCCCTCATCTGACCCTGCCACAAGCACAGTGTCGTCAGCAAACAACAACTGGCTCACCTCCCATTTTTCTCCATTTTCTTGAACCACCTCCATTCCCTTGCCCATTACCTGAACATTAGATGAAATATAATTTTGTTAAAGACGAAGGGCAATTTTTTTATACATATAAAGATAAAAAGTGCGTCTTATATGTCTCCAAATAGGGTAATGTCTACAAAGAACTCTAGATCTGATCCACAACTTTAGCAGACCTTTCTGAAACCTCCAAAGAGCAGGACAACCTTCACTTTATAAAAGAAAATAAATTCTTATGCGTGCGCTGGTGGCGTAATCGGAAACATTCTGGTCTCGCATTCGTTTAGTTGTGGGTTCGAATCTCGCACTCCTCCGATTCCCAGCAGTGATACCTGCCCCGACAGTCCAAGAAGCGTACAGGGCAAAGGTGACGGCTTCAGCCGCAGCTACTCAACTCCTCCTGGCATAGAATTCTTATTGCACAACCAAACGTTACCTTTTTATGGAACAAAATAGAAAGATGGTGAGAAGCCTACGCCAGGAGGCTCTGAGTAGCTGCGGCCGAAGCCGTTACCTTTGCAGTATCATCTGCTTCTTGGGCTGTTGAGGCAGGTAACATACAATCACCGCTGGGAACCGGAGAGAAGTGCGGGATTCGAACACACAATTAAATGAACGCGAGACTAATGCGCCTCCAATTAAGCCGCCAGTGCACTAAAACAGAGACGTAGAGTATCTAAAGATATCACAAAAAAATAAAAAATAAATAAATGTATTGTACCAGAGGTTTCTCTCAGACTCTTCGTGTTCAAAAAAAATCCAAAACATATTTTGATTTTTCTTGCGATACAAACTATCTTCTTCGTTAAAACAATTTATGAGGTCAAGCATCAAACTCGCTGTAATTATGAACTGGTATTTTATTTCGTTACCAAGATCCAGCGCTTCTTTCCATAACTATAGCTTTGCAGCGAGGAGGTGGAGTTCTGGAGCTTGTACATGAGATATCTGAGGTCAGAAGAACAAAGGATTTTTTTTTTCTTTTTTTTTTTTTTTTTGAGATCAGCAGAATGGAGGGAGAGTAGATTTTTTCTTTCAGATCGTCAATTAAGAATGACACAACAACCTTACCAACTTCACGTAAAGTAACGTGACATCTACACCACACTCCCAACTAAAAATGCTTCTTCATAGCAGAAGAACTTGTCTGCCAAAAAAAAAAAAAAAAAAAATCAACGTCAGGTGGAACAACGGATCTTGGAAATATTTACCCAAAATATACGCCAGCAACGCTTTGAAAAGGCAAGACTTTCCTAGGTAAACCTAGTTTCTAGTATTACCTAGAAAACTTACCATACATACCCTGAGGGCTCTTTCTTCTTAGATATTTCATCACAGAGGCCGCCTTGCGATTTAATTCACCTGAGGACTCCACCATCCGGTCCCATCTCACCTCTTGAGTCTTTTGCAAACGGAGGGGAACATCCTAAGATGATTCTCTTGCTGCGTCCAGGCGATTTTATTCACCTGAGGGAATACCATCCCATCCCGCCCTACCACCCTACCACACCCTACCACACCCTAACCACCCTACCACATCCTACCACCCTTCCACACCCTAACACCCTACCACCCTACCACACCCTACCACACCCTTCACCCTACCACACCCTACCATCCTACCACACCCTACCACCCTACAACACCCTACCACTCTACCACACCCTACCACTCTACCACACCCTACCACACCTCACCTCTCGAAACTCTTGCAAAAGGCTACGCCGGTCGATTTTATTCAGTTAATTGGACGGACCCTCCGGGTAAGACCGTGGTTCTTACCCTCGGTGCCACGGGGGACCTCAAGGAAGCCATGGCAAGAATTTAGGAGGTCCAGAGCGTGTGGTTACAAATCATGTATTTCTATACAATGTGAGGAATCTGAAAAATAATAGAAAATTACTATCAAATGCAGGATAACCATGATTATTGACTTTGTAATAAAGCAAAGGGTTTCAATTCATCAAAACTTATTATCATCATCATCATCATCATCATCATCATCATCATCATCATCATCATCATCATCATCATCATCATCATCATCATTATTATTATTATTATTATTATTATTATTATCATTATTATTATTATCATCATTTTCATTCTTTTTTTTATTATTCATTTATTATTATTACTATTATTTATTTATTTATTTTTTGGTGGGGTGAGCTTTGAGGGAAAAATGAAGGGAAACTACACGAATGTTGAGAATTGATGAAGGGGGTTAATGGGTTGAAAAAGGTTGAGAACCCTTGGGTTGAGGGCTTTGGCAGCCCTTCTCCCGGGATTTGCCTCAGGAGTCCGCATCCGTATTCGAAAGCTCGAAGTCAGTCAACTGTGTAATAACTTGAACCCCCTCGAACTATGTCTAACTCTCCTCCCTAACCCTCGCACAGTTAAACTAACTACCCTAAGGCCCTGTTCACACTAGCGGTTTCAACAACCGCGGTTTGAATCCAGCCGGTTCAGTTACAATGTAAATCAATGGAGGCGTCCACACACAACCTCGCAGTTTTTCCTCGACTCTGCGGTACCGCCGCGGTTTCAACCACCGCGGTTTGAATCGAGTCGGTTCAATTACTATGTAAACCAATGGAAGCGCTCACACACAACCTCGCAGTTTTTCCTTCACTCTGCGGTACCGCCACGGTTTCAACCACCGCGGTTTGAATCGAGTCGGTTCAATTACAATGTAAACCAATGGAGGCGTTCACACGAAGCCGCGCAGTTTTTCATAGACTTTGCGGTACCGCCGCGGTTTCTGAGCGGTTCAAACCACTAGTGTGAACAGGGCTAACCTCCAGCAGCCGGGAGGCTTTTCTAGGTCTAAATAAAATCATCTGTCGTTAGCAACAATAGATTTATCAGACCGAATGCCTAACTGAAAGGCCCTATTCACTGTCCACACTAGCGGATTCATTCGCCGCGGTTTCAATCGCCACGGTCTTAACCGCTAAACCGAATGCCTAACTGAAAGGGTTATTTAAAAAAAATATATATGCCAAAAAAATCTCGTTAACTTAGTTTGAGATTGGTTAAGTGATTTGGGGGATAAAACCGAAAGTTAGCTTTTAGTCCCTTTCCAAAGCTTAATCTCTCTGTTACAACAATTGTCTTTAAAGACGTTTAATGTGAGGTCTTCCTCCTCTATCCCTCCATTTCTTTCTCCTCTTCTTGTTCCTCTTCTTTCTCCTCTTCCATTTCTTCTTCCTCATCTTTATCGTCCTCTTCCTCGTGCTCTTCCCCACTCTACCCCTCCATTTCCTTCTCCTCTTCCTCCCCCTCTTCCTCTTCCTCTTTCTTGTCCTCTTCCACATCATCTTCCTTGTCCTCTTCCTCCTCTACTCCTCCAGTTCCTCCATCTGATCCACCTTTTCCTCCTCCTCACTTTACCCCTCCTCCTCATCCTGCTGCTGCTCCTCCTCTTCCTCCTCCTCACCCCTCCTCCTCTTTCTCCCTCTGCGCCTCTTTTTCCTCTTTCTCCTCCTCCTCCTCCTCCTCCCCCACTCCCTGGATCGGAATAATTAATGTATGCCGAAGTGTGGGACAACTTTCTTAGTAACAAACAGAACATTCATTTGTATTGAATTAATTTTCGTCAAGTGTGTTTCTCGAAATGTTGGTTTTCAGTCTTCATTTGTGTGTATGTGCGTGCGTGCGTGTGTGTGTGTGTGTGTGTGTGTGTGTGTGTGTGTGTGTGTGTGTGTGTGTGTGTGTGTGTGTGTGTGTGTGCGTGTGTGTGTATGTGCGTGTGTGTGTGTCTGAGTGTGTGTGTGTGTCTGAGTGTGTGTGTGTGTGCATGTCTGTGTGTGTGAGTGCGTGTGTGTGTGTGTCTGAGTGTGTGTGTGTGTCTGAGTGTGTGTGTGTGTGTGCATGTCTGTGTGTGTGTGTGTGTGTGTGTGTGTGTGTGTGTGTGTGTGTGTGTGTGTGTGTGTGTGTGTGTGTGTGTGTGTGTGTGTGTGTGTGTGTGTGTGTGTGTGTGTGTGTGTGTGTGTGTGTATGTATGTGTGTGTGTGTATGTGTGTGTGTGTGTGTGTGTGTGTGTGTGTGTGTGTGTGTGTGTGTGTGTGTGTGTATGTGTGTGTGTGTGTGTGTGTCTGTGTGTCTGTGTTCACTTTTCCCCCTCCTGCTCTTTCCTTGCTCTTCATGATATATTTGTCCATCTTCCCCTCTGTGTTTCTGTTTTTTTGTTTTTTTTTGTTTTTTGCTGATGACATCTTTTACATTAGTCTTTGCTATTCTTCCGACGCTTTTCTCAAATTCTATTTCCACATTCTAAAAGAAAAAGAAAAAAGAAAGAAAAATAAACATAACATCTTATTTCAGACATATATTTCCCTGGAGGAGAGGGAATCTCCTATCTAAATACCAAATGCAAAAATTCTTCAACTCACTAAACTTCCCTTGAACTATGCCTTCTTGCACAGCACACCATTTTTTTTTCTTTTCACAAATAAAGTATAATCCATCAATCCTTAACTTGTAAAATTAACTATAACCCGGTTTAATATCACGAATTCCCCTTATCCGCAGGTCTTCGTAGCGTGGAATTTAATGAAACATGCCCTTGGTCCAACCCTGCTGTTGATAGAGTAGAGTTTACAGAGCGCTTACAGTGTCAAGTCGGCCACAACATCAACGCCTCACTAAAAACTTCGACAGGGAGAAGTTTCTTTACCCTTTTATTCAGCTGAGGGGAAAACCCCTGCATGACTCCAAAGGGTAAAGAAACTTCTTCCAGTCGAAGTTTTTAGTGAGGCGTTGATGTTATGGCCGACTTGACACTGTAAGCGCTCTTCGTCGCAAGTGTCTATTTGTGAGTCTGTCGTCTGCAGCCAGTCCCTGGAACGCGTCCTGGTGGAGGCATAACGGTGTCCTTTCAAACGACCATAGCGTCGATGGGACCGTCGTTGACTCCAGAGATTCCGTGCACGATGAAGATCCTGTGCAGATCCGGGAAGGGCTCGGAGAGGACCTTCCTGCGGAAACGCCTGCCACAGGACTCCCGGGGGTGCGTGAAGAACCTCTGGGTGTGGTTCCACGTGTAATAAGTAAAGAGGGCGGTGGGATACAGAGACACGAAAAGAAGTCCCACCTGTCACCCGATGCCGCTCTCGCTGCCCCAGGTCATAACTAGATTAGCCACGATTACAATGTTGCTCAGGGCGTGGAAGAGGGTAGCGGACCAGAGCATGCCATAGTAGTGAGGGTAGTTGCGACCCCCGACGCAGACACCCAACACAGGGTAATGATGGTCCTTCTCTGTAATACACACGCCCCACTCTGAGCAGTGGCTATAATACAAAATGTGCAATGCTACCTTAAAAAGGTAGCACTGCACATTTTGTATTATAGTTTTATTAATATTTTTGTTTTGTTTTTCATTTGTGTGTTTTTTGTGTTTTTTTGGTATGTTCTACCGGTGTTTGGATTTAACGGTTACTGGGAAGACCTGTCCCAGTGCACCAGGTATCCCCTATTTATGTACATTTCCTATGGCTACCACTGTATTACCCTGAAGACGAACCCCGGACAGGGTTCGAAACGTCGGAATAAATTGACGAACGTCGAGTCCAGCGTATACTTTCTTCCATAAAATGGTTCCTGGACTCCAGCTATTTTCGAATATATATATATATACATATATATATATATATATACGTATGTACGAGTATATATGTATATATATATATATATATATATGTATGTATATTTATATATATATATATATATATATATATGTATGTACATATATGTATATATATATATATATGTATATATATATATATCTATATATATGTATATATGTATACATAAATATATATATATATATATGTGTGTGTGTGTGTGTGTGTGTGTGTGTGTGTGTGTGTGTGTGTGTGTGTGTGTGTGTGTGTGTGTGTGTGTGTGTGTAATGATAATAATAATAATAACAATAACAATAATGATATATAATGTATTCATACACCAACGGCTTTTTTCCCCTTTGCAAGGGAGGTAGCCAAAGTCAAAAGGCATAAATCCTCTCCAACCCAATTCATCTCTACATACTCCACTCCCATTCACCACCTCCCCATCCCTCTTTTCTTGGCTCCTCCTGGATGACGAGTTATCCCTGTATCCACAGCAAAGCCGCTTCATTTGATCGGCGATTCCCTCTCCGTACCCTCATGCAGAATAAAAAAGAAGACGGGGAGAAATCCTTTCGGGCTGCGTCAAAATATCATTTACATAAATTCCCTCATCCCCCACCCACTCCTTTCCATGCATCACAGCATCATCCATACACAACCATTCTCCACTCACCCCTATATTCCGTCTTCTCCCTTCCTTCTTCAACAGACATTCCCTTCTTTCCCAATGCTCCTTTTACCCCATCCATCCATCTCATCCTTGGTTGGCCCCCTCATGTTCACTGCATCTACCTCTGCCTTCCACATCTCTTTTACTAATCTTTCTTCACTCATTCTTTCTATGTATCCAAACTATTCCGATACTCTTTCATCACCCTTATCTCCCAACACCCTTTTCACCCCGCTCCCTTCATCACCTTTTTCGTTTCTAACACTATCAAGCCTAGTAGCCCCAACCATACTTCTCAGGACCTTCATTTCAAACACATTTAACCTCTTCCTCTCTTATGTCCCATGTTTCTGTCCCATAGAGTGCTATCGGTACAATCATTCCTTCATACAATCTTCACTTAGCATCCATTCCCAAATGTCTATTTCTCATTACACTTTTTAACCCCCCAAGGTATTTACTTGTTTCTCTCAATCTACATTCTACCTCCACCTCCACCACCCCATCCATGTCTAGATTGAACAGCCAAGACGACATAACACATCCCTGGTGAAGTCCGACAATTACTTCAAATCACTTTCCATTTCTAATTCTAAATAGACTCTACTACTCTCGTAAAAACTCTTGAATGCTCATAACAGATTTCCTCCTATCCCATATATCTGCAATACCTTCCACAGTGCCTTCTTGTCCACCCTGTCATAAGCCTTTTACATATCCATAAAAGCTATAAAAATATTCTTATATTTTCCTAAAGTTTTCTCACATATCTGCTTTATCACAAAAAAAACCTGATCCACGCAACCTCTACCTATCCTAAACTCACACTGTTCTTCATGAATTACTCCCTCTGTTCCTCTCCTAATCCTCTCAATCAAGACCCTCCCATGAGCCTTCCTAAATACACTCAACCAACTGGTCCCTCTGAAACTACTACTACTACTACACACACACACACACGTCCCCTTTTACCTTGTAAAGTGGAATTATATAGGCACTCATACAGTCCTCTGTCATTCTACCCTCTTTTAGACAAACATTAAACAACGCCAGTTCACCATGAGTGTACCTTCCTATTTTAGACACTCCGTATGACACCCATGCAACCCAGGTGCTTTACCTGCTCTCATGATTTTAATAATTGCTTCCACCTCATCTTTCCTTAATTCTCCTCCATTTTCCTCAGTCATCACTGTCATCTTCTTACCGTTCCAACTGCAACTACCTTTCCCTTCCTACCCTCCTTCACATTTAGCAACTCCCTAAAATATGTTGCCCATATTCCTCTTACTGCCGTCTCTTACATTATCATCTTTCCATCAGCACCTTTTACCGTTTCATCTCTACTTGATTTCCTCCTCTTCCTCTCTTAATTTCTTTCCAAAACATCTTTTTGTTACTTTCAAAATTTTCTGTCATACTCTTACCCCATTTCACATCTGCTCTCCTCTTTGCCTCCTTTATCTTATGCTTTACTTCTCGTCTCTTTTCTTTGTACCTCTAATACGATTCCCTTGTCCTATTTTGTAACCAAACTGTGAAAGCTCGCTTCTTCTCTTCTACAACCTTCTTTGCTTCCTCATCCCACCACTTACTACCCCTCCTATTTCTTCCCATCCTCCTTGTGCCACACACCATCTTTGCACATCTTACAATTCCCTCCTTGAACCATCCCCATTCCTCCTCCACTCTTAATTCTACTCTATCCTTCACTCCCTCCCACTCTTATCTCAGCTTCTTCTACTCATTTTCCTTTTCTTTCTTATTTAAGCAGTTTACTCTAAGCACCTCCCTACCTTCTGTCCTTTTCCTCTTTCTCCATCTATCCTTCACTCTTAATATACCTTCCAAAAAAATTATCTGATATTCTTCCACTCTCTCTCCTTAGAACATGTACATCCAAATTTTTTAATTTTCTCCTAGTTACCTCTATATGGTTCATTAAAGCCCTGTCTGCCGCCCTTCCATCCATCACCCTCTCCCACGTGTATTTATGCTTGACTTTCTTCCTAAACACTGTATTTGCTATTACCAACTCTCATTCTAGACACATTTCCACCATCACCTCTCCAATACGATTTTTTCTGGAACTTCACACTTCCCAACCACTCCGTCTAATGGCTCATCTCCTACCCTAGCATTGAGATCTCCCAATACCACTACATTAACATTCCTCCCTAAACCCTCTAAGCACTCATTTAAATCTATCAAAAAAGCCTCACTTCCCTCTACACTCTTCTCACTACCAGGCCAATATAGTTACAGAAACCCGTATCTCCCCTCTCAGTTTCACCTCTATCCACATTAACCTTGAAGAAACCTTCTGCTCCACCACACGTTTACCAATCTTTTTACTTACTAGTATAGTCACTGTTTCTCTCCCTTGTCCTCTATGCACTCCTGACACCCTCCCAACTACACTCCCAAACTGAAACTCAGTAATAATAATTAAATAATTGAGAGAGAGAGAGAGAGAGAGAGAGAGAGAGAGAGAGAGAGAGAGAGAGAGAGAGAGAGAGAGAGAGAGAGAGAGAGAGAGAGAGAGCCCTCGGCGATGTTTTTTTTTCTTTCTTCAAATTTTTATCGTCTATTCTATCATATTCTATTGAATTTTGTTTTACTTTATTTTATAACTTCGTCATTTGTTTGTCGCTCTATTAAACACGTAAAAAACAAAGGCAGTCTTCGGCGATCATTCATTTTTCCGGATGACATTCTCCCCTTCTCCAGCGACCCCTTGGCGGCGGCGACGGATTAGTACTGACCTCCGGAGTCTAGCTAACGCTAAGGTCCCGGATCAACGCTCGGGCCTCCTCAGGGGAAGACTTCTCTCTTTTTCTCTCTTTCTCTCTTTATTTCTTTTTCTCTTTCTTTTCTCTATATCACTCTTTGTTGTTCTCGTTCTCTTTCTCTTTGCCTCTCCCTTTCCCTCTCCCTTCCTTTCTCTCTCTCTCTCTGTCTTTCTCCCTTCTTTTATTATGGAAGACTCTTTGAGAATGAAAGCTAGTTAATAAATGCGAGAGTTGAGAGGGAGAGAGAGAGAGAGAGAGAGAGAGAGAGAGAGAGAGAGAGAGAGAGAGAGAGAGAGAGAGAGAGAGAGAGAATGAATGAATTACGGAGGCATTTTAAGTGAACTTCCTTTTTTTTTAAGAAATAAAAAAAATTCTGCAGTCACAGACTTGCCATAATAGCCAACCAAATATGTATAAGAGAAAACCTGCTAACATATGCAATACTATATATATATATATATATATATATATATATATATATATATTTATATATATGTGTGTGTGTGTGTGTGTGTGTATCGAAGCGCAGCGATACTGAAATAATTTCAGCCCTGGGCAGGATTCGAACCAGTTACCACCGGCATAACCGAACTGGCAGTCTAGTACTCTACAAACCGCGCCACCGAGTCATGTGTGTGTGTGTGTGTGTGTGTGTGTGTGTGTGTGTGTGTGTGTGTGTGTGTGTGTGTGTGTGTGTGTGTGTGTGTGTGTGATTCACCTTGGTTTCACCTTAGTTTCACCTTGGTCTTTGGATCACGTGTTGGACTCGTGATCGACAGCTATTTCCCTCCCGGAAGAGAGCTCAGAGCTCGTATAACCGATCTATGGGTAATGCTATGACCTTACACGCACACAAACCCCCAACTCCCCGCCCACGAGAGTCGGAGTAACGACTCGAAGCGCAGCGATACTGAAATAATTTCAGCCCTGGGCAGGATTCGAACCAGTTACCACCGGCATAACCGAACTGGCAGTCTAGTACTCTACAAACCGCGCCACCGAGTCATGTGTGTGTGTTTGTGTGTGTGTGTGTGTGTGTGTGTGTGTGTGTGTGTGTGTGTGTGTGTGTGTGTGTGTGTGTGTGTGTGTGTGTGTGTGTGTGTGTGTGTGTGGTGGTGTGGGTGTGGGTGAGTGTGTGCGTAACAACCACAATGTACTTTCTAAGCCATCAAAGGCCAGCATGCAGAAATTGGTCACTGCCGCACTTGTCACGAGGATGCCGGGTTCGAGTCCTGGGCAGTAGCACATTTCCATTTCTGCATGCTGGCCTTTGGTTGCTTAGAATTGAAGTGCATTGTGGTTGTTAAAATGTATCTCTAATCACTGGGACCCATTCAATGTTGTACAAATATATATATATATATATATATATATATATATATATATATAATATATAAATATTTATATATATATATATATATATATATGTGTGTGTGTGTGTGTGTGTGTGTGTGTGTGTGTGTGTGTGTGTGTGTGTGTGTGTGTGTGTGTGTGTATTGTATATTATCATCTATTGAAACTACACGGAAACCTCGGAAATACGAGGGCCAAAAATGCTGAACCCGTTTCTTTCCATTTGAGTATTTGCCCAATGACCTGACCTCTCCCAAGAGAGAACTCCCATCCATCCCACCCAGTAGTCCCACCTCTGGGTCACTCTTCTCTTCCCCCTTTCTTTCCCTCAGTTGACCCTCGGGTACGCTTGTGACCTAACTCCCTCGTCAGGTTCTTCCATCGGGAATCAACGTCGAAGTGAAAAATGAGCTTGTGTTCGAGAGAGAGAGAGAGAGAGAGAGAGAGAGAGAGAGAGAGAGAGAGAGAGAGAGAGAGAGAGAGATAGGGAGAGAGAGAGATAGGGAGAGAGAGAATGAGAGAGAGAGAGGATGAGAAAGAGAGAGGATGAGAAAGAGAGAGGATGAGAAAGAGAGAGAGAGAGAGAGAGAGAGAGAGAGAGAGAGAGAGAGAGAGAGAGAGAGAGAGAGAGAGAGAGAGAGAGAGAGAGAGAGAGAGAGAGAGAGAGAGAGGATGAGAAAGAGAGAGGATGAGAAAGAGAGAGGATGAGAAAGAGAGAGGATGAGAAAGAGAGAGAGAGGATGAGAAAGAGAGAGAGAGGATGAGAGAGAGAGAGAGGATGAGAGAGAGAGAGAGAGAGAGAGAGAGAGAGAGAGAGAGAGAGAGAGAGAGAGAGAGAGAGAGAGAGAGAGAGAGAGAGAGAGAGAGAGAGAGAGAGGATGAAAAAGAGAGAGAGAGGATGAGAAAGAGAGAGAGAGGATGAGAAAGAGAGAGAGAGGATGAGAGAGAGAGAGAGAGAGAGAGAGAGAGAGAGAGAGAGAGAGAGAGAGAGAGAGAGAGAGAGAGAGAGAGAGAGAGAGAGAGAGAGAGGGAGAGAGAGAGGGAGAGAGAGAGGGAGAGAGAGAGAGAGAGAGAGAGAGAGAGAGAGAGAGAGAGAGAGAGAGAGAGAGAGAGAGAGAGAGAGAGAGAGAGAGAGAGAGAGAGAGAGGATGAGAGAGAGAGATACATATGTATGTATGTTAGTATGTACATATGTATGTGTATATACATATATATATATACGTTTATATGTATCTTCCTTCTTCGTTGTAAGGGTTTCCGCATTTTGATATATTCCTGTAGATCAAGTTAATCCTCAGAAGGCCT
Organism: Oratosquilla oratoria; assembly: GCF_046742065.1. Classification (NCBI taxonomy): domain Eukaryota; kingdom Metazoa; phylum Arthropoda; class Malacostraca; order Stomatopoda; family Squillidae; genus Oratosquilla; species Oratosquilla oratoria. Next base: position 36,463,498 of record NC_134815.1, on the reverse strand, counting down.
TAAGCTCGTTAGAAACGACCTGTGAGAGCGTTCTTAGGAATTAGCACGTGAGGGATGGCCGCATAAAAACTATTGGGGATTTGTCGAGGTTGGCTTTCTTGTTATGCTGTGGAAATAGTTTTACTCAAAATATGTTCATTGTTTTAACTGACAATATGTCACGTACGCACATATAATCAAGGATGATTTTTTTATGTTTTTATCTTAACTAAGGTGGAGTTAATAGAAAAGTGAATTTCATTTTTGTATACACATATAATTCAATTTTTTTTTCCAAGTTTCTTTTCATTAAGGTGGAATCTATAAAAGAAAAATATTCACCAAGCTCTCAAGACCAAAAACCATAAAATCCCTTTAGAATTAGATTAAAATTTTTAGCTACATAGTGTACATATCTTTCTCTTCTTCTTGTTATACATTTTTCTAAGCCTCCCATTGAGCGTGACTCAGGTCGAGGATTTGCTTATAAAAGATGTATAGAAATTGATCGAGTTTAAGCCGACTTACAGCTTGTTCTACAAAGGAAAATAATAAAATCTGTTTGAGTACATTTCCACTTCATCTGGCTTCCCCTACTCTCCTTCACAATGGAAACCTTAAGGATGAATAGAAATTGATTGCGTTTAAGTCGATTTAGATCTCGTTCTACAGAGAACAAGTATAGAATACGTTTGATGCATCTGTGTGTATAGGAGAAAATGTTGCGGAAAATATACAACTTAATGTTACCAATACCGTTGTTCTCGTGAATGCTCTCAACATTATCGTCAAAACACACAAACTATATTGGAATATACACACTGATCCTCTTCATAAGATTTCATAAGATCCATCCTTACCACTTTAACAGTGTTATCACACTGAGCTACTTTTCCTTCGACTGTTTGAGAAGATTTGAATCCCTCACCTTTCGGGAAGGAATCTGATATGCTAGAGGAAAATAATATTCCTCCTAACATTCTATATATTTTTGTTCCGGAGTTTGCCATCGTCATTTGACGGCGGAAAAAGTTCTGGAGGTGGGCGGTACCGTCAATTAATCGGAGGTTGAAGGAAAAATAGCTCAGTGTGATAAAGATAACCCATAAGATAAAGATAACCCTCTCTCTCTCATTTCCTTTTCTCTTCTCCTTACTATCCGCACCCATTAGGTCCAGTTCACATTAAAGGGACGGTCGCGTTCCGGTCACGGTCCGTTCACGGTCCAGTCACGGTTCAGTCACGATCCGGTCACGATCCGGTCACGGTCCGTTCACGGTCCATTCACGATCCGGTCACGGTCCGGTCACGGTCCGGTCACGGTCCGGTCACGGTTCAGTCACGGTTCAGTCACGGTCCATTCACGGTCCGGTCACGGTCCGTTCACGGTCCGGTTACGGTCCGTTCACGGTTCGGTCACGGTTCAGTCACGGTCCGGTCACGGTCCTATCACGGTCCTGTCACGGTCCTATCACAGTCCAGTCACGGTTTGGTCACGGTCCGGTCACGATCCTATCACGGTCCATTCACAATCCAGTCACGGTTCGGTCTCGGTCCGGTCACGATCCGGTCACGGTCCTTTCACGGTCCTGTCACGGTCCATTCACAGTCCAGTTACGGCTCGGTCACAGTCCGTTCACGTTCCTCCTCATCTCTTTCACCCCCAACATGTCCTCTCTCACCTCCATTTAGGCATTGAATACTGGAAAACTTTTTCCAAAAGAGAGAACTGTCTTTAAAAGTAGATATCACAAGATTTCACTGAAGTCTAAAGGTCCGTTTTATAAGCTAATACCAATGAACGGTGGCGCACCTAAATTCATATTTGAGTAAACACGTTGGTAGGTTCACTTAAAATGATCAGCCGTGTACTTTGCATCTGGAAGCAAAACAGCCCCATTCAAAAACAAAGAAACATTGCTCTAGACAATCGTTTGATGATCATCGTTGAGCCATGAACGACCATCGTTTAACGATAATCGCAACGAGCAGGACGTCCCTTAAAGAAGGATTCTGAGCCAGAACCAGGATTTTATCAACCCAACATACACGATACTGTCCACAAGGATAGAAGCGCTGGTAAACTAGAGTTCCTATCGACAACGATATTTTATCTGAGAGTCTTGAAGAAGATGAAGAGTATTTAGGCCAGATGGTGAAAGTGACAAAAGATCATAATAATGAAATAAAAAGGCGCATAACAATTGGTTGGAAAATGTATGGTAAGTATAAGGTCACCAGACGCTCTCTACCATTATGTTTAAAGCGGAAAGTTTACAATGATTGTATACTGCCAGCAATAACCTACGTATGTGTGACTTGGAAACTGGCGAAGGCGATGGAAACAAAGCTAAGGACTGCACAGAGGAGAATGGAGAGATCACTGATGGGAATAACGATGAGAGACCGAAAGAGAGCAAGATGGGTGAGAGAGCAGACTAAAGTGAGAGACATTGTGGAGGCGGTAAGAGACAGGAAGTGGTATTAGGTAAGTAAGTTAGCGCGAACGACTGGTGAGCGATGGAGCAAGTGCATTACTGAGTGGACACGGCGAGACGGGAAGCGTGGAAGAGGGAGACCAGACAGAGAGTGGAGAGACAAGAGAGAGAAGTTTGCATGAGTGACGTGGCAGATGTTAGGACAGTCGTGTGAGTCATGGAATGCTATGAAAGAGGTCTTTGTTCAGCAGTGGACTCAGGATGGCTGATTCATTGATTGGTTTGATTTGACGTCATGTTTAGATTACAGTGACGCCACTAATACTAGTTATGCCCCACTAGTTAGAGCACGTTTCTAGTGTTACTTAAACTAGCTTTAAGAGGCGCTGCAATCCCCGCTACCTGACCCTAAAAGCCAGTTAACTTCAATTTGGAGTTTAATCACAGAATGATCTAAGTTACTACCTGATTTCTGGATCTAGGGTCGAAAGTTCAAAGACTTTCAATAGCCCTGACGAACGTTTTCTAGTAAAACGTCATTTTCTAACTATATCTTACTATCTATAAAATCTATCTTAAGTTTTCATTAGGAACACCAATAAAGTTAGCAGGATTTGCCTTTCGAACGGTCACCTTGTTTGGAGAAAGGTTTTAGAAATTTGATTTTAAAACGTGACGACATGACGTCATCAATATAATATTCTCCAACAGGACATGGAACTCAGACTAAATACATAAACACAAAACACAATGTATATATATATATATATATATATATATATATATATATATATATATATATATATAAACAACCATACTGAACGAAAGTAAATGGCCCGCTACACAAAGAATAATGAAATTGTGATAATATAATGCTACTACTGTAGGACTCAATAAAAATGAACATAAAATGGAAAGACAGAAACATTTGACATTTAGCAGATGGAACCTTTCAGCACATCAAGTGATAAATGGATTATTACAGAAGTTGTCAGACTCCTTCCCCTTCTCGATATTTTTACCGTGTACACTGCTGTGTACACTGTGCTGTGTAACTTACTTTGTACACAGTATTGTGTACATGATACTTTTTATACTGTTCTGTGTATACCTTATCATATGCAAGATACTGTGTACAATTTCAATCAGAAATTTCTAGTTCACTGCTAAACAAAGGCCTCTCTCATGCCATTCCATTACTTGCACCAATGAGCCAACCTCTGCCACGTCACCCCTGCAAACTTCTCACTTCTCCACTTTCTGTCTGGTCTCCCTCCATCACGCTTCCCATCTCGCGGCGTCCAGTCACTGATACACATTTTCCATCGGTTTTTCGCGCTAACTTTCCTGTCAAATTCCATTTCCTCTTTTTTAATGCACACACCATATATTTCACCCTAGTTTGCTACCTCACCCAACTTGTCCTCTTATGTCTTAAGAACATAAAAACATAAGAATGAAGGAGACTGCAAAAGACCATAAGGCCTACACTAGGCAGCTCCGTATCCATCACCCCCTGTCATTCCCATCTATAAAGTTGTCTTTTAGTCTTGCTCCCAGCAATGATTTCTCAATTCCTTTCTCTGCAGTCTATAGTTCTATCATTACAAGCCTCATATCCGCAGATCATTGCTGGATTTATACAACGATTGTAAATTTTATGTTTTAGATATTAAAGTAAAAACCCATCATGATGTTCCTATATTTACCAAACAATTTACAATTGTGATACGTCTTCTTACTTAATTTTCATGATCTTTAATTAGTTTTGGCATTTGACTTAAATTATTTTTTCAGTTCATAATGTTCGTATATTTATTTTCCAACCAATTATCATTATTTTTGTTTAGTTTTCATGAGTTAGATAATATCTTCAACATTCAACATTTTCAAATTTCTTACCATGGATTATAATTGTCTCGCTTCTAAATTTTGACCTAAGCATTACTTTGACTTTACTCATATTCAGACCTATTTTAAGACTTTCCTTGTTCAGATCACTTAGTACATCTTGTTTAAGTCTTCTACTGGTTCTAAAATAAGAGCATCGTCATCCACAAATCTAAGGAGATTAAAATATTCCTCATTAATCTTCAAATCTTTCCCTTCTCAGCTCAACTCGAGGAAAATATCTCCCAGGCAAGCTGGCAGAAGGACATTGATGAGGAGGGAAAAGACAGAGGAGAGGAGGAAGAGGTGGAGGAGGAAGAGGAGGGGGGAAGTAGGCGTAGAAGCATATTTGCGCGAAAGTTTGTGTTTTGTCGATTAATTGATAAAGTTGGAGCAGCGAGATGGACAGTGCAGGGGGTGGGGGAGGGGAAGGGGGAGGGGAAGGGGGAGGGGGTATTTGTCCTAAAGGATCGCTTACATGCCCCCCCCCCTTTTCCAAAAAAAAACTGTTCATTCGAGTTAATACTGTTACCATTACTATTACCAATGTCATTATCGATTACCTTTACCAACAACAATATAATCGCCATTACAATTGCCAAAAATGATTACTAATTGTTATTGCAATTACCATTACCAATATGCCTTGCTATCACCATTGATGGTGAAAATGACAATGGTGGATGATGATGATGATGATAATGACAATGGTGGATGATGATGATAATGACAATGGTGGATGATGATGATGATGATGATGATGATGATGATGATGATGATGATGATGATGATGATGATGATGATGATGATGATGATGATGATGATGATGATGATGATGATGATGATGATGATGATGATGATGTCATAACTGGACTTTTATCCCCATCAGTAAAATGTGACGATTAAATCACCTGAGAATCAGAGCCTGTTCACACTGGCAGTTTCAACCGCAGCGGTTAAATTCCGATGCAAGTCAAAGGAGGCGTTCACACACAACCACACATTTCTTCCTTGACTATCCGGTACCGCCGCGGTTTCCGTGCAGTTCAAACCGCAAATGTGAACAGGGTCTTAAACGCTCAAAATGAGAATTAGATCAACATAGTCCCTCTTTTAGACCAATTTCTTTCATTCAACTGAAAAAACAAAAACAAAACAAAAACAAACAGAACAAAAACACAAAAGTAGTTCATCACCAACAGCACTTCATAAGTGAGGGAACTGAGCCAGCGCAAATTTGAACATAGGAAATTAGTCTTATTAATTCCCTGTTAATTGGTTTAGAGTGATATGGAGATAATTATGTTCATTCATGTGATTGATATAACTCGCTCTCTCTTCAAACAAAGGCATGAACACCGGAATCATTGTAAACAGTGCAAGAGGGGACATATTCATGCATACGCTAAAGCAAACACATATCACTCAGAGAGAGAGAGGCGGGGGGGAAAGGAGAGATAGAGAGAGAGGGGGAGAGGGAGAGAGGAGAGAGAGAGAGAGAGAGAGAGAGAGAGAGAGAGAGAGAGAGAGAGAGAGAGAGAGAGAGAGAGAGAGAGAGAGAGAGAGAGAGAGAGAGAGAGAGAGAGAGAGAGAGAGAGAGAGAGAGAGAGAGAGAGAGAGAGAGAGAGGGAGAGGGAGAGAGAGAGAGAGAGAGAGAGAGAGAGAGAGAGAGAGAGAGAGAGAGAGAGAGAGAGAGAGAGAGAGAGAGAGAGTAATGTGTGTGTACGTAAGTGTATGTAGGTATGTATGTAATGATAATAATAACAAATATACACATGTATGTTATAACAATAAATATACGTATGTATATATGTGCGCATGTACTTATGTATCCACTCGAAAAACCATCCCGTACCATACACCACTCGGTATTATCCCTTCCATAGAAACACTTACGTAGAATTTATACATTCCTATGACAAATATAAAAAGGAGGCTTTTGATAAAGATCCAGAAATATTGGACGACGGTATTCCATTCCCTGTCCTGCCCCGTAGCTTCCCGGAACCTGGAAGCCATCACATGGAAGATCGAACTGTCACTCTGTCTTAGCATTAAACCTGAGCGTGGGCCGAAGTTCATGTCTTCGTCAACTGGAGTTGGCTTCTGTGTCCCACTAAGCTCTCTGGGAGGCGGGATGGGGTGTCTCATTCATATTTTTTTTTTTTTTTTTTTTTTGTTCTCGTACTCACTTTATCTGGGTCTTGTTCTCTCTCTCTCTCTCTCTCTCTCTCTCTCTCTCTCTCTCTCTCTCTCTCTCTCTCTCTCTCTCTCTCTCTCTCTCTCACGCTCTCCCCTTGTCTTACTCTCTCCCCCTCTGTCTCCTTCACTCTTTCTTTCTCTCTCTCCTTCACTCTTTCTCGCTCTCCCTCTTGCTCTCTCGTTCTTACTCCCCCCCTCTCTCTCTATCTGTATCTATCTCTC
>NC_134815.1:36444267-36449267 GCF_046742065.1 Oratosquilla oratoria | reverse complement strand
TGCTAAAGGTTTATTTATTGTAAAAAATCTATTGATTTGATTTATATTATCAATGAGAGATATAAAAGCAGATTCAAAACATCTACGTTTCATAGTATGGTTTTCATATTTAGTAATCTTAGAATTATTCCAATCAACATTGTGGCCTGTATCGAATCTATTTATATCTCTCGTTGATAATATAAATCAAAATAATGGATTTTTTACAATAAGTAAACCTTTAGCAATTTTGATAACAAGCAATTTACGCATATTATGTTTACACCAGTTTTATGTTTGTTTCTTCACTGAAGATGACCTGCTGGGCGAAACGTTAAATACATTGTATCCCACACTCTGCGTTTAGCCTCTAACTACTCTCATACTTTTAGATACCTGGACAGCTCTTTCTGAAACTGACAAGCTTCATTCTTGAAGGTCATAAGGGAGAAAGATTCCGACTAATATCACCAAAATAAAATGTATATCAAACATATAACTTAAAGAAAATTAAGTCATTTTTGCATTATGTTTAGGAGGATAAAGACAGAATTCCTCCACCCCATGTATGTTGTGTTTATGCTGCGTGAGACAGTTTGGCATCAGTTATCCGCTATGTTACCTATTCTTCATCAGTGTGTCCTACACTTTGTGTTAAAGAAGAAAATTTTCAACTTAATCTTTTGGTTATAGTTGACATCAATGTCAAACAGTTCGTCTCTTTTCAATAAGTGATTTAATTACTTCATTAATCAATTGTCACGATTAGTTTGCTAGTGGTGTATTCGGAAGCGTGCTGGTCTCGCATTCGCTTTGTTGTGGGTTCGAATCCCGCATTCCTCTCCGATTCCTAGCAGTGACTTATACCTGCTCCAACAGTTCCCAAAGAGCACAACAATAAGGCAAAGGTGACGGCTCTAGCCGAAGCTACTCAGCGCCTCCTAGCGTACGCTCCTCATCACCAGTCACAGTTAGGGGATAAATTAGTAGAGTAGAAAGGTTGTGAGTGACCTTAGGGCGCACAGTGACCCTTGTGTAGGACCGAGAGAACTCTTGAAGCTTCGGCAGCTCGCGACCACCTAGTTCGAGCGAACGCACTTCGATGGCCTCAAGGTTCTGGCATCAGTTAAGAACAAACTAACCAAGCGAGGTACTCGAGGCAACTTCTCCTAACCTTTCGCCGGCCTGGAATAATTAAGATTATTCATAAACTAAGCCTGTTTATCCCCTTCAACACAGTAATGTCTTTTAATGATTCTGTAATTTTTGAATTATATATATATATATATATATATATATATATATATATATGTGTGTGTGTGTGTATATATATATATGTATATATATATGTATATATATATGTATATATATATGTATATATGTATATATATATATATATATGTATATATATATATATATATATATACATATGTATATATATATATATGTATATATGTATATATATGTATATATATATATATATATAATGTATATATATATATACATACATATATATATATATATATATATCGTAAAGGAAGGAAACAGATTTTCTTTGATGCAAATAGAATTGAATGCGACAGCATTTTAGCATGATTCAACTTCTTAATATATATATTTTTTTCTGATCAGGATTTTTCCTGTTGGAAGGGGAGCACGAACAAGATTTCCATAGTACTCCATATATTAAATCAAGCTTTCGTATTCAAAGAGACATCTTCAGGGTTGATAATTCTGTAATGTTAAATAAAATTATTTTTGTTTAACATTACAGAATTATGTCAATCCTGAAGATGTCTCTTTGAAGACGAAAGCTTGATTTAATATATGGAGTACAGTAACTATGGAAATCTTGTCTGTGCTCACCTTCCAACAGGAAAAATCGCGATCAAAAAATGAAAAACATTATGAAAAAGTTGAATCATTGTCAATATTCTCTCGCTTTCAATTCTACATACATAAACACATACACACACACACACACACACACACACACACACACACACACACACACACACACACACATATATATATATATATACATATATTATATATATATATGTATATATATATATATATATATATATATATATACATGTATACATATATATACATATATATATATATATTGGTGTAAATTAGTGACGAAATTAAGACTCGGCCGACTGGAAGCCCTTTCTTGTTCCGAGTCTGTCCCTCAACTGAACAGAAGTTTGCAAGATTATCGCGGCAAATGCTAGCGTGGCCGTGCGAGTCGTGGAATTATATGATATGACAGATTGGAGAAAAGTACAACGGCGAGTCACAAAACTGATTCCAAATGTCAAAAATAAATCAAACGAAAATCGACTAAAACATATGAATCTGTTTTCCCTAAAAAGCGTATAATCAAGGTGACTTGATACAGGTCTTTAAGATTTTAAAGGGAATTGACAACATCAAAAGTGACAAATTTTTTACATTGAATTAGAATCCGACAAGAAATAATGGTCTTAAACTTTCAGAAAATATATTGAATTTGGAAGTGGGTAGAAACAACTTCTCCAACCGTGTAGTTAATGAATGGAATAAACTTCCTGCAGAGGCAGTGCAATGTAGTTCATTTCGAAGTTTTAAGATTCGTTTAGATAAACACCTAAGATGCTGTAATGTCTGTCATTTATTTTATATTACTTGTTTATTTGTTTATCATTATTTGTCTGTTTGTTTATCATTATTTGCTTGATTATCACTTATTATTATTTATCGTCAATCTAATATTATTTATCATTTACCTGTTTGCTTATTATTCAACTTTACCTATTTATTTATTTCATTTTTATATTATTATAATTCTATTTATTCATTTATTTATTTGTTTATCATTAATATAATTTTGTTTCGCATCTGACCTAGTTATGGATCAAAAGGTAGACTCAGATTGTCTGATTGATTGTGAAATGATTGATTGATTGGTTAATTGATTGATTGATTGATAAAGCTCTATCTATCAGGATACAACTATTTCATTTAACTCTAAAAAATTATTACTTAGAAGATAACTATTTAGTTACTTTAGCATTCTCAAGATTCAACTAATCTGGTCAGCTTGAAACTTTAACCTCTTTCCGGGCGCATCTAGTTTAGTTAAACTTGAAATATATTCTAATCCATTGTAGTGATATTTTTATTTTGCAATTATTTTCTTTGTGGCATTTGAATATTTTTTCCATACATATCATTTAACACTACAGTAACGCAATGATATTCTTAACTAAATACACGTGAGTAAATGTTCAGCAAATCTTCAGTTTGTGTCCATATAAAAAGTTTGACTATCTCATTTTTAACCTCCTAATGCTCCATTCCTAGTTAATACTCGTTTACAAAAAAAAAAAAAAAATACACAAAGCTCTGTGGAAGACTAAACAACATGTTTCATCCTTGTCTGTACTCTCTTCCTAATTTTCATCTCATGGATTTCTGTGTTTTAGATTATATATATATAATATATATATATATATATATATATATATATACATATATATATTTATATATATGTATATATATATGTATATATATATATATATATATATATATATATATATGTGTGTGTGTGAAGACAGAATGAGTGGTACGGTGGTGATTTTAAACACCAAGAATCCGTTGAAGCTTTATTTCTGACGATTCGTCCAACTAGGACTTCTTTCTACAGAAGAAGACCTAGTTGGACGAAACGTCAGAAATAAAACTTCAACGTATTCTTGGCGTTTAAAATCACCACCCTACCACTTATATATATATATATACATATATATATATATATACATATATATATATACATATATATATACAATATAAATATATATATACATATATATACATATATATACATACATACCTAAATACATACATACATACGTACATATATATATACATACATACATACATACATACATACATACATACGTACATATATATATATATATATATATACAAACACATATATATATATATACATATATATATACATATATATATATATATATATATATATATATATATATATATATAAAGTTTAGCATTTTCCAAAGGCACTTCAATCAGCAAATCGTTATTAACCTCTAAAGGACGGTGGCGCATTTTACTGATTTCATTCTAGCAAAAGATAGACGATTTTATGCAGCTGAGAGGGGGACGCCGATCTAAAATTGGGTCCCGGTCAGTGGAGGTCCCTTTCAGAGCTACGTCCATTCTTTCATTTGCATTGAAACCGCCTCTTCTTGTCCAGAATAAAGACATCAAAGTGTGTCTCCGTGGTGGAAGAATAAATGACAACATGCAAGTAAGACATTATCAATGATGAAATTCGTGACACTTTGGGTCGCATATTTGTTAACTACTTGTGATCTTACCTTCAAAGTTGATCTATTTTTAATGAAAGAACGGAACACAGGCAGGTACTGTACCTGGAAAAAAAGAAGAAAATATATTATGAAATGCCAAGGAAGACTTTGATGGAAAAAAAGGGGGGATATGGAAGACAAATAAGATAATTATGCATTTTTGAGATACCGTGTCTTCACAAGTTTCTCTATTGTTCATTTCACTAGTTGCTAGAAAAATACGAGCTCTTTCTCTCTCTCTCCCTCCCTCCCCCTCTCTCTCTCCCTCTCTCTCTCTCTCTCTCTCTCTCTCTCTCTCTCTCTCTCTCTCTCTCTCTCTCTCTCTCTCTCTCTCTCTCTCTCACACACACACACACACACACACACACACACACACACACACACACACACACACACACATGTACACATACACAAGCAAACAAATACATACACATGTACACATATATGCATGTATACATACATATGCACACACACATATACATGCACACATACAAATACCCATACACACACACGCGCACGCACACACATACACACATGCAAATACGCACACCCATTCACACACACAAACACACACATATACATACACACGCACAGACACGGAATTTAAAGTGCTCATGTTTTAGCATACAAGGCTAC
>NC_134815.1:36436767-36439267 GCF_046742065.1 Oratosquilla oratoria | reverse complement strand
TTTTTGTGAACAAAATCACTTATATAAATACGAAATGTCTACTTAATCTTGATATACCACGGATGAGTTTCTTTTGTCCACAGAAGTGCATTCCTACCCAAAGCTAGATAAAATAAATAATATAATACATCAAATCAATAAAATAAAATCCTCAGGCGTCAACACTAAAAACAAATTTGTGAGGGGCACCATCATGACTGCATTGTTTTCAAAATTCAGAGCAAGGACCTCCTTTGAGGTGAACGGAGATGTTTGGTGCTACAACCGCCTCCCCACGGGACCCCCCCCCCCCACCTCCGGGGGAACTCCCCCCCTCCCTATTCCCGCCTCCACACTTCACGAAGAATACTTTCATCACCACCACAACTACCACCACCACCACCACAACCACCATCACAACCACAGTAAATGTTTCATAATACCATTCCTCTCTTCATTCTTTTCTCACCCCCTCCCTTCTCCCTTGCCTTCCCCTTGCCCTCTTCCTCCTCTTTTCCCTCCCTTTCCCCCCTTCTCTTCCCTCCCTTTCCCCTCCTGCTCCTCCTTCCTCACCCTTTTCTACCTTCCTTTTCCTTTCTCCTTCCCCTCCTCCTTCCTCATCATTTTCCCCTACCTTCTCCTTTTTCGTTTCCTTTCCCCTTTCTTTTTCCCCCTTTTCCTTTCCCCTCGTCCTCATCCATCGTGGACAGCGATTACAAAACTATATTGTATCAGTGGTCTTTTAGGTGCTCACTACCACACTCGTCCCCTCCACCAACTCCATCCCTTCCACCACTTCTATCCCTTTTGTTGACCTTATTCAACCCTTCCCTACCGTCCCTCCCCCGCTCCCTCTTTCCCTCCCCAACACCTCGCTCCCTCCCTCCCCAATCCCTCAGCCCCTCCCTCCCTTGTTCCCACACCTAACATCTCCCTTCCTCTACCTACCTCTTCTTCCCTCCCTCTCTCTCCCTCCCTCCCTCTTTCTCTCTCTCTCTCTCTCTCTCTCTCTCTCTCTCTCTCTCTCTCTCTCTCTCTCTCTCTCTATCTCTATCTCTATCTTTCTCTTTCTCTTTCTCTTTCTCTTTCTCTCTCTCTCTCTCTCTCTCTCTCTCTCTCTCTCTCTCTCTCTCTCTCTCTCTCTCTCTCTCCCTCGTTCCCTCTCTCCTTCTCTCGCTCCTTCTCTCCTTCCCGCGCTCCCTCTCTCCTTTCCTCGCTCCCTCATTCCCTCCCTTGCTCCCTCTCTCCTTCCCTCACTCCTTCGCTCCCTCTCTCTCTCCCTCCCTCCCTCGCAGCTCCCGCCGGCCTAGCGACCACAGCGGCGGAAGGGTTTGGCGCGCGTGCCGACGGACGCCGCCAGCCCGGGAGGTTCCTCATAACGTAACTCCTGAAGGCGCACTTCGGCAGGGCCGTAATGTATATACGATGGTGTCTAGGACGGGCACACGGGTGCTCTGCCAGGAACGGGGGATAGCGGGGGGTGGGGGGATATGGAGGGGAGAGGGGGAGAAGGGAAAGGGGGGAAGTGGGAGAGAGGGAGAGAGGGATGTAAACGTTTGATTAATAATTGGTTATTGAGGAAGGTTTGTGGCTCTCAAAGAAGGAGGAGGAGAAGGAGGAGAAGGAGGAGGAGAAGGAGGAGGAATAGGAAGAGGAGGCAGAGGCGGAGAGAGAATAAGAGGAAGAGGGCGAGGAGGAGGAGGAGTAAGAACATGATGATGATGAGAAGCAGGAGAAGGAGGAAGATGAGGAGGAAGAGGAAGAGGAAGAGAAGGAGGAAGAGGAGAAGAAAGAAGAGGAGGAAGAGGAGGAGAAGGAAGAGGAGGAGGAGGAAGAGGAGTAGGAGGATGGAAACGAAGAGGAGGAGGAGGAGAAGGAAGAAGAGGAGGAGGCACTGGAGTAGAAGGATGGAAACGAAGAGGAGGAGGCACTGGAGTAGAAGGATGGAAACGAAGAGGAGGAGTGATTCAACACCACCGCCGCCGCCGCCGCCGGGGCCGGGGCCGTCGTCATCGTCGTCGTCGTCGCCTGAGGGCGATTGTGTTTTCGCCTCGAGTTAACGAGGAGTCGGCCTCAGAGGAATTGGCCATTTGGCCGTCAGGAAGCGCCTCTCCCGAAGAAGGATCCGACGAGACTCGTTTTTACAGCGCTCTTAGGTAATTTTAAGAAGAAGCATCAACAGCGGATTATACACAGAAGCAGGCGAGGGGTGGAGGGGGGGGCTGTGGGTGTGTGGGGGGTATGGGGGGAGCTTATCGGTTCTCCTCCCCTCTCCTACCTCCACTACCTCCCAACCACACACTCCAGCGTTTGTTTGTGACGTCATCTCTGCAATTTCGAAGTCGATGTTGTCCCTCGTGTTGGTGATGTCGATGTTTATGTTACGATGCAATGGGGCAGGGCAGTCGAATGAGTGTGTGTGTGTGTGTGTGTGTGTGTGTGTGTGTGTGTGTGTGTGTGTGTGTGTGTGTGTGTGTGTGTGTGTGTGTGTGTGTGTGTGTGTGTTTACCTAGTTGTATCT
>NC_134815.1:36401767-36414267 GCF_046742065.1 Oratosquilla oratoria | reverse complement strand
CCAAGTCGATTTTATTCAGCTGTGGACCTCAGGGCTGAATGGAATACTCTTCGATCGAAACCCACAGTTTCACGAAATGAATAAAATTGTTTGGCGCTTGTCGCAACAGCAAAACATAGGTTGGGTCTCTGTAATAGTAACGAGATTGCCACGTCTCCAAGTGAATAATTCATGGGGATTTCACTCATGCGTGTCATTTAGTGCTGAATAACATTGTTTATGCTTCCCACAATAGCAAGACATAAAGTGAGTCTCTGATGATGACGGTCTTAACACGTCTAAAATATATATATATATATATATATATATATATATATATATATATATATATATATATATATATATATATATATATGTTTAGATTAATTCAGCTAAACATTATATTCTAGAATCCATTAAACAGCTGAACAGTTTTTCAAATAAATTATGAATTCATAGAGACCCGCTCTTGTGTTTCACTTACGAGCTGAATAAAATAGTTTGGCGCTTCTGACAACAGCAAGACATAATCTGAGTCTGCGATGATGCCGGACTTAACATGTTTCCAAAAAAGTATCAATTTATGTTTAGATTCATTCAGCTCCCTCTACATTATGAAATCCAGTAAACAGCTGAATAATTTTAAGAAATAAAGATAAAATATATAATAAAATAACAAGGCCTCCCTCTACATTATGAAACCCCGTAAAAAGCTAAATAATTATTTTAAAGGATGAAAATCAAACTTATGAACAATGACAACGCAAAGCGTTCACCAGAATAAAGTGTATGAATGCATTTATTCGTGTAAAGTTATATTAAACGTTTCTAGTGAAAGGAGTGATTGGGACAAATCGTTTTGGTATTTCGAACAATTTCAGATGTGAATTAACATATGATATGGCTTCAAGCCCCTCCAATCAGCAGATTAAGATGGCCTTGTTTAAGCCGCACGGGATTCTTTTAAAGAGGCCATCAAAATGATTGATTGTGATCGCCAAGTAGCGTTTCTCCCCCCCCTCTCTCTCTCTCTCTCTCTCTCTCTCTCTCTCTCTCTCTCTCTCTCTCTCTCTCTCTCTCTCTCTCTCTCTCTCTCTCTCTCTCTCTCTCTCTCTTTCTGCTCTTGTCAGTGGATGCGCTTTCTCAGTATTACTCTAATCATATATTGACTGATATATAAACGGTCGTGAACACACTCACACACACATAAAAGAACGTAAACATACACTGATACATGCATACGCACTCGCGCAAGTACGTGCACACACACACACACACACACACACACACACACACACACACACACACACACACACACACACACACACACACACAAATACACAAGTACAGGCAGAGAGAGAGAGAGAGAGAGAGAGAGAGAGAGAGAGAGAGAGAGAGAGAGAGAGAGAGAGAGAGAGAGAGAGAGAGAGACAGACAGACAGACAGACAGACAGAGACAGAGAGACAGACAGAGACAGAGAGACAGACAGGCAGACAGGCAGACAGACAGACATAAACAGAGGGAGATAGAGGAAAGGTTAGGAATTAAATATTTGATGAAAGCAAATGGTAAACCAATTACTGGACGAAAACGTAAATGAGACATCAAAAGAAGTTTGGGAAAGGTAAGCGTGGGTCTAGAGATGGACATAGCTCTGCTAAGTATAGAAAATAATATGAAAATAATAAAATTGGTTAGTATAAGATTCGGAGGGGATAGAGAGAGACGAGTTAGAAACTCGAGATCATGGGGAACTTATATGAATAAATAGTGAGATAGATAAGTGAAAGGTAAGTAAAATGATAAATAAATTAATGAACAAATTTATAGATAGATAAATTAATCAATAGAAGAAATTGGTAAACAGATAAGCAAGTAAACAAATGAATAGATGAATAAGTAAATAGATAAGAAATGAATAAATAGATGAATGAATAAAATGAAAAATTAAAGGGGGACTTTGGCAATGTCCAGAAGGAAGGAAGTGATGAAGGAGGATCAAAAGTTTGGACGAGCACGAGAGTCTTGTCTTAAGACGTTTTGCTTAATTTCACATTCTGAAGAACTCTGGAATTGTCCCCGGCCAGCTTCCTGGTTCTTGGAGTAGAGCTTGATGACGCATCTATTTGGAGGATGGCTGTGAGATGAAATACCCTTTTTTGTTGTTGTTTTGTTTGTTTTATCTGATATCGTTTTACTGTGTTTCATTTGATTGGTTGATTCAGTTTTATATTTTATATCTTATTCTATTTCATTTTATTCATTTATCTTATTCTATTTTATTTAATTCTATTTCATTTTATACATTCATCCATTTATTAGAAAAAAAATTAACATGTAAGGCTATCCACATCATGAACGAGACAGCAGATGATTAAGCGAACATAAGGAAAATACTGGCAGCACAGAATAATCTGTCAGGCAAGTCGACAGTGGTGCTCAAACACAAAAAGATTTTGGTCTCTCATAAGATATGGCGTCCGCCACACTTCCTCACAAGACCCCTTCGTCCTTTGTCACGGAAATCCGCGAAAACCGATAGTGTGAACAGTCAGTGAGGGTCCGCGGCAAAGAGTCTTAGGTCGGTGTCACACTGCCCGGCCCCGCCGTTGCGGCTCGTTGTTGGCAAAGTCCCCCTTACGAGTCATTAGACTCGAAAGGTTATGAGAGTATTTCAACCAGAGGGTTCGCAATCCAAAATCTAGAAGTAGTTAGTAGATAAATCTAGATTTAACAAAGAAATAGGCAAGAACTGGTTTACCAACAAAGTGGTTAAGGAACAGACTTAGTAACCTTTTAGTGAGCGCGGAAACAAGGGGTTGTTTTAAGATAAGATCAAATAACTTTATAGATATGGATAACAGATGGTAAGGGACATGGAACTGCCTAGCGTAGGCCTTATGGTCTCTTGTAGTCTCCTCCATTTTTATGTTCTTCTATCACGCGATTTTGTTCGGTGCTGAAGTGGTTTCCAGGAGACTAGGAAACAGAGTTTCATAAGCAAGAGATTGATGATCTAAGTCCGGTTGAGAACTTCTCGATTAAGCTGTTTGTGTCCGTGTTATTATTGAAGGTGAGGTTCCTGATCAGCTGAGGTAGAACTTTAGGAATACACGGATCCATCAAGGTTTCTGAGACCTCAATTCACTTCGGGAGCTGCTGTTTCCATGAATAAAATTGCCTAAATCTAACCACAAACAAAAAATAAACGTGCCACTTTTTTGGACGGCCCTGTTCAACCTACTGATGTCACTTTTTTTTTTTTTTAAGGGAGGAGGAGACAGATGATGACAACCCATTCTGTTAAGTCGTATTGATCGCCATCATTCTAAAAGGCTAATCATCGCACTTAGCCACAACGACTGGAAGCCACAAGCTTCTGAAAAGCTTCTGGCAGCGTCTGGAACTTATTGTAGCCCCTAAAAAGTTCCTAAAAGGCTCCTTAAAGCTCCTGGAAAGCTCCTCGAAGCTTCTGGAAGCTTTTAAAAAGCTTCTGAAAGCTTCTGGAAGTTTCTGGAAGCTCCTGGAAGCGTCTACAATGGTACTGAAAGCTTCCAGAAAGCTCCTTAAAACTCCTGAAAAGTTTCTGGGAACGTCTGTAAAACTTCTGAAAACTTCTGGTAAGCTCCTTGAAGCTTCTGGAAACTTCTGGAAGTGTCTGAAAAGATACTGGAAGCTTCTGGAAAGCTGGATTTCTGAGGAAATGACATAGGGCGTCTGCAAAGCTTCTTGAGGTTTCTGGAAAGTTCCTCAAAGCTTATGGAAAGTTCTTTGAAATTTCTGGAAACTTCTAGAAGCGGCTGGAAAGGTAATGAAAGCTTCTGGAAAACACCTTAGACTTCTTAAAAGTTTCTGGCAATGTCTGTAAAACTTCTGAAATCTTCTGGAAAGCTCCTTGAAGCTTCTGAAAGCTTCTGGAAGCGCCTGGAAAGATACTGGAAGCTTCTGGAAAACTAGGACTGTCTGAAAAGGACCTGGGACGTCTGCAAAGTTCCTTGAGGTTTCAGGAAAGCTCCTCAAAGCTTCTGGAAAGTTCTTTGAAGCTTCTGAAAACTTCCATAAAGCTTCTAGCAGCATCTGAAAAGCTCCTGGCAGTGTCTGGAAAGCTTCAGGAAGCATCTGGAAAGGTACTAGAAGCTTCTGAAAAGCTTAGATTTTCTGGAAAAAACCTGGAGGTGTCTGCAAATCTCCTTGAAGCTTCTAGAAAGCTTCTAAAAGCTTCTAGAAACTCCCTGAAACTTCTGCAAGCCTTTGGAAGCGATTGAATAGGTGCTGGATGCTC
Source organism: Oratosquilla oratoria (assembly GCF_046742065.1). Taxonomy (NCBI): domain Eukaryota; kingdom Metazoa; phylum Arthropoda; class Malacostraca; order Stomatopoda; family Squillidae; genus Oratosquilla; species Oratosquilla oratoria. The sequence goes on along the minus strand of NC_134815.1, from coordinate 36,410,005 downwards.
CTGGAAAGCTCCTTAAAAACTTCTAGCAGTGTCTGGAAACTTTTTGTGAGCGTCTGAAAAGGTAATGGAAGCTTCTGGAAAAATGGGATTGTCTGTAAAAGACCTGGAGGCGCCTGCAAAGCTCCTTGAAACTTCTAGAAAGCTCCTTAAAGCTTCTGGGAAGTCCCTGAAACTTCTGGAATCTTCTGATAGAAGCTGAAAAGGTATTGGAAAAAGCTGGAAGTTTCTAGAAAACTCCCTGAACCTCCTGGAAAGTTTCTGGTAGCGTTTGGAAAGCTTCTGGTAGTATCTGGAAAACTTCCGGAAGATTCTGCATAAGACTCTGGAAGATCTCAGAAGCATCTGAACAGTTACTAAAAGCTTCTGGAATATTCTTGAAATTTTTTGGAAGCTGGAAATCTCTCGAAAGATTCTGGAAAACTTCTGGAAAACTTCTGAAAGCTTCTGCGTAACCTTCCAAAAGGGCTTTTGGGCGAAGAACATTTTGGGATGGAGTCTTTCGGCCATTGTTTTTTGAAGTAGGTGAGGGATAATTATCGGCTCTGCTGTAGAGTCTGTTGCCTAAGATATAAGGATGAGGTGAAAAAAGAGAGAAAAAGAAAAAGTAAAAAGAAACAAAGAAGAAGAAGCGTACGAAAGATAAGAAAAGAGAGGAGGAGGAGAAGGAGGAAAAGGAGTATGATGAGAAGAAGAGGAAGATGAAGAAGAATAAGATGAAGAGGAAGAGGAAGAAGAAGAGGAAGAAGAAGAAGACGATGAATAAGATGAAGGAGAAGATGAAGATGATGAAGAGGAGGATAAAGAACATCAAAAAAGGACAAGGAAAAAGAGAAAAACGAATACAAAATAATATAAAAAAAAATTACAAAGCAAAAATAATGACACAGAAAATAAAGAAAAGGAGAAGAAAAACGAACATAAATGAAAAAATATAACAAATATCAAAACAAAAGGAGAAAATTTAATAAACTTTCGAGAAAAAAATTAGTAAATAATGATAAAAAGAAAATAAGAAAAATAAGAACGAGAAGGAAAATAAACCAAAAAAATAGAAAGTAAGAAAAACAAAGGAAAACAGAAAATAAAAATAAAACTAGGAGAAAAAATGCTAAAGTGAAACACAGGAGGAGGAGACCGGTGAGACGGGGAGAGGGAGGGGGTGTAAGGAGGGGGGGGGAGCTGAGCTTTTGCCCAAAGCGCTAAATGTTGTTGGCTTGAGAGAAAGCGGAACAGATTTAATGCACAATTTCGCAGGCGAAATTTGGTAAAAAAAAATTGTAAAAGATTATCAGCCGGGCTTATGTTCGTGTCTGTGTGTTCTCTCCTTCTCTCTTTCTCTTTCACACGAAGAAGAGCCCGCTAGACTCTGCTGAAGGAGGCGCTGAAGAACACAGAACCATGAAGGAAGAACGAGGTCTGAAGGCGAGGGAGAGTAGGGGGAGGAGGACGAGGTGGAGAAGAAAGAGGAGGAGGAGGCAGAGGATAAAGAGGAAGAGGAAGAGGAGGAAGATGAGGAAGAGGAGGAAGAGGAGGAAGAGGAGGAAGAAGAGGAGCAGGAGGAGCAGGAGGAGGAGGAGGAGGTAGAGGAGCAAGAGGAGGAGGAGGAAGAAAGAGGAAGAGGTTGAGGAGCTCGTACTCACTCAAGTAGAAGAGGAACGCTACAGCAAGGGAGGAAGGGGTTGTCGTGGTGGGGGGCAGTGAAGCTCTTTGACCGACCGAAGTGTGGAGAAGAGGCTCTTGCGAAGGTAGACGAAAATAGGGGAAACGAACGAACGGCAATGAAAAGGAAGAAAAAGTGAGAGAAACAAAGGGGGGAAAAGGGAGAGCGAGTTTAGGTAAATGTGAACGATAAATGTGAAAAATAAAAGCAAGGGAAAGGAGAGAATACTGAAGCGAAATATGTTGTTGATTAACGGGAACGGCGAATGAGTGTCCTTTTTGTTAGATGTAAACCTTTAATATATTTCATTCTGGCGATTTTTTTAGCGGAGAAGAGTAGGGTCCAGTCAAAATTGGGCTTCGAATATAATCATCTATCATTAGACGGAATGCAATATCTAATGCGTTAACTACATTGTCGTTGTAGAGGGGTTATCAAGAGTGATAAAGGTAAAATGGCGATTGCCAAGAGGTATTCTAAGTAGTAGTAGTAGTAGTAGTAGTAGTAGTAGTAGTAGTAGTAGTAGTAGTAGTAGTAGTAGTAGTAGTAGTAGTAGTAGTAGTAGTAGTAGTAGTAGTAGTAGTAGTAATGATAATAATTATCATCATAATCATAATCATATTCATAATCATAACAATAACAATAACAATAATAATAATAATAATAATATTAATATTACAAAGGATTACAAAGGATTACAAAGGTGGAGCATGCCGACAGGAGACCTTTTGATCCATATCTAGGTCGGATGCAAAAAAAAAAAATCATATTAATAATAAAATAATAAATAAAAACTATAATAATGTAAATAACAAATAAAATACATAAATAAATGCATAGGTATAGTTAAATAATAAACAAACAGGTAAATAGTAAAAAATAATAAATTGACATATAACTAATAATAAATGAAAATCAGACAGACAAATGATAACAAAACAAAAACAAATAATATAAGATAAATTATAATCATTACAGCATCTTACTTAGGTATTTATCTAAACGATTCTTAAAGCTTCGAACTTGTACATAAATCTTTAACATCATTCCTGCTGGCCGGCACTTCAATTTTCATTGCAGTTGGTACCATACAAGCATCAATATTATAACGACTCTTGGCTTACCACCATACCCTTGAGAACGCCTTTATAGATTCTGGAACTATATTGAGCAGCCTACTCTGCTGTATACACACAATAACCACGAGATGCGAGACCCACCAGAAAGAAACTGTGTCGCATTATCAAAACAGACCAAAACCTTCCATTTAATGCTGTCGTAGCTTGTTGTGTATGTATTACCTGTTCTTTCCCATGGAGACGTTCGGTAAGTTAGGGTTTTCAAGATCACGAAACTGGTCAATATCTCATGCACCAAGGCAGTTAGGCAAAAAAGAACCACATTTGTGGATACTATAATAAAGCTAAGCGAAGTACATAACTACGAAATGTTTTCCAAACTATTCCTAATTCTAATCATGCACATCAACATTTAATGTCCAATGTTCTCATGATTAACAGCTCACCAATAATAACTCCTCAACATGGAGAAAGTGGTTCACGTTAAGATTCTTCCAAACTGTCTCCAAAGTTTGACCAGAAGTTCGTTTTCTCTGGGTGGAACTTCATCAGAGATGTGTTTTGTCGCCCTGGCTGTTCAATCTTTACATGGATGGGGTGGTGCAAGAGGTGAATGCAAGGGTAGTGGGTCAGGGGTTGGAGATGGTTAAAGAAAATGGAGAAAAGTGGGAGGTGAGCCAGTTGTTATTTGCTGACAACACTGCGCTTGCAGTATGACCAGAGGAGGGACTGAGGAAGTTTGGTGGTGATGGTGATGGTGATGGTGGTGGTGGTGGTGATGGTGGTGATGGTGGTGATGGTGGTGATGATGATGATGATGATGATGATGATGATGATGATGATGATGATGATGGTGATGGTGATGGTGATGGTGATGGTGATGGTGATGGTGGTGGTGGTGGTGGTGGTGATGATGATGATGATGATGATGATGATGATGATGTAAAATTGAAAATAAAATAATAATGATAATGATAATAACGACAACAACAACAACAACAACAACAACAACAATAATAATAATAATAATAATAAATGTTGCAAGGGAAATCAAGAGCAAAGAGGTAAACATTCATAGAAATTGGGATCGGGGGAAAGTAGAGGACAAATAGAAAAAAAAAACAATAAAGAGAAAAGAATTGAGGGATAAAGTGAATCGGAAGGATTTGAAGTACTAAAAAGGATTTGTATTATGACTATCACCAAAAATTTACCAACTCTTCTATAATTTTTGGAGAATATAGCGGCCGCCATAGAGGAATCAAAAGATAGGAAAAGAACAATCACGGATAAAAGCGAGTGGAGAATGGCTAGGAAGAGATCACAAAATTGTAGAATAATAATGATAAAAAGTAGGAATGTGGAGGGAGATAAGCCTTATCTGAGAGTCTCCTCAGTACTTGGATGAATAAGATCGTCAGGGCTTAGAGAGATCCAAGCTGGTAGAGATAGAAAATGGACTCCCCTGTAAGAAATGGACCCCCCCACTGAAAATACTAGAAAAGTGGCTTTTAGTTCCAATTTCTAAACAGATTATTTATTAATATATGTTGATGTGTTTTGTTTATCAAAATACCTAACCCAACTTCTCCTCACCTAATGACAATGAGTTGCATATTTTAGTAGGGAGTCCATTTTCTATAGGGGGGTCCAATTCCAGAGGGGTCCATATTCCATTTTACACCGTGGTAAGGAACAGAAGCTGTGCCATCCGCCCAGAGTACAGAGCTGTGGTCCTGCAGTGGGCTATAAACTAGAACTCACAAGGAGAGAACTCGGAACAAACAGGAGTTTTAATCCATCGAGGCTGGCGTCATCGGAAGCGTGCTGGTCTCACGCTCGTTTAGTTGTGTGTTCAAATCCCGCACTCCTCCCTGATTCCCAGCAATGACTGTTACCTGACCTAAAGATCCAAGCGCATACTAGGGCAGAGGTGGCGGCTTCGGCAGCGGCTACTCAGCGCCTCCTGGCGAAGGTTCCTTAATTTCTTCTTCTTTTTCTTCGAGTTTCTCTCTCCCCCCCCCAAAAAAATACAGAAGTAGCACGGGAGTCTGAAGCCGCATTTCAATTACAAAAAAGTTCCTCTGACGTCATCCAAAATGATATACATAAAGTATCCCAGCGAGTTTAGGTGTTTAAGTGGAATTTCATTTCTTTACAAAAATCCGTTTGAAAAGATAGGGAGATGGCGTGCGCAGCGGCAATATGAGGAAATTATATATTCTCGTGAATTTTCATATAAGCAGCATATTGAAATCGAATGAGGAAAGCGCAATTAGCTGATTAGGGAAAGAAAATATTGGTCTTAATCACTGTGGCCAGTTTATTTGGGCCATTGTCTGGTTGTGCACTGATGAGGCAGAAACGCGTGAGAAACGTGAGACTTTGTGCATTAGGGTCTCCCCCCGTCCGCTGCTGTTCACGGCGTGATTTTGCACTGTTCACTCTAGCGGTTTGAACCGCGCGGAAACCGCGGCGATACCGCATGGTCAAGGAAAAACTGAGCAGTTGTGTGTGAACGTCTCCACTGCCTTGCATTGTAACTGAACCTCCTCGGTTTTAACCGCTAGTGTGAACAGGGTAAGGATGGAAACAAGGGTGGATGAGGTCAAATCCGTGACCTTAAGCACAAGTGAACAGACAGCTAGGGCAAGAGGCATTCACTGGTGAGCGACGTGGATCAAGCGAGTGCCTTCGTGATGACGAAGTAGAACCGATTCCCTAAGCCAGCGTTTCCCAACGTGGGGATGCTGGTAATAAGATGTTAGAGGGTGCTGGACTGCTTAAGCCTAACTACAGAGGGGAACTTGGGTCGGAAAAAGCTGGAAGACGCTACCCTAAACGCTTTGTAAGCAAAGGTTTTGTGGTGACTGCTCAGCACATAAGGCAAAGGTGTCACCAGATGAATAAAATCACCAAGGGTTAGTCAGAACGGCAATAGTTAAACAATGTCATCAATCAATTCATTTCCCCAGATTTCTTGCAGAATATCCAAGGCCACAAGCAAGCAACAGACACCGAATTTGACTATAAATCATATCAGGATGAAACGTTGCGTTATTGCCTGGGTAGGGCTAGGTATAGAGTCCCTTTTACAGTATACAGGGAGCCATTTTGTGGCCAAATAATTTTCACTCGCGCAATTGTTCTTATATTTTTCATTGAATATCCCGGGAAGTTGTGTATTCGGATCCACTAATAGTCCCTTTATATAGACTCCCTTTATGCAGAGTTGCGACAACTCCGGAGACGCTGCCATTTTGTGGCCATTTTGTGTTGTCGCCACAACTCTTTCTATAAAGGAATTCTAGGGCTAGGGTGGGGTAATGTAGGATGAGTTTTGGATGTCTTTTGAGTGACGTGTGGATCTGGGACAGTATTTCTGTGGTCAAGTCTATTCTGTGTTAGTCCTGATTTAGTGCTGGGTGACTTAAGCCTAACTGCTTAAGCCTGGACTGCTTAAGCCTAACTACAGGAGGGGAACTTGGGTCGGAAAAAGCTGGAAGACGCTACCCTAAACGCTTTGTAAGCAAAGGTTTAGTGGTGACTGCTCAGCACATAAGGCAAAGGTGTCACCAGATGAATAAAATCACCAAGGGTTAGTCAGAACGGCAATAATTAAACAATGTCATCAATCAATTCATTTCCCCAGAGCATTGCTAGTGTGGATTTAAGAACATTATCGTAACGGGGTTTCTATTGGTGGGGTTTTGACATCTTCAACACGAGGCCCCATCTCCAGAAATTGAATAAAGTTGGCTTAACCGAGGGGTGCCTGCTGTTTCTTGTGAGGTTTCTAGTTTCTATTGTATTTTTTCTTCGTTTTTATCACTTGGTCTTCTTAAATTCTTGAAGGTTTGTAGCATGTCACTTGAATTTTGGATTTCTTGAAAAAGAAACATGTTCAGAGTTTTTTGGAAGATGTTTCTTTCTTTCTTTCTTTCTTTTCTTTCTTAATTGGTTGTACTACATTTTCCAGTAGTAAAATTAGTTCGTCTTTCGTTGCATCAGGTAACATTCTGGGCTACATAGATTAATTCATGGATGTGATGTGTCTTCCTGCATTGCTTCTGAACCGAACAGTGGGCCGGGTAAAGGGATGACCTCGTTTATAAAGGCGAAGTCTTTGGTAGATAGACAAAAACAAAATAAATAAACAAATTAATTAATTAAATAAAAGCTAAATAAAGATAAACACGGACAGTGCAACATGTCTTCCACTGATTCTCAGTGATCGACTGCGTTCAAACATTGTTTCGATTGTTGATGATACGAATGGCAAGTGTTTCAACCTAGTCTCTTCATTATTCTTTACTCCCAAAATTTCGATATTGTTTTTGTTGCGTGATTATTGTAAGAAAATATTTCCAAAAATAATTACAGGTATGCAGTATTTCCATCTTTAAATGTTTTCTAGGAAAAACATTAACTAGATAAACAAATAAACAAATTGATTAATCATGTAATAAACGAATAGAAAAATAAATACATGAGTAAATTGATAGAAAATTAATAAATGAATAAATGAATGAATATTGTAAATGAATGAATAAACAAAAATGAAAATAAACCGATCAATAAAAAACAAATAAAAATTTGCTTGAGGCTCCCACATCCCTGAATTTTGGTTTTCTTTATGAAGGAATATGCTTAAACCTTTACACAGTATACATTTCGTACATGGCGACAGAAACCAGACGATGCCAAAACTAAGACTCCGACTCGACCAAGAGAAAATCTAGGTTTAGTTTAATTTAGCTAGCTTAGTTATTTTAGTTACTTCAATTGGTTAAGTTTAGTTAGCTAATTAATTTTGTCTAATTAATTTTGTCTAATTAGCCTAATTACTTTAGTAAGCCTAGTCAGTCTAGTCTAGTTTGTCTGCCTAACCTATTTATTCCAATTAATTTTGTTCGTTTAGTTTATATAGTTTAGTTAGTTTAGTTGATCTAGTTACTTTATTTATTTACCTCAGTATCATGTAGTTACAGTCGAATACCTTCTTTAAGTTTCTCGTTTACCAACTCGATGACTCCAGCAAGGAATCTTAGGTCACCAGGTCAGGTCACCACGTCGGGGTTTTAGCCTCACTTGACCCACGACGCAAATCGGAATATCGGGTCAAGTTAGGTCAAACTATATATTTTTCTGGCGTGGCTGGCTTAAGCACTTCATCGCAGTGGTCAGTGGTCATTCCGTTCGCTGGGAGGAGGAGGTACCGATGCGTCGCTGGACCAACTAGGGTCAAAATATCGAGGAAGGAAATGGGGGAGAGGGTGGGGAAGGAGGGTGAAAGGGTGAATCGTCTTTTGGAAGACGGGGGAGGGCTGGGTTGGGTGACAGTAGGATAGTTTTCGTGGTTCTAGGATTGCTGCTTTCTTCCATCCCTCCAACAGTTGTCTCGTTTATTGATTTATCTTTCCCGCAATTGAGGGCGATTCCCGTTGGGGGTCGACTGACCAATAGGGGTCCTATGAAGGATACCTTTTCTTACTCTCT
>NC_134815.1:36389267-36396767 GCF_046742065.1 Oratosquilla oratoria | reverse complement strand
CCATAGACAGAATCCGGAAAAAGTTACCAAGCTGATTGATAATGCAAATGTAGTTTGTGGTGGTGTTAACAGTGGTATTCTTAAAAAAAAATTCTATCCCTTCCAAGGATTTATGTAAAATTTATATAAGGAAAGATTTATACAAGGAAAGATTTTTTTAAGAATACCATTGTAAGATTCTTGCGATGGTATTCTTGATAAAAAATTCTTTCCTTTCCAAGGATTTATATAATATTTATATAAGGAAAGATTCATATAAGGAAAGATTTACTTTTAAGAATACCACTGTAAATTTCTTCAACTGCAAGGTAACTACAAAACAGGATATTTTTTTGGAAATCTGAAAACTCACAAACCGGGACACAAATTAAGACCCATTATTTCACAAACACCTCCTCCTACCTATCAGCTAGCATAACTTGATCATTCCATACATTCCCACCATCCATAATCTCCGCTCTACTGATAAATTTGTATATTTACTCAGAAATACAACCCCTCAAGGAATCATAGCGTCTCTAGATGTTGAAAGTCTATTCTCTAATGTTCTCATAGAAGAAACTATACAGATCATCCTAGAGAATGTTTTAAACAATGAAAGTATGCCCCACCAAAGGTACCTCGTCTCGTACTTGAGAACATGCTACGGGTATGTACTAAGGAAGTACCCTTTGGATGCCCTTCAAGCTGAATTGATTTCCCTGGGCGTTTTATTTGCTCAGGCATACATGTGTCATATTGAGAACCACGTCCTCGATACCTTAGATTGGAAACCTAAAATGTATTTTAGGTATGTAGACATTTTCGTTGATGTAGAAGGAGAGGAACAACTGGAATGTCTTAAGAAGAAAATGGAAGAAAACTGCTGCATACATTTCACCGTGGAAAAGAGCGTTAACAACAAAATACCATTTTTAGATGTGTGGGTGGCTGGTTCAAGGGATGCATTCACCACAAATGTTTATAGAAAACCCAGTAACTTCAGAAGGTGTATAAACTGGTTGAGTGCCCTTCAATATATAAAATCAGTGTGATACAAGCATATATTTCAAGAGTTTTCAAATTTTGCTCTAATTGGCTCCTTCTCCACCAAGAACTGAATAGGGATAAGCAAATTTTAACATTATATATTATATATACATATATATATATATATATATATACATATATATATATATATAGTGTATATATATAAATATATATATAAATGTGTATATATATAAATATATATGTGTATATATATACGTATATATATATATATATATGTATATATATATATATATTATACATATATACATATACATATAATGTATGTATACAAGGAAGCATCTCCCTTTATTTTCATTGTCGTTCGTTCTACTGAGTCAAAGGCCTTTTCATAATCTTCTCGTATTTATTGTATTATGTTGTATTTTCTAGTAGTTTACTAATTGTTTGGAAATGGTCAATAATGCATTATCTATTTTTAAATTCTGCCTAAAATCTATACGCAAATAAGGTACAAATGAACACATGAAAGTAGCAGTTGCCGACAAGACTGACGAGTTCAACACCATATGAGGACGGAGCCTTTATTTGTACGACTGTTCTCTTATTATTATTGAAAAAGCTGTAATTTGTACGACGTTTCGCTTATTATTATTGAAAAAGCTGTAATAAGCGAAACGTCGTACAAATAAAGGCTCCGTCCTCATGTGGTGTTTAACTCGTCACAAATGAACACACAAGTCTGTTGAACATTTATATAACATAAAAACACAAAGAAAATAAAGACAAAAAAAGGGGAGATACAATTTCGCCCAAGTTATTTACACCTGGAATGGAGTTCCAGAACATAAAGGGGATTGGATTTTAAAAATGGGATTGGATCACTTATAACCGAGTTAGTTATTCTTGATGGGATTTAATCCCTTTTAATGGGGTTGGATTCCTCTTATGGAATCCAAATCCTTTAAAAAAATCCAACCCCCTTAAAAAGGGGTCAAAACCCTTTAAGAGGAATCTAACCTCTTTAGAAGGGATCCAAACCCTTTAAAAGGGGAAAGGTAGATTAATGGGAAATAATCTAATCACCTGAGATATGCGAATGATAATATTTTCGTTTCATTGAAAAATATAAGTTTATTTGGGTGATTAAAAATGAAAAAGACTAAATCCGATTAAATTAATAATTAAACATATAATCGTTCGTGATAATCTTGTTGAATTTTAAATGTATGATTACTTAGGTCGAACGATATCATGAAAACGTAATGAAGAAAATGTAACACAATTGATTGTAAAATGTTTGGTGAACATAGGACCATATCTGAAACACATTATTTACGGCTAGTGCGTAATCCCAGCTATGATCTATGAATGTGAAACTTGGAAATTCACAATGAAAATGGAGACACATCTAAGGAGTACAAAGAGAACAACAGAGATCGATGGTGGAAATAACACCAAAGGGCAGGAAGAGGGAAAGGTGTTCAAGGGAGAAAAAATGGTGTGAAAATTATAGCTTAGGCAATAAAATTACGAAAATCAAATTGGGCGGGCAGGGTAACAAGACATAAAGATACCAGATGGAGCAATCGTATTAATGACTGGGTGCATCGAAATAGTAAGCGTTTTCGAGATTGACTGGCCATAAGGTGGAGAAACGAGACAGAGAAATTTGCAGGAGTAATGTGGCAGAAGGCGGAGTTATGCGACTTATGGAAGAAAGCGGGAGAGACCTTTGTTAAACCGTGGATTCGGAGTGGCTGATTGATTGATTGATTGATTGTATAGTGTGTGTGTGAGCGTGCGCTCATAATCTCATTTGGACGCGTGCTTTGAAATAAAGACGGTAAACTTACATAAGAATGAAAGAGACTGCAAGAGACCATAAGGCCTACACTATGCAGTTCCATGTCTACACTAGGCAATTCCATCCCTATACTGCGCAGTTGCTGAGATAAACGTATAATCCGCAGGGCCATTATGGGGGAAGGTGAGGAGGAACAGAGGGCTGGGAGGGGAAAGGGGAGGGAAACAAGGGGTAAACTGCGGTAAGGTAAGGGTATAAGGAAGGTCCCTAGAGGTCAACGAGGTCAAACAAGGTCAGGGGGAGGCATAGGTTAGCTTTCATCTCACTTTACAAAACCGGAGAACACAAAAGGACTTTGACGCGGTCCATGGCTATCCAGTAGTTGCATCATTGAGGTCTTTTGTGTCTTCTTCTCAAACCCTCCCATCTCACAAAAATAGAATAAAATAGAAATAAAATAGAAATTGAAATAAATAAACCTAAATAAAAAATTATAATAAAGAAATAAAGAAAGAAAAATAAACAAAATTAAGCTTTCCGATCTCAAAAAAAGAAACTCATTAGCAAATTTGATACATTTTACTGTGTGTGTGTGTGTGTGTGTGTGTGTGTGTGTGTGTGTGTGTGTGTGTGTGTGTGTGTGTGTGTGTGTGTGTGTGTGTGTGTGTGTGTGTGTGTGTGTGTGTGTGTGTGTGCACGCGCGTGAGTGATTAACAGGGTTGCTTGAGAGTTCTCTCTCTGAGTTCGTAATCTGTCCCTTCGCAAAGAAGAATCGATAACTGTTCGATAGATAAGAAATAAATAAATAAATAAATAGATAAGTAAATAAATAAATAAATAAATAAATAAATGGATAAAAAATAAACAAATACAAAACAAATGACAAGATATAGTAATGATTTTAACTTTTGAGACCAGTCAAAGTTATCACTACAGGATACATACAAAAAGTACATGAATAAATAGGTATATAAATAAATAAATAAATAAATAAATGAATCAACAAATTAAGATAAATCAATAAATGAACCAATAACCAAATAGATAAATAAATAAACAAATAAATAAATAAACAGATAAACAAATAAATCGAAACGATACGGAGAGTGATGTTATGGTGGAGGCGCTCGTGAAAACAGACCGTGAAAGGCAAGTTCCTCAAACCCGCACAACAACTGTGCAAACATTGTCTAGTGCCTCACCTTTAAGGACATAGTGGTGCACACAGGCGGAGATAAGAAGACACGGTGCAAGCACGCACGCACGCACGCACGCAAGCACGCGAGCAAGCAAGCACAGAATAATGCACATACACACGCACACAGAGTAGTGGGATCTGGGACAAACTGGATAAAACAATAATGTGCGCAAAAACTATACACGAATTAAAGAGCAAACTAGACACTGCGAGATACAAAGACTGGACACCATGAGCATAGCTCCCCTTCCCGTAAGATACAACTAGGTATGATAGATTAGACCCTAGGAGTACAATTAGGTAAATGCAATTAGGTAAGTACACGCACGCACGCACGCACGCACACACACACACACACACACACACACACACACACACACACACACACACACACGCACACGCACGCACGCACCCACCCACCCACACACACACACACACATACATACATACATACACACACAAACACACACACGACTCGACGGTGCAATAGTACCTCTCTCGATAGCTACTTAAGCCATCCTGTCCAGGTCTCTAACTGATAAAGGGTCATACTACTGATAACAAGATAGACTGAATGTTTTGAATGAACCAAAGGAGTAGATGAACAAAGAATATCTTGAGAGTTGAGACCAACTCCCTGCCGACGACAGTTTCTGATCACTAAAGGACAGTAGACACTGAAGAACTTCTTTCGGGGAGGGGGGAGTAGAGAGAGAGAGAGAGAGAAAGAGAGAGAGAGAGAAAGAGAGAGAGAGAGAGAGAGAGAGAGAGAGAGAGAGAGAGAGAGAGAGAGAGAGAGAGAGAGAGAGAGAGAGAGAGAGAGAGAGAGAGAGAGAGAGGGAGGGAGAGAGAGAAAGGAAGAGAGAGAGAAAGGAAGAGAGAGAGAAAGGAAGAGAGAGAGAAAGGAAGAGAGAGAGAGAGAGAGAGAGAGAGAGAGAGAGAGAGAGAGAGAGAGAGAGAGAGAGAGAGAGAGAGAGAGAGAGAGAGAGAGAGAGAGAGAGAGAGAGAGAAGAGAGAGAGAAAGGAAGAGAGAGAGAGAGAGAGAGAGAGAGAGAGAGAGAGAGAGAGAGAGAGAGATAGATAGAGAGATAGATAGATAGATAGAGAGAGAGAGAGAGAGAGAGAGAGAGAGAGAGAGAGAGAGAGAGAGAGAGAGAGAGAGAGAGAGAGAGAGAGAGAGAGAGAGACAGAGAGAGAGACAGAGAGAGAGAGAGAGAGGAACGTGAACACTGAAGTCCAAGAACGGCTCAGTGTCGCTACTTGTAACGGAGGTCGAGGTGACGGCAGTTCGAACTCTGCCCCAGCGAGTTGGACCAAGGGCATGTTTCATCAATTTCCATGCTACAAAATCCTCTGTAAGGGGTACCTTCCTAGCCTTCTCGTTCACCAGAATAAAATGTCTCAAGTATTTCACTCCCTCCGGAGCCTGAAATGATAATGATAATAATTGTTCCCTCGAGTTTAGAAGCTCCGCAACCCCACGATGGCTGGCAATGGTCTTTGACGGCGCCTTCTCATACATCTCTCTAGGAAAACTTGTTTGACTCTTGTTTGTGTTGTATTCATGTAAGATTCATTCAGTGTCACCGGTTTGCAGTAGCAAGAGGGAGGGATCAGTCACCGGTTGTCATCTCTCCATACGTAAAAACGTGGAAGATATAAAGATGAAATTGATAGAGAGATCTAAGGTACGGTCCGGAGACCGAGTGCCTGTCCTTGGGGTTGCTTATACAGATGGAGGTGTAGAGACGAGTGGCAGGGAGATGGAACTCTCTGACGGCTGTGGGCATTTTATACATAGGGTGGACTTTACATATTCATTGTGGCAAATGAATATGTAATGTTCACACTCGTCACCAACTATGGTAACACGGGGAGGTAGTGAGGTCCACCCCATGTATAAAATGCCCACATCCTCTTTGTACACCATTCCTTTGAAAAAGCATACCTGCGAAACTAGTCAGGAATAAACTCAAGACTAAGACTCCTGTGTTTCCTACTCCGCTTACGTCAACACGTCAGAGTGTCTCAACATATATATATATATATATATATATATATATATATATATATATATATATTATATATACACATATATATAATCTTATTAATTTTATTATTTTATTTGAGTTTTTCTGTTTATTTATCTATTTGTTTATTCATTATTATATATTTTTTTACATTTCCCCTATTGGTTGTGTAGATTCTTCAGGAAAAGAAACCCGAGACCGCCATTAAGAGCTTCAACACGGCGACGCTCTTCACAACTAATTCAATTTCCTAAATCGGTAGACAATTTCAATCAACTAACGTTCGAAACCCGATTAAAAGAGGGTCACGGTCCTTGAGGTCCCCATTTTGACTAGGGGGCGGCTCTCCAACTGAATGAAATTGTTTATTGTTTGGCATAAGACTCAACTAAGCGTGTGTAACCGTATTGAAGGATTGAGAGCTTCTTCCTGACGATATTTTTGGCCTTCGTCCAAGAAACCCTTCCGAAGTGCTCTGGCGAGTTCGAGCGTGGTGCCAAGTTCGGAAACTGAATAACGGGGGAGAAGGGGAAAGAGGGAGGAGGGGCAAGGGGGAGGGGAAAGAGGGAAGAGGGGAGGAGAAAGGGGGAAGGGGTGGGGGAAGGGGTGGGGAAAGAGGGGAGGAAGGGGAAAGGGGAAGGGGGAAGAGGGACAGGGGGGAGGGGGAAGGGGAAGGGGAAGAAGGGAGGGGGAAGAAGGGAGGGGAAGATGGGAGGGGGAAGAGGGGAGGGGGAAGAGGGAAAATATAGGAAGAAGAGGAAGGGGAGGGAGAAGAGGGATAGGAAGGAGGGGGAAGATGGGGAGGGGGAGGGGAGAGGGAGGGGGAAGAAAGGGGAAGATGGGAAGAAGGGGAGGGGAGAGAGAAGAGGGAGAGGGAGGAGGAGGAAGATGGGGAAGAGTAGGAGGAGAGGGAGGGGGAAGAAGGGGGTAGATGGGAAGAAGGGGAGGGGAGGGGGAAGAGGGAGAGGGGAGGGGGAGGTGGGAGGGGGAAGAGGGGAAGGTGGGGAAAGGGAAGAGGAGGTGGGAGGGGGAAGAAGGAAAGCTGGCGATGGGGAAGAGGGGGAGCGGAGAGGGGGAAGAGGGGGAGCGGAGAGGGGGAAGAGGGGGAGCGGAGAGGGGGAAGAGGGGAGCGAGGAGGGGGAAGAGTGGGAGGTGGGAAGGGGGGGAAAGGAGGTAGGGAGAGTCTTATTTGTAAACAATTAAGTTATCTGTGATGGTTAAGTTTTCAAGTTTCAACTTTTATTCCTCCAGGTTGAATGCAAGAATTTTCTTCATGTTGGACTCTCAGCTCTAGAGGAGGTGGTTGGGGTGGTTGGGGGTGGCGTAGTAATAGGCTGATTAACTGCCTCAACGCTGTGACGTATATCATGATTTATCAGCTCTAAAAAAACAGATGATTTTCTGGATCTTTAGGATTGTCCTCCAGCCTCTTGTGGGTCTGGGTCGATTGAGGACCTTTTCACGCCGGAGTCCGTCCC
>NC_134815.1:36356767-36384267 GCF_046742065.1 Oratosquilla oratoria | reverse complement strand
CATCATCATCATCATCATCAACATCATCATCATCGTCATCATCATCATCGTCATCGTCATCATCATCATCATCATCATCATCATCATAATTATTTTCATCCTGTTCCTCATTATTATTATCATCATGGCTGCGAGATATTTTTACTTGAATCCTTAATAATCCTATTCACAATGAAAATACAACCTCATTACAGAAATTAAGTCCATTGTATTCGCAAGAACCTATAACCACATTTATGCCCCGCTGGCACAAGCGGGTGTGCTGCCCTCGCATTAGCTTAGCTTTGGGTTCGAATTCCGCATTCCTCCCCGAGTCCCAGCAGCGACTGGTACCTGCTTATACAGTCCAAGCGCATGATAGGGGAAAGGTGACGGCTTCGGCCGTAGTTATGTACCTCCTGGCGTAGGTTCCTCACTTTCACCACCTTTAACCATATTTGGAAGTCATGGTTTACAAAGGGTAACCATTTCAAAATGTGCTGACAAGCTGAGATTAAAAAATAAATAGATAAATAAATAAATAAACACAGAAACAAGCTTCCAAACAATCAAATAAAACAAATAATTGACAGGTAGTCGGTATATTGATTTTATCTTTCCTATTTAAAACTAGTCTGAGCTCGTCTCCTTTAATACTTTTACCTTTCCGAATAGTTTCCTCTACTTCATCAATTTTTCTCTTTCTTCTTGAATTCCACCTTTAGTAGATAAGCTTGTTCAATTCATTCCATTTCGTCTCTCCTGTTTTTGATATAATTAGTCCTTTTTCATTAGGCCACTTGTCTTATATTGTTTGGGTGTCTATCTAAAGTAATCTTAAAAAAATCATCTCTACAGAAAGTTTGTTTAATTCACTGATAACGTGGTTGTCATAAAATAGAAAATAAAAATAGTAAAAAAAAAAAAATTAAACGAAGGGAAAGAGTGACTAGACATCACAAAAATATTTGCCTCTCCACGACATATCATCATGTGTTCAACACAAAATAACACTAACATATCACGTAACAAGTCACACGTAGAAGTTCCAAGTGACAAATAATTCATCTCTACGACAGCTACGTTATCTAAATTAATAATAATTTTATAGCCGCTTTCACTGGAATGGCAATGAAGGTAAGAATCGTCGATGATTCGGTTCCGATTGTACTGCCTGGTTAACAGAGGGATATGTAATATTAGAAGAGCATGAAATTATTTACTGGTACGAATAATTATGATTTTGATATTAATGCTTTTCTCTAGTCGCACCAGCATCATAGCGATTTCATTTACAGATCGCACACTCTATTAGAATCCCTCAAACTAGGAACTTTCTAGTATTCGTTATAAATACTCAAAACCCAGACCATTCCAGATACGAGAAGCATTTCTTTAATGATAAGATTAGATTTAAGGTCGCGAACAGCTCCCCTCCTGTATCAGAAGGCTAAGACGGTACCCCTTACAGAGGAGTTTGTAGCGAGGAATTTGATTAATCATGCCCTTGGTCCAACTCGTTGGCGGCAGGGTTCAAACTACCGTCACCTCGACCACCGCCGCAGGTAGCGACGCTCTAAAACGCTCGGTCGGCGAGCACCATTTATATACTTTTTTTTAGTAGTGTGAGATAATATCAAAACGAGTTTTATTTCAAACACAGTAGTAATCAACCCTTGCCCCCTGGATATATTATACACAATAAAAAGGGATATAGGTAGTGATTGGGAACATGAAAGTTTATTTGTGAAGGACCAAAGATTTCTATTAAAAGTCTTACTAAAGTGACTGACAGCACCTCCCTATTTTGCTTACTAGACACTTCCGGTCAACAAAAAGGCCGTGCATGTCTCGAGAGGGAGGTTCGGTGTGAGGTGCTCCAGAGATTAACTCAAAAGAACATTGTGTAAGGTGGTCTAGAGACAAAAGTGTATAACCAAGAAAAACGTGTGCCAGTGATGTGTTGTAAATAGTGACTATAGTGTATACGATGAAATCATGATAATCTCTAATTATAATAAAATAAGAAGAAAAGGAGTCGTTGAGAGTTTATCTTGCCCGCACTAAGTCCTGCCTATGTAACCCCCAAGCAAAGGAGGTTACAATGTCGTGTTAACAAAGCTGATGTATTTCTATGTCTTAGTTTTGGCTAACGCAGAACGATTTTATTCAGCTAATGGAGAAGGTGGAGCGGGGAGAAGGGGAAGTGGAAGGTGGGAAATTGGAGTGGAGTGGAGGGGGAGAGGTGAGGAGAGTGGGAAAGGGAGGGAAAGGGAGGGGGAGGGGGTAAGGCAGGGGGAGGGGGAAAGGGAGGGAGAGGGGGGAAGGGGAAAGGAAAGGGGAAGAAGGGAAGGGGAAAGGAAAGGGGAAGAAGGGAAGGGGAAAGGAAAGGGGAAGAAGGGAAGGGGAAAGGAAAGGGGAAGAAGGGAAGGGGAAAGGAAAGGGGAAGAAGGGAAGGGGAAAGGAAAGGGGAAGAAGGGAAGGGGAAAGGAAAGGGGAAGAAGGGAAGGGGAAAGGAAAGGGGAAGAAGGGAAGGGGAAAGGAAAGGGGAAGAAGGGAAGGGGAAAGGAAAGGGGAAGAAGGGAAGGGGAAAGGAAAGGGGAAGAAGGGAAGGGGAAAGGAAAGGGGAAGAAGGAAAGGGGAAGAAGGGAAGGGGAAAGGAAAGGGGAAGAAGGGAAGGGGAAAGGAAAGGGGAAGAAGGGAAGGGGAAAGGAAAGGGGAAGAAGGGAAGGGGAAAGGAAAGGGGAAGAAGGGAAGGGGAAAGGAAAGGGGAAGAAGGGAAGGGGAAAGGAAAGGGGAAGAAGGGAAGGGGGCCGGAGTGGGGTCTCGCCCGGGCAAGACCAGATGCAACCAGAGCGACTATCAAGACGGCGGAGTTCGGCGCGATTACCGACCGAACTAAAAATAATCATTAATCTGCACATGTGATTAATGCATGATCTTTGAGGCATTGGCTGGCCCTAAGTCTGTACTACTACTTTCTTTTTCGTCTACTATATCTTCATCTTCATCGCTATCATCTCCATTAATATAACCATCATTACCTTTATCATCATTACTATCATCATTATCGTCATCTTTGTTGTTGTTGTTGTTGGTTTATGTTATTGTCACTGATATCATTATCATTATTATCATTATTGTTATTATCATCATTTCTATTATTACTATTAATAATCGATATTGTTGCTGCTGTAATAATCATTACACAAGAAACTACAAATGGGGAAACAAATGTTGAATCGCTGTGGAATGAGTGGGACTGGGTGCATGCCTTGACTGGCTAACCACCTGATAAGGTGGAAGAAGCCTTTTGGTATATAGATAGATTACTACTATCATCTATATTGAGAGCAAAGATGTCTTGCGGATGCCATTGATGCAACAAGTATCTGTATAGACATTTAGACGATAGAGTAATAACGCTTTATGAGTTGTTTTTTTCCCTCTCTTTTTCTTTTTATTTTCTCTCTAAATGATTTCCTTTTACATCCAGTCTTAAACATATTAAGTACTAAAACCCTGATATGCAGTACTTAATTTCTTCTGGTCTCTGACTTACGATCTTATTGAGAGAAAAATAATGAAGACTTTTATTCAGTTCTGTCGTGTGGAGAGTGTCCGTGTTAGCTGGAGACAATGGTCATCCACATGAAGCAGAGGTGGAAATTATTCCACCGTGACCCGAGACAGAAAACATTCCACATTACGTCAACGTAGAAAGCTTCCACATTGTGCGTGTGGATAAAAATCATATTCTGTAGAGGACGGAAAATATTCATAAACATATGTTTATTCCAAAGCATTCTCTTCAGTACTGACCACTCTCTACCAGCTTCGGGAGACTATTCTGGTCTTATTCCTGAAGGGACAGATTTTTCAACATTATCCCTGAAGGACGCCAAGAGGTCGAGCAGAGGCGCCCATGGAAGCCAGGACCTCGAGCCCCAAAGCGCCTGGAACCTCTGTAGGAGACCTCACCGATCTCAAAATAGATCATTTCCGATCTCCCGTGTTGGAATTCAGAGGTGTCTGCAATGGGAACGAATGACCTCAGCCAGATCGGGAATCAATCATAGATAATTAGTTTTAGCTTTCGATGATCTGATACAGTGGCTACAGCGGTCGGAACCCAGAAAGAGTGCTCCTGGTATTGGTCAACACAAGTCCTGTCTTGCTTTTAGTAACCTCTCAGAATGTGTTCTGTGCTCACGATCCCATCCCCGCGCAGTGGGAAGTGAGAGTCCCTCTGTTAGGGCAAAGCCCTGTCGGTTGCGACAATCCGCTGAGTTTTTTATGCCGACGTTGGGTCACCTTTCCGCCTGGCCAGGGCTGTGCTCTTTGGAGATATTCACCACATAACTCAGCCGAAAAATATAACTTTACGTTCCATCGTCACGTCCTCTACCTCATTTTATACAGTTCGTCATGTTTTCATTAATGAAAAGTTGCACTGAATTACAGCTTCAGCATAGTCACACAAACACACACAAACATACACACTACACACACACACACACACACACACACACACACACACACACACACACACACACACACGCATATATATATATATATATATATATCTATATATATATATATATATATATATATATATATATATAAATAATATATTGTGGCATCATGACACGTGTATGAGTGGTAAGCTTCTTCATAAGGCGAAACCGGTCAGAAATAACGTCTCACTTCCTGTCATGTAATTTCCATTCTTACCACTCATATATATTTATGTATATATATAAATATATATATATATATATATATATATATATATATATATTGTGGCATCATGACACGTGTATGAGTGGTAAACTTCTTCATAAGGCGAAACCGGTCAGGAACAACGTCTCATTCCCAATCATGTAATTTCCATTCTTACCACTCATATATATGTATGTATATATATAAATATATATATATATATATATATATATATATATATATATGTGTGTGTGTGTGTGTGTGTGTGTGTGTGTGTGTGTGTGTGTGTGTGTGTGTGTGTGTGTGTGTGTGTATTCACTTGGTCTTTGGATCACGTGTTGGACTCGTGATCAACAGCTATTTCCCTCCTGGAAGAGAGCTCAGAGCTCGTAGGTCCGATCTATGGGTAATGCTATGACCTTGCACACACACACACACACACACCCAACTCCCCGCCCACGAGAGTCAGAGTAACGACCCGAAGCGCAGCGGTACCGAAATAATTTCGGCCCTGGGCAGGATTCGAACCAGGAACTCCAGGCCACTATCGTGGCAGTTCAGTGCTCTACCAACTGCGCCACCGAGTCGTGCATGTGTGTATGTCTGTG
This sequence comes from Oratosquilla oratoria, assembly GCF_046742065.1. Classification (NCBI taxonomy): domain Eukaryota; kingdom Metazoa; phylum Arthropoda; class Malacostraca; order Stomatopoda; family Squillidae; genus Oratosquilla; species Oratosquilla oratoria. Next base: position 36,378,958 of record NC_134815.1, on the reverse strand, counting down.
TGTGTGTGGGTGTGTGCGTGTGTCTGTGTGTGTGTGTGTGTGTGTGTGTGTGTGTGTGTGTGTGTGTGTGTGTGTGTGTGTGTGTGTGTGTGTGTGTGTGTGTGTGCGTGCGTGTGCGCATGTGCGTATGTGTGTTTCCTTTGTTTCTCTTAGCTGTGTTTGGAAAGGGTCTCCTCTCCTTTCCTCTCTTTTGTAAACAAACTGGTAAGCTCGAGAGGCATTGCGCTTTTTATTCGCACGATGAAACCAAAATAGCCCTCAGAAGGGCGGCAATACCCTGGAGGCTTCGGGTCATGAGAAATGTGGATATTTGTATCACTCTTCTGCATGTACATAGATGCATGACGATGAGATCAGGGCCTACATATATGCATGAATATGTAAGTTTACTGCACTGGATTGCGGTCTATCTATGGATGGTGGTAATTGCTTCCTGTTCGTTTGCACCCCATTTTTTATAAGGTTTTACCATGTAAAGTTAGACAAAGAAAACAAAAACAATAGAATAATCTCCTAAAGCTGTCAGAGGTAGTTTTACCATGAAGGTATTAAATATATATATATATATATATATATATATATACGTATATATATATATATATATATATATATATACATATACATATTATATATATATATATATATGTATATATAGTGTTGCTTATTTCCTTCTTTTCTTCTTCTTCTTCTTCTTCTTCTTCCTCTTTTTCTTTTCCTCTTTTTTTTTTTTGCAGACTTATCCTGCAAAATCAGAGAACAAAGGAAGCCTTCTTTTGTACAGACAACAGTTTACACAGTTTTCCAATGATTGAGTGTGCAGACAAAAGGCCTTCCCGTCTTTAGCATGGTGGGATTAGAAAAAATATATATATGAAATAAACAAATAAAAAAGCAAATGACTGAATGTGCAGACAGAAGGCCCCTCGGTCATTAACAAAGTCGGATTAAAGAGAAATAAAAACGCAAATGAAGCCAGTAAACTAAATAACAAATCAAAAGACATTACCGCATATTGTGTGTCTAGATTTGTCCCACTGCAGCGTCACTTCCGGCTATGCCATGTGTGTGTGCGTGTGTGTGTGTGTGTGTGTGTGTGTGTGTGTGTGTGTGTGTGTGTGTGTGTGTGTGTGTGTGTGTGTGTGTGTGTGTGTGCGTGCGTGCGTGATTGTGCGTGTATAAATGATTGTGTGTGTGTGTGTGCACGATTGTGTGTGTATACATGATTGTGTGTGTGTGTGTTTGTGTGTGTTTGTGTGTGTATGTGTGTGCATGATTGTGTGTGTTTACAAGATTGTGTGTGTGTGTGTGTGTGTGTGTGTGTGTGTGTGTGTGTGTGTGTGTGTGTGTGTGTGTGTGTGTGTGTGTGTGTGTGTGTGTGTGTGTGTCTGTGTGTGTGGGTGTGTGTGTGGGTGTGTGCGTGTGTATGTGTGTGTGTGTGTGTGTGTGTGTGTGTGTGTCTGTGTGTGTGGGTGTGTGCGTGTGTCTGTGTGTGTGTGTGTCTGTGTGTGTGTGTGTGTCTGTGTGTGTGGGTGTGTGCGTGTGTCTGTGTGTGTGTGTGTGTGTATTCACTTGGTCTTTGGATCACGTGTTGGACTCGTGATCGACAGCTATTTCCCTCCTGGAAGAGAGCTCAGAGCTCGTAGGTCCGATCTATGGGTAATGCTATGACCTTGCACACACACACCCCCAACTCCCCGCCCACGAGAGTTGGAGTAACACCCCTCAGCGCTGCGATACTGATATTATTTCAGCCCCGGGCGAGGATCGAACCCGGACCTCCGTAGTGGCAGGCCAGTGTGTGTGTGTGTGTGTGTGTGTGTGTGTGTGTGTGTGTGTGTGTGTGTGTGTGTGTGTGTGTGTGTGTGTGTGTGTGTGTGTGTGTGTGTGTGTGTGTGTGTGTGTGTATTTGTGTGTGTGTGTGTATTTGTATGTGCTTGAATGTGCATGTGTGTGCATGTGCATGTGTGTGCATGTGCATGCGTGTGCATGTGTATGCATGTATGTGTGGATGTGCATGTATGCTTGCACCTATAAAATAGTAAGATATTCGAATTGCATATAATAACGAAATAAACTAGTTTGCTATTCAACATTGTCTTCACTGTAATTCTGATGGAATAGGTGAAAAAGACAACATATCTTGTGAGAATATTCCCGATTCATATTGAAATATATTAGCTAAACGTTAACAAACCCTTTAAACCCAAACTTTGGTCTTCAACGTTATGAAAAAATAACAAATGGTTTATATTACGTACAGGGCGGCCCAAAAAGTCTCTGAGGGGTTGCAATTTACGATTATTTCTTCGTTAATTGAAAGAAATCAATAAATAGACAATGGATAAATGAATAAATAGATGGTGGATTACGAGACAAAAGGTTCATTAGTAGGTAGAACAGAGATGCCCATCAAAGGAAACACATCCAGCCTTGATCACCGTACTCAGATATGGCTTGAAAAAAAAATCAATAAAATGAAAAAAAAAAAAGGAAAAAGGAAAAAGAAAAAAGAAAAAGGAAAAGAAAAAGAAAAGGAAAAAGGAAAAAGGAAAAAGGAAAAAGGAAAAAGGAAAAAGGAAAAAAAAAGAAAAAGAAAAAGAAAAGGAAAAAGAAAAAGAAAAAAGAAAAAGAAAAAGAAAAACGAATTGAAAATGATCTGGTTGACGAGAAATTCAAATGAACTAAATATCCACGTGAGTGGGAATTCGGTTGTCAACAACTCCGACGGTTCTGACAAAAAGAGCGGAAGAAACACAAAACTAGAATTACATATTATAGAAGGTGAGACGTCTACGCCAGGAGGTACCGAGTAGCTGCGGCCGAAGCCGTCACCTTAGCTCTATGCACTTTACGAAGTGTCGGGGCAGGTGAGGTAAGATTTGTTTAGGTTAGGTTAGGTTAGGTTAGATCAAATTAGGTTAGGTGTGCGTATGTGTGTGCGTATATGTGTGTGTGTGTGTGTGTGTGTGTGTGTGTGTGTGTGTGTGTGTGTGTGTGTGTGTGTGTGTGTGTGTGTGTGTGTGTGTGTGTGTGTGTGTGTGTGTGCGTATCTCTGTGTGTGTGTGTGTGTGTGTGTGTGTGTGTGTGTGTGTGTGTGTGTGTGTGTGTGTGTGTGTGTGTGTGTGTGTGTGTGTGTGTGTGTGCGTATCTCTGTGTGTGTGTGTGTGTGTGTGTGTGTGTGTGTGTGTGTGTGTGTGTGTGTGTGTGTGTGTGTGTGTGTGTGTGTGTGTGTGTGTGTGTGTGTGCGCGCGTCTGTCTGCGTATGTGTGCGTACGCGTGCGTGCGTAAGTACTTACATGAGTGTGCGTGTGCGTACGTGTACGTGCCTGCACGAGTGCACGTGTACATATGCGCGTGATTGTGGATAAAACTCGCACTACCTGTAGTCTGGTTCGAGTCCCCAGGGACCATCGCGGGCTTGTGGGCATTGGTTCCCAACAGCCCTGGCCTGACGGGGAGGCGAACGAACGTCGACAAAAAAATAAAATAAAATAAATAAATAAATAAATAAATAAACTTGCCTTTATTGACAATATTTTACCCTACCATGGGTTTCTCACTTCCTAATGCATGGAATCGGGATGGTGAGTTGCATCTGGCATACGTTTTCATAATCTATTTGCATGAGGCCTATATTACGTCTTTTGTTGATAATCCACCATTAAAAGGAGCCTTGTTTACGGGTGTGATTTAGACAACTGTCTCTGTAGCTTTGAACACAGTAATTGTAATCGTAATACAACATTAATCATTGATATTGAAAATCCATATATCTAGCTGCTTGAAAAAAATCACTTTGAATCTCGTGGTTATGCCGCTTTGCAAATGATTTGTGAATCTATTAACATTAGTTAGTGGGCCCCGGTTGAACACAAATAGGCTGTATGTTTTTTTTTTTTTTTGTCATTCATATTGTCTATAGATCAATTTAACTACCTAGCCTCTATATTTTTTTTTATTGCAACTCTCTGTTGTCATACTGGCTTTGAATTATTTGATCTACCTACCTAGCCTCCTTCTTCGTTTTTTTTTTTTTCGTTTATTATACATTTTTTTTCAATTTACCTATAAGTATACTCGTATGCGACTGTTTTATTGAAAAGGAGAACAACAAAAATGGAAATGTTTTGCAAAGAAAGGAATACCAAAAACTGTCATGACGATAGGCACTAAGTGGACATTGATTTAACAATAAATAAAGTTTTAGTATTAAAAAAAAAAAAAAAAAAAAACGAAGAAGAATTTCCCTAAATTGAAGAAGTCAGTCATGAGGGTTATTGTATAAGATCTAAAAGATGAATAAATTAATTAATTGATAATAATGGCGATGATGATTCGATTTAACGTCGCGAAACTTGCCCCTACCAGGAGGCTACCATGGAGTTTAATGAACTATGACCTTGGTCCAACTCGCTGGCGGCAGTCTTCCAACAACCATCACCTCTACCTCCGCCGCGAGTAGCGACGCTCTAACCCGCAGACATTTAACCAACGAATAAATCCATTTGCTGACACCGTCGGTCAACGCAGACGACACTGTACTATTAGAGATAGAACACAGACCATACATTCAGACACGCCAGTTTATTTACAACCCCGATTTTTTGTTGCAATATTTCAGGTGCTATTAATAACAAGCTTGGAATTAATTACATGGATGAGAATGTTGGCGATATTCAGTCTCATTCCAATTGATAAAGGCTTTGAAAGAGCCTTGTTTATAACGCCATTTGTAATTATGGCGTCGACATGGGCAGGTTGGCATGTGCCCAGTTGCTGGGACATGGGAAGAAGTGAGAGGAAGAAGAGGAAGACAAAATCGAAGAGATAAGGAAAAAGAGGAATTGGGGGACGAGTTAGTGGAGATAGAGGGAAACAAAGGAAGTGTATGAAAAGAATGAAATTAGGATTAGGGAAGAAGACGAGGAGAGCGGTCGGTAAATAATAGAGAGCGAAATAAATACAGGGCAAAAAAGTAAATAAATGAATAAAAACTAATAAATAAATCAATACAAATACGGAAAAGAGAAAATTAAAATAAGAGAGAGAGAGAGAGAGAGAGAGAGAGAGAGAGAGAGAAAGAGAGAAAGAGAGAGAGAGAGAGAAAAGAGAGCTAAGGCAAGGATGAGGGTGTAAATTATGTGAAGAACAAGAAATAAGAGGAAAATTATGAAGAAATTGAAAAAATAATATATAGATATTTAAGACAATCGACGGACGTAAGAAAACAAGAGAGAGAGAGAGAGAGAGAGAGAGAGAGAGAGAGAGAGAGAGAGAGAGAGAGAGAGAGAGAGAGAGAGAGAGAGAGAGAGAGAGAGAGAGAGAGAGAGGGGGGGGGGGGAGGCCGATAGTGAGAAAAAAGAGAGAGAGAGAGAGAGAGAGAGATTCAACAGGATTAGAGGCAGCGCATGGACCATTGGTGGTGGTGGTGGGGGCGGGGGGCACCTCAGACTTAAAGAAAACTCGGCAAGTTGCACCCAAGTCTCTCAACCTTTGTCTTTGGCCTTTTGACGCGGAGTTTCGCGGCCCAAGGTACCTCAGACCAGAATTCGAAGTTTGTTGTTTGCCCTGAGGAAGTACTGTACACAGTAAACTGTTGTACAATTAACAGAGTTGGACAAACTCCTTTATAAAAGTAGAGTACACCACGTTTGAGGATTACGGTTGATTTATATTTGTATTCATGAATATTCATATACATATAAACACGCATGCACGTACATACACACACACACAACTCGGTGGCGCGGTTGGTAGAGGCTCAGACTCTCAGCACGGAGGTACCGGGGGTACTGGGTTCGAATCCTGCCCAGGGCTGAAATTATTTCAGTATCGCTGCGCTTCGAGTCGTTACTCCAACTCTCGTGGGCGGGGAGTTGATGGTGTGTGTGCGTGCATTACCCATAGATCGGTCATACGAGCTCTGAGCTCTCTTCCGGGAGGGAAATAGCTGTCGATCACGAGTCCAACACGTGATCCAAATGTCAAGGTGAATACACATACACACACACAAACACACACACACACGCACGCACACACACACACACACACACACACACACACACATATATATATATATATATATATATATATATATATATATGTATACATACATATTCTTCATTGAAAGTGATGGCTAATTGTGCGCTTATTATGTTCTTAAAAGTATTTTCCATATGTCTTACTATAGATTGATGTTCCTTTGAAAGGAGATTTATGACTTCACTGTAGGTGGTCATGTTCTATGAAGCATCTTTTGAACATGTTTAGCGGGTGACATTTTATCTGTCATGAACACAAACATACCCTAATTTCTTGTTCTTGCAACTGCTTCATATGCTATCGAGTAAATCATTAACTTCTTTTCTATACAGTACATGTGCTCACTTACAACAATTCGCACTTATTAGTATTGAAATGTATTTTCCAACCTTGACTCGATTTGTAAAATTCAAATATTTAGTAACAACGTAAAGATCTTCACCTTTCATGACAATCATGATCTTTGTGTCTTCCTCAAATGAATTAGTGTAGTTTTGTTTTCCCTTACATCAAGTCATTTACATACATCAATAATATTACGGAACCCAATACCGACCCCTGTACTACTCCGCCAATTACTTGTCTCCATCCTAGAATCAGTCTAAAGTCAAGTCTTGTGTTCATAACAGGAAACTTCCACTAAGAAGATTGGATCCCTTTTAATAGGGATCGATCCTTTAGAAGGGGTTAGATTTTTTAAGGGGATTACATATATATATATTCTCCATCATCCAAATATATATATATATATATATATATATATATATATATATATATATATATATATATATATATATATATATATATATATATTTAAAGGACTGAGATTATTTTTAAAGGGTTTAGATCTTTCTTAAGGATCCAACCCTTTTAAATAGGGTCCATACCCCTTTCAAGTTATTTAAATCACTTTAAAATTTTCTAAACCATTCAAGTTCTCTGTGAAATAACCGTTTGCGTGGTATCCATTCAAAGGCTTCCTCTAGATCTAGGTAAACAAAGTCCACACATCTAGCTTTCTCCTGTATCTCATCTGCTCCCACTTCTCTCTGTGTGTGTGTGTGTGTGTGTGTGTGTGTGTGTGTGTGTGTGTGTGTGTGTGTGTGTGTGTGTGTGTGTGTGTGTGTGTGTGTGTGTGTGTGTGTGAGAGAGAGAGAGAGAGAGAGAGAGAGAGAGAGAGAGAGAGAGAGAGAGAGAGAGAGAGAGAGAGAGAGAGAGAGAGAGAGAGAGAGCGAGCATGGTCATGGATCACGTGTTGGACTCGTGATCGACAGCTATTTCCCTCCCGGAAGAGCGCTCACAGCTCATATATGACCGATCTATGGGTAATGTGACCTTGCACGTACACACACACCCAACTCCCCACCCACGAGAGTTGGGGTAACAACCCGCACCGCAGCGATATTGAAATTATTTCAGCCCTGGGCGGGATTCGAAACCGTGTGTGTGTGTTTGTGTGTGTGTGTGTGTGTGTGTGTGTGTGTGTGTGTGTGTGTGTGTGTGTGTGTGTGTGTGTGTGTGTGTGTGTGTGTGCGCGATTTTATTCACAGCTGTAATCCTTTCAACCCACGGACGTGCTGACCTCAGGTGATTTTAGGTGAATAGAAGAAAATTAGACCTTCATCATCCGACACCCAGTTTTCTGTAGAACATGTCCTTAGTATACAAAAGAATAAATGAATAGACAAATAAAGAAAGAAATAATGAATAAAGAAAAAATTAATAAAGGAATAAAACGTAAATAATAAGTGATTAATGAATAAATAGATAAATAAACAAATTATTAAGTATATAAACATATAAATATTGGTAGATTCTTAGCCAGAAAAAATATTTATAATTGATATAATTTAGTCGACAGAATTAGTATTCATTTGATATACTTCATCCCTCAACAATTATGAACCCTTCCGAGCTTCTCTAAGTAATGAAGTGTTTTAATCACGAAAAGAAATATGTCAATATGGCTGATGATTTATTATTATTTTCTTTTCATATATGTGGAGAAACTTAATGGAGTATTTGTTTTTCTACGAAGACTCCTTAATTGAATTTGCTTTTAATACGACTGAACTTTTCTGTGAAGTTAGATATTTGTCAATTCACCAGATTTCCTAGTTACTGATCAGATAGTTTGTTTTATATTTATATTTATCCATCTATCTGCTATATGTGCATATACTCATACACACACACACACACACACACACACACACACACGCACACACACAGACACACACACACACACACACACACACACACACGCACACACACAGACACACACACACACACACATATATATATATATATATATATATATATATATTATATATATATATATATATTGTCGTTATTGTTGCTGCTGATGATGATGTTGCTTAGCCCCTAGTATCACTGTAATAAAGGCACCGAGATAACGTACAACTTTTTGGCGATGGGTTCTTTCCTCAGCTGAATAAATTTGTATAGCTTTTTCCAGAACAAACCTCTAGGGAGAGAGAGAGAGAGGGGAGAGAGAGAGAGAGAGAGATAGGAGGAAGGGGGAGAAGGAGGGAGGGAGAGAGGGAGGGAGGGAGGGAGGGAGGGAGGGAGGGAGGGAGAGAGGGAGGGAAAGAAGGATGGAGGGAGTAAAAGAAGCAGGTAGACTGAAAACAGACAGATAGACAGGCAGAGAGACAGAGGCAGACAGACAGAGGTAGACATACACACACACACACACACACACACACACACACACACACACACACACACACACACACACACACACACACACACACACAAAGAGAAAGAGAGAGAGAGAGAGAGAGAGAGAGAGAGAGAGAGAGAGAGAGAGAGAGAGAGAGAGAGAGAGAGAGAGAGAGAGAAAAGGTGGACGAGAGAATGAACTAGAGGCAACGAAAGAAAGCGAAGAAGAAAGGGCAAAAAATAAAGAGCAAATGAGAAAGAAGAATGGACGAGAATGAGAGAAAGAGCCAACGAGAGAGAAAGCGAAGAGGAGAGATCAAACAACGGAGAGCAAATGAGAGAAATAAATACACGCGAAAGAGCGAAAGAAAGAGATACAAACAGAAACCAGACACCCAGACACTGAAACAGAGGGAGACAGAAATCCTCTTTTTTTTTTCTTTTTTTTTTTTTTTAATTGATAGACTTTTCTATTCTGTGGTTATTGTTCCCTTCCTGCCTCGATTTATTGGATGTAAATCGAACAAAATCCTGAGGATCAAAACTCGCCCCATTCAGCATCGTCGTTCAATAGAAAGTTGCCAATAGCCTACTAGTACATACTGTAGGCCAAATGCATGAGCAGCAAACAATTAGTCCACGAGCGCATGATGCTCCTTTAAAGGAAAATCTTGCTAGCTCTTATTCAATTTTTCCACTGGGATATCGACTTCCTCCTGAAATTGGACACAGGGTCCATTTTATATAGCGAAAAATTTACCCCTCCTATAGAAAATGGACCCCCCTCTAAGATATGGAACTCATTGTCATTAGGTTAGGTCAGGTTTGGTAAGCTATGGTTAGGTTAGGTGTTTTATTACACAATACTTATTCATAAATGTTAATATCTCGTATATTTTGTGGGGGTCCATTTTCCATAGGGTCTGTTCATTTTCCTCTGGGGAAAACGGACCCCTGAGTCCATTTTCTATGAGGATCCACTTTCTATCTCATACCGGTCCTATGCCCAGAGGACGGTTCAGGAAAATCGCCCGGGGGTTCTGTAAGGGTCGTTTCACTCGGATCGACTTTTCGCCGTGCGCCGTCCATGACACGACGTCGTGTTCTCAAATGACCACGGGTGTCTATGGACATTCTTATACGTGATCGTGGCTGCGACGTGTGAAAGCGTCCATACACATCCACGGTTATTAGAGAGCACGACGTCGTGTCGTGGACGGTGCACGGCGAGAAGTCGATACGTGGATCGTGTATGTGCTGATTTTGGTTCTGTCCGACCGACATATACGATCCAATGTGGTCGGATTCGACCAGATCTGTCAAGGCCAGATCGTACCGTGGATGGGGACCCTAAGAAATCTACATCGGATCATGTATGTTTCGGTCACCGATGACAAAGATGCCAGAGGAACTCATGATCTTCCTCCGAGGAGAACGAGGAAGAGAAGAGGAATAGGAGGAGAAAAGGAGGAGGAGGAGGAGGAGGAGGCGGGAGAAGAGGAGGAGAAGAGGAGGAGGAGAGGAGGAGGAAAAGAAGAGGAGGAATAGGAGGAGTAGGGATAGGAGGGCGGGATTAAGGACTGGTACCTGAAATGTACTGTAGGTTCTCTGACTGGTGAGGAGAGGACCTGGTAGAAACGATCGAGAGGAGGAAAGCTGTTTTTGTTGCTGTTGTTGCTGTTGCTATTGTTGTTGTTGTTGTTGTTGTTGTTGTTGTTGTTGTTGTTGTTGTTGTTGTTGTCGTTGTTGTTGTTGTTGGTGTTGGTGGTGGTGGTGGTGGTGGTGGTGGTGGTGGTGGTGTAGTGTTGTTAGTATTGTTGTAAGTGGTGGTGGTTATGTTGTTTATGTTGCTGTTGTTGTTTATGTTGTTGTTGTTGTTCATGTTGTTATTCATGTTGTTATTCATGTCGTTATTGATGCTGTTGTTGCTGCTGTTCTTGCTGGTATTATTATTATTATTGTTGCTGCTGTTGTTGTTGTTCTTTTTCTTCTTCTTGCTGTTCATGTTATTATTGTTTCTGCTGTTGTTATTGTGGACTGGTTTATCAGCGCTTCTGTCCATGTGGACAATCTCGTGTAAGCTGGACACGCAGTGAGCACAGACCAATCAATAGGGAGATAAACATAAGAACACTGAAAGCAGATTCTTCAACTACTACCATTGGAGAGCCTATTCTTACGTCACTGAATATTCTGTGACGTCACTGAATGTTCTATGACGTCAGTAAGATCTTGTGACAATTTACAAGACACATGTGACGTCACAAACCTGTTATGGTATTAGCTACCTTATATGACTTAATTTACTTGTGACGTCACTTGCAACTCTATTATTGTTTACTTTTTATGTGACGTCATTCCCGAACCTGTTATGACGTCACAACACTTTCATGACGTCACTTTAACCATATGACGTCATTAGTTTCTTTGAAATAAATATTCAACTGGATTTTAAGACCCTGTTCACACTACCGTTTCAACCGCGTCGGTTCAATTACAACGTAACTCAATGGAGACGTTCACACACAACCGCATTTTTTCTTTTTTTTACTATGCGGTACCACCGCGGTTTCCGCGCAGCTCAAGCCGCTAGTGTGAACAGGGCATAAGACAGTAATATCCCCGTTAAGTCCACTGCCGTCTTTACTGCAAATAATAAAGCATTTATCTACAAATCTATGTTGAACAGTTTCGCACAAATCGGGTGATATATTTTGAGAAAAGCCATTAGTCTTGGCTCACGCTATAATGTATTGTTCGATCTGAAACAAACGTTTGCATCCATAAAGATATTATTTTGAACGTTGGGTTCAAGGACTACTTTATCAAGGTGGAGATTTAGCCAACAGCAGCTACGGCCGGTGCAAGGATTGCATGGCAATTTGCAAACCATTTTCCTGGGACCCACATCCACCCACACCCACACACCACGCTACGTTGTAGTACACCACACACAGTCACACAAACACACACATACACAAACATATGCAAACGCACACACACACACGAGCACCCACACCACACACACAAACACAGTCACACACACACACACACACACACACACACACACACACACACACACACACACACACACACACACACACACACACACACACACACACACACACACACACACATACACACACAAACAAACCCCCCACATACACACACACACGCGCATACACACACAAACATAACCAGACACGTACACACGAACACCCACATCACACTATAGTATGCTACACCACACATGCAAACAGACACACACACGCATACGCACATACATACGCACACACATACACGCATACACACACAAACACACACACAAACACACAAGCACTCGCACACACACATACACGCATACACACACACACACACACACACACACACGTACACCCACACACACACACGTACACACACACACACACACACACCAGATCGAGGGTGCAATGGTACCGTTCTCGACCACTAATTCAACAATTCGAGTTCAAGTCCTGCCCAGAGCTGAAAAAAAAAATCATCGCTGCACTGCGAGCCGACACTTCAGCTCTGGTGGGCAATGAGTTGGGTGTGTGTGTGAGCGTAAGGTCACAGTATTACCCATAGATCGGGCATATACGAGTTATGAGCTCTCAACCGGGAGGGAAATAGCTGTCGATCACGTGTCCAACACGTGATCTAAGACCGTGGTGAATCACCCACACACACACAAGTACACACTCACATCCACCTGACCCAGGCATGACTTCCTACTCTTCCCTTCTCCCTCTCACCCTTTCCCTACTCTTCTCCTCTTCCCTTCCCCTAGCTTTGCCCTCCCTCCTTCCCTTTCTTCCTCCTCGCCCTATTTCCCTCTCACCCTTTCCCTACTCTTCTCCTCTTCCCTTCCCCTAGCTTTGCTCTCCCTCCTTCCCTCCCTCCCTCCCTTTCTTCCTCCTCACCCTATTTCCCTCTCTATTTCCTTCTCTTTCCCTTCCCCTCCCTCTTCCCCTCCTTCCTTCTCTTCAATATTTTCCCTTCCTACTTTCTCTCACCCTTGACCCTTTCCCTTCTCTCCCCTCCCCTTCCCTTCCCTCTTCTACCCTCCCTCCTTTCCCCTTACCTTCCCTCTTCTCCTTTCCCTCCTCTCCCCTCCCATCCTCTCCCCTCTCTTTCTCTCCCCTCTCCTTCGCTTCCCTTCCTCCCCTTCCCAAAAAACACGACGAGTTGAGAAACTTTTGTTTCATCTGAAACTGGAGGTGTCCAATTTCGACTGTGGATTTGTCTGCACACAATCGCAGTTTCTGTCGCTCTGAAGAAAGGGAGACAGAGATAAGGTGTGTGCCTGGGAGCTTGCCGACAATGAGCCCGGATGAAGAGAGAGGGTGAGAGTGGATGTACAATGTCGAGTAGGTGTTATAGTGACCTAATTATATACTCATATGAAGCAATAAATAAATAAATAAATAAATAGATAAATAAATAGATAAATAGATAAAGGTTTATATTGACCCCCGCAGAAAATGGGCCAATGAATGAGTAGATACATGAATGAATAAGTATATATGAATAAACATAACAAAAAATAAATAAATAATTCAGGAAATTTATAAATGAATAAGACTAGAAACTCACATGCTGCCATAAGGTATGACACTTACATACATCATGCATTTTCTATCCTCGTCAAACTTTAGAATCCTCCTGTACACGTGTACACACACACACATACACACACACGAAAATACACACGTACATACGTACACACACGTGCATACATACACGCACACACATGCATTTACACACGTACACGCGCACACACACACACGTACATTCACACACGTACACACAAACACATACGTACACACGCACATGCACACACACACACACACACACACACACACACACACACACACACACACACACACACACACGTACACCCACACACACACACACGTACACACACACACACACACGTACACACACACACACACACACACACACACACACATACACACACATGTGAAAGACATACCCCACCGTCAGCAAAAATAAAATATGCATAACCGACCATTATGTTGCATTGACTAAAGGGAATGTGCAACATTCGGTCCATCACCGCGACGTGCTGCACTGCGTAAACCTCGCTCAGACTCAAGCGCGGCGATTTGAATCAGTTCAGGGTGAGGCTCGTGAGGAAGTGGAACCATCACCCTCATCTCCTCAAACTAATGTCACCGGAGAATTTTATCGAGCAAGAGAACAAATGAGATAGAGATAGATAGATAGATAGATAGAGAAAGAGAAAGAGAGAGAGACACAGAGAGATTGTTTCAGTGGGTGAATAACAGTGTGAGGGAAAAAGTGAGGGAAATTGAGAGAAAGAGAGAGGGAGAGAGAACGTGTGAGAAAGTGAAAGAGAGAAAGAGAGAAAGAGAGAGAGAGAGAGAGAGAGAGAGAGAGAGAGAGAGAGAGAGAGAGAGAGAGAGAGAGAGAGAGAGAGAGAGAGAGAGAGAATAAAAGTGTGAGATAAAACGTGATTGAAAGTGAAAGAGAAAGAGGGAGGGAGAATGTGCGAGAAAGTGAAAGTGAGAGAGAGAGAGAGAGAGAGAGAGAGAGAGAGAGAGAGAGAGAGAGAGAGAGAGAGAGAGAGAGAGAGAGAGAGAGAGAGAGAGAGAGAGAGAGAGAGAGAGAGATAGAAATGTTACCACATTTAATAAAATACGCGCTCCGTTATGCTTGTTATATATGGAGGCTACTGTACTATCATTATTTTATATCTCCTCCTCCTACCCCCTTCCTTCTCCTCTTCCCCTCTCTGAATATGATCGTTTAGTGTTAAACAGAATATATACATATTCCAATGGCCATTTCTTCTTACAAGGGAGTTACCCAGAATATAATTTATAAAGTGCGCCTCCATAGCCAATGTGATATAAATACCAGTACAGTATAGCGTTTTCCTGTTGAGTAATAAATATATTCTATATATTGGTCTTTACATATATGAATATATACAGAAAATACATCAAACAGAGAGATTTGAGTGGAAATCGTAGCCATGTTGTTCTTTTGTAAGCACCAAAAATAGTTCTCTTTTTCTTTTTCTTCTTCTTCCTCTTCCTTTTCCTCTTCTTCTTTTTTTTACTGTTCGGTAATTATATATCCCCCCTCCTTTTTTTTGTCTGGTAATTACGTAAAAAGATCCGATGTTTGAATTTAAACTCTTACTTTAAGGTATTATACTACATTCATACCAGACACTAGAATACCCCGAGCGGCTTCCGGAAGCCCCTACCAGAAGCCTACTCACAAGATAATCATCCAAAGATTTTACACGATTTCTTACGCAGCGATCGTGTCTGAAATATTTACTCTATCCCTCTAACTAAAGTTACGATTATTGCTCAACGATGATCGTCAAATAATTACCTAGAGCACTAATTCTTTGTTTTTGATTGGGCTGTTTTGATTGGAGCTGCAGAGGACGAGGATGATTTTTTTAACCGAACCTAGGAGAGCGCTTACCCTAATGTGATTCCAGGTAGTAGGATGCGCGTCACCTGCCATTGGCTGTGGTAGTAGTAGGTTAATAACTGCACCAAGCAAAATGTACATTAAGTTTTATACTCGAAACCCTTAGTTTAGTCTCTAACTGAAGATTACCTTAAATCTTTCATTACCTGAAGTTATTTGTTACCCAAAATCATTACCGAGGAAAATGTGCCTTAAGTTTTATACTAAAAGCCCTTAGTTTTGTCTCTAACTAAAAATTACCTTAAATCTTTCATTACCTGAAGTTATTTGTTACCCAAAATCATTACCTAAAGGATTTGAGAATCCAAAACCACTTTAACTTAAGTCCTTTTTTACCGGAGGTTATCTATTACCCAAAAATATTACCTAAACGACTCGCGTACCTTTCACTACCTGAAGTTTATTTGTTACCCAAAATTATCACCCAAAGGACTTACGTATCCAAAGCCACTTTACCTTACGGCGTTTATTACCTGAGGTCATTTATTACCTCAAAATAGTACCTAAAGGACTTACCTGACCAAAATCCAAAAATCGCACAAAATTTTCGACTTCCCGAAGTCCTTCTTTGGTAAGACCTCAAATCTGGGTCGAAGAACACCACAACCCAAAGAGAATTTCTTGAATATCGAAGTCCCTTTCTCCCTCGAAGTCGCTCCTTCCAGAACTGATTTCGAGCTCTTCCCATGCATCCTTTCCTAGAAGGGTTCTTCGCCCCCCTCCCGAACCTAAGAACCACTTCGACCAGAACACCGTCAACCGAACTCGAAACCGAAGAAGAGGAGAGCCACTCACGAAGGCTTCCGCGCAGAAACCTCGAACTGAGAACGAGAAATCCGGAAGACATCGTCTAAATGGAAAGGCGTGGTTCGCCAACTGTTGCTTCGGGGCACTGATGACTCGGGTGATGGAAGGGGGATATTGTGGAGAGGGACGATGTGGAGGTGAGTGATGTGGAGGCACGATAGGATAATATGAAGGCGGGTGATGTGATGTGGAGGGGGTGATGTGATGTGGAGGGGGTGATGTGATGTGGAGGGGGTGATGTGGAGGGGTGACGCGGAGGGGTTGCTGTGGAGGGGAATTATATGGAGGGGACTGATGTGGAGAGGGATGATGTAGAGGTGAGTGATGTGGATGGGGCAGATGTGGACGGAGATGATGTGAAGGGAAGATGAGATGATGTGAATGCAGGTGATGTGGAGGGGATGATGTGGAGGGGGTGATGTGGAGAGGTTACTGTGGAGGGGGATAATGTGGAGTAGGTTGATGTGGAGGGAGACGGGGCGGGAGAACCAGCACGTGGATGGAGTGAATATGTTTTGGATAAAGAAAAGGTAAATGAGAAAGTGGAGTAAAGTCGTTGGACATGGAGGATGGAGAGAAGGAGGAAGGTCTGCATGAGGAGGAGGGGAGGAGGGTGGAGAAGAAAGGTGGAGATGGAGGGGAGAGGAGGAGGCTTTGTGAATCCAAGGAGTCAATGAAAAGGAATGGAGGGATAGATGGACGGCCGAGACGGAGGGAAGAAAGGAGATATAGACGCTGAGGCGATGAACTGCAAGAGAAAAAAAAAACGAAGAAGAAAATTGGAGAAAAATCAGATTGATAGTGGAAAGAGACGTTTTTGAGGGAGAGCGAAATGGGTGAAGAGAAAACGAGAGTAAAAAGAGTAGGAGCGAGAGATAGAGGAACGGAGGAAGGGGGGAGAGAGAGCGGGAGGGATAGAGAAAGGAGTAAAGGAGGAGTAGAGAAGGAGGAAAGAGGGAGCGAGTGAATGAGAGAATGAAGGAGAGGAGGAAGAGAGGGAGGGAGGGAGGGGAAAGGAAGGAGCGAGGGAGGGAGGGAGAGAGGGAGGGAAGGAGGGAAGGAACGAGAGGGAAGGAAGGAGAAAGGAAGTGAGTGATTGGAAGGCTGAGTGAGTGAATGAATGAATGGGATTGTGACGGAGGGAAGGGGGAAGGAGGGAAGGGGGAAGGGGGGAAGGAGGGAAGGGGGAAGGAAGGAAGGAGGGAGTGAGGGAGGGAAGGTGGGAAGCAAAGAGGGAAGAAAGGAAAAGAAGGAGGGAGGGAAGGAAGGAGGGAATAAAGGAGTGAAGGAGGAAGGGAATAAAGGAGGGATGGAAGAAAGGGAATGAAGGAAGGAGGGAAGGACGGAGGGAGGAAGGGAATGAAGGAGGGAGGGAAGGAAGGAAGGAAGGAAGGAGGGAGGGAAGGAGGGAGGGAGGAAGGGAAGGAAGGAGGGAGGGAAGGAAGGAAGGAGGGAGGGAAGGAAGAAGGGAGGGAGGGAGAAAGGAGGGATGGAGAGAGAGAGAGAGAGAGAGAGAGAGAGAGAGAGAGAGAGAGAGAGAGAGAGAGAGAGAGAGAGAGAGAGAGAGAGAGAGAGAGAGAGAGAGAGAGAGAGAGAGAGAGAGAGAGAGAGAGAGAGAGAGAGAGAGAGAGAGAGAGAGAGAGAGAGTGTGAGAAGGAGGGACAGAGGGAAAGAGGGAAAAGGGAGTTGTTGTTGTTGTTGTTGTTGTTGTTGTTGTGGTGGTGGTGGTGGTGGTGGTGGTGGTGGTGGTGGTGGTGGTGGTGATGGTGGTGGTGGTGGTGGTGGTGATGGTGGTGGTGGTGGTGGTGGTGGTGATGGTGATGGTGATGGTGATGGTGATGGTGGTGGTGGTGGTGGTGGTGGTGGTGGTGGTGGTGGTGGTGATGTTCGTAGTAATCGTATAGGATTCACTTGATGTTGAAAATGACGAAAACTGAAATGATTGTGCAGATGGACATGATGTAGAGATGCACTGGCTGTTGACAGATACAGAACTTGGTGCTCTGGTGTTGGTGAAACTAATTAAGGTGATAATGATGGTGTTAGCGAAACTGATTATGGTGATAATGATGGGACTGGAGAAGACTGAGATGGCAATGGTGATGCTGGAGGAGGTGGTGGTAGTACCGATTGGTGGTACGGGTTTTGATGGTGGTGGTGATGGTGGTGGTGGCGTTGGAGGAAGAGCTGGAATGGAGGAGGAGCAGAAGGGGAGGATGTGTGGGGGAAGGGGAGGGGGGAAAGAGTAAGATGATTTCATTGTGTAAATTTTAAAGGGAAGATTCTACTTTGTTAGGCAAGGCTTTGGAAAGGAATTTAAGAGGAACTCGCTGGCTGGCTGGCTGGCTGGCTGGCTAGCTGGATGGCTTGCTGGCTCTGTTGTAACGAAGAGTGAATGCACGGAGCGGTGAAGCTCCACCTTCTGCTGGAGGATGAGGAGAAGGCCGCTGGATATCGAAGGAGGCGCAGAAGGAGGTGCAATGAGGAGGGAGGAAGGAGAGCTGAGGAAGAGGGAAGAAAAGAGTAAGGGAAGAAAGGATGTAAAGTGAGAAAAGAGAAAGGAAGAGAGAGAAAGAGGGGAGTAGGGGAAAATGCCCAAGAAAGGAAGAGAGGGGAGATGAGGAAGAGGGAAGGAAGAGAGGGAGAGACAGAAGAGAGGAAAGAGTGCCGAGGGTAGAAATATAGGGAAGATGAGAAATTAGGAAAAAAAAACAAGGAAAAAAGGAGGGAGGGGAAGAGAGATGAGAGGGGGAGACAGAAGAGAGGTAAATATACCGTAGGAAGGTAAAGAGAAGGAAAGTGAGAAAGAGGGAAGAAAAGAGGGAGAGAAAAGAGAAGAAGAAGAAGAATTACTGAAGGTTTGAAGAGAAATGCAACAGAGAACAAAGAGAGTGAAAAAGAGTAGCTGGGAGATGAGAGTGTAGAAAAGAGAAAGTCTGGAGTGAGATGGAATGAGGTGAAGAGGAAGGGAGGAAAAGAAAAGTTGAAGGAAAGTAAAGATAGAGAGAAAGAGAGTTTAAGAACACAAGAGAGAGAATAACAAAGGTGGAGAGCTGAGGGGAAGAGTAATTAGGCACAGAAGGGAAAGATGGAAGAGGAGGAGAAAGTGTGGTAAGAGAGATAAGGGGAGCGAGAGAAATGGGAGAAGATAAGAGAGAAGGAGGGAAGTGAGGAGGAGAGAAAGAATAGGTACGAAAGAGGAAGAAAATAGAAAACGGTGTTGATACTAGAAAGAAAATGTGAAGCGGGAAAAAAGAAAATGGGATGAGCGAAGAGGTAGGAGAGCACAAGTGATAGGGTGCCAGATTGTGAAGAAACTAACCAATTTGTTTTTTGACCACAATGTCTAAAGAAAACAGCGGCAAATTAACAAGAAGAAAAATTTCAAAGTTTACCATCAAAATTGGTGAGCCACTCCAGTTGGAAACACTGCAGACTGAAATCGCCCGTAAGGCCCTGTTCACACCAGCGCTTTGAACCGCACGGAAACCGCGGCGGTACCACATAGTCAAAGAACAACTGCGCGGTTGTGTGTAAACGCCCCCATTGACTTACACTGTAATTCAACCGCCGCGGTTGAAACCGCTAGTGTGAACAGGACCTTAGCTGAGTGAAAGTTATTACTGGGGTGCAGGACAGAGGGAGGAAAGTTGAGAGAAACGCCGAAGATGGAAGCAGGTAAAGAAGGAAGCGGGACAGAAGGATTAGGCGAAGGAAGAAGGACTCGACCGTTTTGAAGAATCTAAGGCGCGGATGATGGTAGGCGCGCGTGAGAGACAAAAAGCACAAGAAGTGAAGATGAAGAGATGGAGGGAATATTTAATGGAGGTAAGTGAAGGAGGTCGGGGAAAAAGTGTGATGGGCTGAAGAAAGAAAGGAACCTCAAGGGGAGCTAAATGAGGAAGGGAGGGAGGGGAGGAGGAAGATATAAAGGAAGGAAGAAGGCGAGAGAGGGAAGAAAAGAGAGGGGTAGGAAGATAGAGAGGGAGAGAAGGAGGAGAAGGATGGAAGGAGGGAGGGCAGGAGGATATGAGAGAGAGAGAGAAAGAGAGAGAGAGAGAGAGAGAAAGAGAGAGAGAGAGAGAGAGAGAGAGAGAGAGAGAGAGAGAGAGAGAGAGAGAGAGAGAGAGAGGAGAGAGAGAGATAGAGAGAGTAGAGAGAATAGAGAGATAGAGAGAGTAGAGAGAATAGAGAGAAAATAGAGAGAGAGTAGAGAGAGAGTAGAGAGAGAGGGAGAAGGAGAGGGAGAGAGAAGGGAGAAGGAGAGGGAGAGAGAAGGGAGAAGGAGAGGGAGAGAGAAGGGAGAAGGAGAGGGAGAGAGAAGGGAGAAGGAGAGGGAGAGAGAAGGGAGAAGGAGAGGGAGAGAGAAGGGGGAAGAGAGAGAGAGAGGGGGAGGGGGAAAGGAGGGGAGAGGAGAGGGAGAAGAGAGGGAGAAGAGAGGGAGAGGATTCGGATAGAAGGAGGAAATGAGGGGAGGAGGAAAAGACGTAGGAGGGTTAGGAGGGGTAAAGCAAGGAGGAACATTTAGCAAAGATGAGGTAGAAAATACAAGAACACGGATCAGGGGGGGGGGAAACTGAGCATGAAAGAGGTATGGAGGAAAAGAGTAGGAAACAAGGGATGGTAAAGGAGAAGATACACAAATAAGAGAACAAAGAAAAGTGGGGAGGAAGATGTAGACATAAAATGAAAAAGAGGAAAGGTTACGGAAAAGAGAGAAAAAGAGGATGAAAAAGAGAAAAGGAGGGATCGAGGAGGGGAGGAAGGAAGAAGAGGAGGACATGAAAAAGAGTGGGAGAGATGCTATGAAAAAGAGAGGAAGAGAGGAAGAGGGGAACCGGGAGAAGATAAGGACCGGGAAAACAAAAAAAATAATAATAATAAAATAAAATGAAAAGAGGACGATGTCTACGGGGTGAGGCGCTTCACTGTACATAGATTAGATTCGTAGGGCCTCGTTCAGTCCGGCCGGTTACTGGAGAGTAGGAGGGTTTCTGTACTTCCATTTAAGGTTTGAAATCTGGAAGATATTACCATGAGATCGGGGGGGGGGGCGCCCACTCAGAGGGAAGGGAACCCACAACGTTGGCTCAAACTGGGAGGAGCCTAAAAATCACGTCATCTTCCACAAGTACGCACGCACGAACACACACACATTCTCGATTCTACACGTGCACGCATGCACACACATATTCACGCACAGACGCATCCATGTACGCACACACACTCACGCACGTACACATGTAGACATGCAAGCACACAGTCCACCAAGTAGATTAAGTTTATAAACGCACACTCGGTTTGAAATTTGATGGTTAAACTACATATATGATTTTTTTTTTTTTTTACCTGTTTGTATTTATCTTATTGTAATGTACAGATAGACATACTCGTGGTGTCCTGTCTCCATCTCCGTCTGTCAAACTTGGTTAATATACTCGTATGTATATGTATGTATGTATGTATATATATATATATATATATATATATATATATATATATATTTATATATATATATACTGTATATACATATACATACATACATATATGGGCCCAGCTGCATTTGAGATTTTAGAACAAATACTAGCTCTCTCAATGAAGTTTGGGCAGAATTCCACATACGAACATTTTTATTACTGCAGAAATGTGTAAATACTCAAACAATTGGGATTGATAAAGTCTTCGTTATTATTACAGCTTGTTTATAGAGTGATTTACTGATAAATGAAATAGTGAGATAATCAAAAACATGAATAATGAAGCAGTGGAGGATAACTTAAGCCACAGATACACAAATTTTAATTATATGCAAAATTGTAATATTTCTGCAGGAAAACGTATCAATATCCACACCTAGGCGGAATAAAGAAAGGCAGTTGAGTATATGTTACAGTGAAAAAATGGTAAATGACGAAATAGAATTAATGTAAATAGTCATCAGGATGCTTTCGACAGGAACAGGATTTTCGAGTGAAGTCTGTTATATACAAAGCCTGTACAGGGATGATAAATCACACTTACGTGGGATAATGGAAGACTATAAATGTCGTTACAGTTTATAGAGACTTATATGCTACAGTAATAAATTGGTAAATGATGTAACGTAATGAATTAAAATAAAGTTGATAACATTAGCACATT
>NC_134815.1:36346767-36354267 GCF_046742065.1 Oratosquilla oratoria | reverse complement strand
ACGTGCATGTATGTAAGATTCATAATTATGAAAAATACTTTATAGCATATATCCCATTCACACCCAATGCACCTTTTATTTCATACATCTAATAATTGTATTCAGCTTAGAAGTACCCTTGGATGTGAAAGAATTAAAAACAATATCATTTAACTCCGTAATCTTCTTTTACACACTTTACTTTTGTACATACATATCAAATATGTAGCTTCCCAAAATGACAATGTGTTCATTTCTGTAAGTATTGTTCAGTAAATAATCTATATTTAAACAATGCGGCACAAATACTTCACATGAGAAAGTACAGACATGTAAAAAAAAAATTGATATGAATGTACCATAAGTTCTATATTGCTTTTTTATAAAAAAAAAATCCGAAATATTAATATTTATGAAAATAATATACAAATAGGCTACCGGTCGATATATCTTGAAACTATGTAAAACATAATTAATGAACCATAATGCATAAGATAATAACTCACGTTGTATTAAATTCATGTCTCATCTATGGTCGTATAAATATGAAATTAGAGTGAAGAATAGAGCACCATAATCGAACTTTAATATGTAAAGGATCTGAACAACACAATTTGAATATTCAAACTTACCTGTCAACGGCTCCAACACTTGACCAAAATTTCAAAAGACAACATTCCGTTAACACATATTCACTCGCTCACTAAATCATACATAAACTTTTCAATTCACCTTTCAATATTTTCCGTCTCAAATTAAGTCACCAAAACACTTTAAATTGGTATGAAAATTAACAATTTGGTTCATATAACTTGGGGTTGTCTGAGTCCCTCTCTCACTCCACCTCGTCCCCTCCGACTGAAGCTGTGACGTCATAACGTTTTCATCTGTTTGAATCCAACTAACCAAAATCTAAATTTACTTACAATAATGAATTTGTATAATATTCAACTAGCATACTGCTTCATATTTATTAAATAATTTGAATAATTCATTAGAGATTTTAGAAACAAAACTCTGATACCTAAGTAAAATTTAAATAACAAGAAATGCGCTCCCTGAACGTAATTGTACACATAAACATACAAATACTCTTGTATAATTATATTCTTGAATTTGAGTATCCCTGTCTGGCTATCGGCATGTTAATTTACATACATACATACATACATACATACATACATACATACATATTTTCATACATACATACATACATACATACTTTCATACATATATACATACATACATGCATACATACATACATTCATACATACATACATACATACATACATACTTTCATACATACATACATACATACATATATACATACATACATGCATGCATGCAATACATGCATACAAGCATACATGATATATATACATAAGCATATATACATATATGAATATAATGCATATATACACATGAATATAACACATACATACACATATGAATATAATACATATGTGCATATATATATATATATATATATATACATTCACATATACACATATGCATATATACATATCTACATAAATAAATACATGCAGATATATACACTTAGGTATATACATGTATGTACGATTATACATATAAACACATACCGATATACATGTATATCTATGTAATTGTGTGTGTGTGTGTGTGTGTGTGTGTGTGTGTGTGTGTGTGTGTGTGTGTGTGTGTGTGTGTATGTGTGTGTGTGTCTGTGTGTCTGTGTGTATGCGTATTTAGATATACGTGTTGCTGAAATCCTCATAATGTGCAGTATATTATATCAGAAATACTCCTTTAATTTAACTCTCTCTCTCTCTCCACAATCCACTAGTTGGGTCAAGTTAATTACTTGTGCTTATGTCAGGCCTTAGGGAGGCTTCAAGCGTGTACACACATACACACACACACACACACACACACACACACATGTGCACACGTACACACACGTACACACACAAACAAAAAAGTATTCATGTACAAAGCGAGCTCAAAACATGTTACCTTCTCGCAGGTTGATGTACAGAATTTAAGGAAATTGCCTCTTCTCCACGCTGACTATGATCTAAGACTGAAGGCCCGAAAGCGCTGGGAATTAGGTAGACTACATATTAGAGTAGCTGGGTTTAAGGCTGTCTAAGATTAACTTGATGTGAATTTAGTAAGAGAAGTCATTAAGGGGACTGAAGATCCGGGTGGTGGAGAGGTGGAGGGGAGAGGATGGGGGGGGGGGGGTGATGAGGTACTTGTTAGGATTTAGAATCTGGCTTAAGTAAGGATGATTGAGGTTAAGATAGGATGTAGATAGGTCTTGTGGAATGGAAGGCGTGGGCAAATACGTACATACGTATATACATACATACATACATACATATATACATACATACCAATTTCCAACATACATGTGTGCATATGAAAATAAGTAGATGCTGGTGTTTTGTGATGTTTTTTTTTACCCATTATCTATTAGAATCAAGTAATTACATACTTTGTTTTTGATTCATTAATATAATTATGTTTATAAGAAAAAAAATTCCATGTTCTTTATAGTCTTCTCATTTATTTCGT
The DNA here is from genome assembly GCF_046742065.1 of Oratosquilla oratoria. Lineage (NCBI taxonomy): Eukaryota > Metazoa > Arthropoda > Malacostraca > Stomatopoda > Squillidae > Oratosquilla > Oratosquilla oratoria. The sequence continues at coordinate 36,351,729 of NC_134815.1, read as the reverse complement.
TCATCCTATTAAACCTTCTATTTATTCTGGTAATTTTTATTCTTTAATTATTCTATCCTATTAAACCTATTTATTTGTTTCTTTTTTCTTTCTCTCCTACATTTTCTCATTTACTGTCACAAACCTTTTATTTACATTTCTACAATTATTCTACGTATAAAATATACTTTTTATATGATTTTCTTTGTCAAATATATATTTTTTTAATAATTCCATTCACATATTTTGTCTGGTCTTTCCTCATCTGCTAACTAATTCTCCTGAGCCTATAACTTCTTTTAAATTTCAATTAGTTTATCTTGTCTCTTTCATTTCTCTCGTTTTCTTTCATTCTCCTCTCATTTGCTTTCCCTTCTTCTCCCCCTTCCCACTATTTGTCCTCATTTCCCAGTGAGCTTCTTATTTGTTTGTCTTTGCTCTTTTACCGTCGTTTCTATTTTGTTTTGTGTCTGCTCTTTTACTGTCGTTTCTATTGTGTTTTGTCTCTTCAGCCGAACGCTATGGGACAGTTTGGTTTAGACCGAATGATGTCCAAAATATGTTAGATGGCGAAAGTGTTAAAGATGATGAATCGGTTTAACATTGCGAACAGCCCCCCCCCCCCTAGTCAGGAGGCTAAAACGGTGCCCCCTAACAGAGAAATTTGTAGCGTGGAATTTTAATGAACCATACCCTTGGTCCAACTCGGTGGCGCCACTTCGAACTGCTGTCACCTCGACCTCTGCCACAAGTAGAGACGGTCGGCCAGCGATCATCGTGATATTTTAACAATTTAGGCGTGTAGTTTCATCTTCCTGGATAAAAAATATTCATCTATGGATTATCAAACGAACATAAGAAGGAGGAGACTGCGAGAGATCGTAACACCTACACTAGGCAGTTCCATGTCCCTTACCATTTGTTAATCCTATCCATACAGTCATCTAATCTTCTCTTAGAGCAACCAATAGTTTCAGCGCTCACTAACTACCTGGTTACTAAGTCTATTCCATTCGTTAACCACTCTATTAGTAAACTAGTTCTTGCCTATTTCCTTCTTAAACCTAAATTAGTTTGTTTATTTATTGCGCTTCCTTCGGTCTTTCATATTATTTCGTTTTCTTGGTCAATCTCTTTAGTCCAAAGAATATCGCTCAAGTGAAGTTAGGCCCCTTCACACTAGCGATCTGAACCGAGCGGTAACCTTGGCGGTACCGCATAGTCAAGGAAAAACCGCACGGTTGTATGTGAACGCATCCAATGATTTACACTGTAAGTGAACCGCCGCGGTTAAACCGCTAGTGTGAACATGTTACTGCTTCACACTAAGCCAGATCTCGTTAACTGTCGTGAATTCGTTGGAGTAGACACGACTTCAGTTAAAATATTTCGTTTCCTGAACCTCTAAATGTCAAATTACCTTTGCCTCATAAAATGATAAATCGAGTGACAATTTAAGAGAAGAAGTTAAGCATATACTATTCTTAGACATATTGTTGAAATGTTCCTAGGAAAGTCTAGAATACGTTAAGTGAAGTCTTCTTCTAAGTATTTAAATTCACAACTTTTGACAGTAATCGGATCAGAGTGAAGCGAAAGATAAATTCGAAAACATTTAAGGAGAGCAAAACATATAAACCGTGTCTTTGAACTTGAGAAATAAACTGTATATACATATATATATATATATATATACATATATATATATATATATATATATATTATATATATATTATATATATGTATATATATAATATATATATATATATATATATATATATATATTATATTGCTTTCCTCAAGATCTTCAAATATTTCTCTTGCTCCGTTAATAACAATAGGAAAACGAAAATCGAAAAATAATTTCGTTCTGAAGATTCTTAAAGAAAGAAAAAAAATCTCTTCATCTTCGCTCTACATATCCAAGTATAAAGTACTGGAGAGATTCTTCAGCAGGAGATATATATTTCCATTCCTCGTGTAGCGTTCAATTTTTTTCCGAGATCTTTACTTAGCGCTGTAAAATTAAAGTTGTTATCGCTAATTATAAAGTATGTACTTGCTACTACACTATCAACCTTGATTTTTTATTTATTTTTTCTGGGCTCTTAGTATACAGAAAAAATATATATTGTGTAAGATCCACGGTGCTGTACGTTTTCATAAAACTAAGTTTAAGTTATCATTGATCGTAAAATTTCTTACAGAAAATGGAATTTTGAATTGGCGACCGACTACGTCATGTCGCTTTACAACATCCGACTCCGGAAGCTTTATCAGACTCTGAAGATATTCCCACAAAATCTCATCTTCTCCTTTTCTCTTATATAGTTCCTGTCTTATTCGTTCATTTTCCAACATTTCACTCTGCTTCTTCTTCTCGTTTCTCCTTTTTGTCAAATTGTCTTGTTCTCTTTCATCCTCGTGCGTTCAAGTGAGTGTCAGTGTCTGTTATTGCTTGCCAATATATATTGGAGTGTTTCGTTATTTTTCTCATTCGTTTCAATGTGACTATGTCTTTGTCTCACAACAGTCTAGATTACAGTGTACATGTCCGTATATGTAAACACATATATACACAAACACATATTTATACATGTATATTCGTATATAAAATTTATACACAGAAATTGAGGAGACTACGCCTGGAGGCGCGTAACTGCGGCCGAAGCCATCACTCTTGCCTTATTATGCACTTGGGCTGTTGGGGTAGGTTACAGTCAGTTATGGGAATCGGAGAGAAGTGCAGGATTCGAACTCACAACTAGGCGAATGCGAAACTAGTAGGCTTCCGATTAAGCCACCAGCGCGCACACATACATGCATATATATGTATAAATATTTGTATATGCATATGTGTGTATATATAAGTATATGCAGAAAAAAACACTGGGAAATAAGAAGCTTAGTCCGAACGTTTTCGTCTATTTAAGACATTATCAAGGAATACACAGTTACAGAGACAAAGGTGGATATATATACATAAAGTAAAAGACAAGCTAGGAACATGGGAAGTACACACAAAATGCTTCACAATCAGGTAGAGCCGATGTTTACATATACGGACGTTTGGTCCATGACGTTACGTCACCCCCGCTTAGTAGCACTTGGAGAAGTTCTTACAATTTTATCAATAACAAAATCATCAAGTTTAAATAATCCTAAACTTAAATTTATATTATGGTCAAAGGTTTGTTTAATATGACTGGATTCGATGATGTTTCTTTCTAATAAGGATCTACAAGAAATTATTACATTCGAATTATCCCAGTCAATAGGATGATTGTGGTCTCTTACATGGACAAAAAGACCACTGGAACTTTGCCCACTCCTTACACTATATTTGTGCTGATTTATCCTAGTTTTTAAGTCTTTACCAGTTTGGCCGATATAAAATTTGTTACATTTAAGGCATGGAATAGAGTAAACACAACCCTCGTTTGCTTCAGGTGAATTTTTAATGAGCTTACTTTTTATAGTATTATTTTTGAAAATCAAGTTGATGTTGAATTGTTTGAGAATATTAGGCAGACCAATTAATTTCTCACTGTAAGGAAGAACCAAAAGGTTCTTTTTGTCAAATACTTTTCTTACGTGTGAGGTGTTATGGAAAGTTTTGTAAGCCATTTTATGAGAAGTGTTTACTAAGTGCTTTGGATATTTTAATTCAGAAGCTATGCTATATATCTTCCTCAGCTCATCATCCAAAAATTCCAGGCTACATATCCTGTAAGCTCTAAGGAACATAGAACTAAAGACAGAAAGTTTTGTCTTCTGATGATGAGCCGAGTAAAAGTGGACATATGATGCGACATTAGTAGGTTTTCTATAAACGTCATATTTAAATTGTTTACCATTTCGATGAATTAAAATATCCAAAAATGGCAACTTATTCTCTATTTCTTGATAATGTCTTAAATAGACGAAAACGTTCGGACTAAGCTTCTTATTTCCCAGTGGTTTTTTCTGCATATTATTTTCACGTGTGCCTTGTGAATTACTGCAAAATATAAGTATATATGTATATATATACGACAAACTCATTGGATAGCCATCCACACCTCCAGTGTCGTTGTTTCTCTCTTGTCCTCTTACGTATACTAACGCAATGAGGTGAACCACTTTTTATCATAGACCAAGGTGAAGTCGAAAAGTAGAACGTTCGAACGGCGGCGGAAGTGTATTACAGCCGACCCTAATTGCACACATTACGCCCAACCAAGCTTCCAACAGGTGTTCGGTGGACTGAAGTCAATTTGCTCAACCACGGGAGCTATTCAGGAGAGGCTTCATAAGAGAAAAGATGGACCTTCTTCTTCCAGCAAGGAGTTGTCTATCTGTCTATCTATAGACCGTGAGCTTTTTCCCTCTTATAAGGGAGGTGGTGGTGGCTACCCCTCGCGTAAGGGGGAAAAAGCCTTTGGTATATGCATGTATGAGGGAGGTGGCCAATTCAGAGGCACGTACCTATTCCAACCCATTTCTCTCACCCTCCACCACCCCTTGCCATCTCAGCTCCTCATGGATGACGGGTCATCCCTGCATCCTCCAACTACCCTGAGTCAAATGCAAAGGTGTTGTACTTTACGTATTTTGATCACGAACAGCAATTCTATTCAAGGATTTTGATATATGGGGTTCTTGAATTGTGTGTATGACGGGGTGTAGGGCGTTGTGTTGTGTGTGGGGAGGGTATTGGTCGTCTGTGTATGTGAACGTGTGTGTGTGCGCGCGAGAATGTATATGTACATATATATATTTGCATGCGTGTGTCCATATATATATCTGCATGCGTGTGTTCATATATATACATACATACATACATACATACATACATACATACATATATATATATATATATATATATATATATATATATATACGTATTTCCTCATGTTTGGGTGTATACAAGTGTAATTTATACGCTTGAATAAATATATTCGCGCTCTTGCATTTATCAAATCCTTATATAACGTGTACAGT
>NC_134815.1:36329267-36331767 GCF_046742065.1 Oratosquilla oratoria | reverse complement strand
AAAGTACTTCTCCTTATATCCCCCACTCCTAAATCATGCCCCCAACACCCCCCCCCTTGCTCTCACCCCCTTACCCCCCTACTTCCCCTGTCAATACTCCCTGCCAATACCCCCTGCTCTCCACTGCCCTCATCCCTTTCCCCCCTACTCCCCTGTCGAATCCCCCCTCTTCTTTTCTGTTGCTCCCAAAGACACCAGAATAGCTGAAAGTATTCCGCGAAGATTAAAGACACGAGTGTGATACACCCCCAAAACTGATGTTTTGAAAGATGCTCCCCCCCCTTGAATGAAGATGAAATGAAGTCCCACGTGTAACCCCACAATAAAGAAGTTAATCTCAGGTTCCCTTCTGTCGCGATTCTTGCTCCTAACTCATTAAAAAAAAAAAAAAAAAAAAATCAGGTGATAGCTATAATGATGTCTCAAAACATGGCATGTCTAGAATCACCGAACGATCTAGACTGAGTGGAACAGAAATGGCTTGGTTAGTCTGAATCATGTGGACGAGGTTGAACGAGTTATTTGACCTGCTGGCCGCTGGAGAGTTCCCTTCACTGAATAAAATCGTTTTTGATAATGTACGAATACGAGACGTGAACTCCGCGCATGGTCCATACCATTTCCAATCTGAAAAAAAAAAAATAAATAAATAAATAAATAAAAAAGTTATTGAATGTTTAATATAATTCCATGTACACGAGTCCTTTTGTAATAATAGCGATTTTTGTCATCAAAGCTGTAATAAAGCAACGAAAGATATATTTGTCCAGTTCCTGATATTGTACTGGGACAGGTTTCATTGTCCCCAGTCGTGCATAACCACGATGACTTAAAAAAAAATTTGCTAGTCACGATTGTGGCTTCTGTTACGAAGTGCTGGAAGCCATGATCGTGGCTCTATGTCCTCTGGGAAGTCGTTTCCATTACCGTCAGTGGAAAGGTTGACAGAGTATCAATACATGGCGACCGCAGAGTTCCGTCGTCAGTTGTCGTCGTTTTTGTCATTGTTATAGTAGTTGTTGTCGTCTTCATTGTCCCCATCGTCGTCGTCGTCGTCGTCATTATTATCGTAGTCATCGTCATCGTTCTCTTGATCGTCGTTTTCCTCATTGCCATCGTTGTCGTCATCGTCGTCATTGTTATCGTAGTCATCGTCATCGTCCTCTTGATCGTCATTTTCGTCATCGTCGTAGTTGTTGTCTTCATTGTCCTCGTCATCGTCGTCGTCATTGTTATTATAGTCATCGTCATCGTCCCATTGATCGTCGTTTTCGTCATCATCGTCGCTGTCGTCCTCGTCCTCGTCGTCACCGTCTTCGTCTTCATCGTTACCGTTGTCATCGAGAAGCAACTCCTCTTCTTTTTCATCCGGTTTGGGATTACGATTTTTGATTGGCCGGTGGCGGCGGCGGCCAGAGGTTGCCAGAGGCATTTGTCCGCCAAAGTTCAGGAAGGGATGGGCAATTCTGTTTGTGTTGAAAGCAAGTAAGCAATGTTGGGGATTGGGGGGGAGCGGTGGTGGCGGTGGGGGGTGGGGGGTGGAGGGGAGCGTTTGCAGAGGGGGGGGTTTGATGGGGATGGCGAGGTGGGGGGAGCATGAGGGGGGGTAGCGGGGGAGCAAACTGCCTGGATGATTGAGGCCAAACAAAAATTCCTGTTTTGACTTTTTGTTGTTGTTTCTATTATTTCTCACAGAGTTCCGACTAATCCCAGCCAGTCTGTTGGCCTTTTGCATTAATCATTCAAACTTTTATTATTTTACTTTATTTAGTTTTATCGTTTATTTCCAGATAAGGAATGGCCATTTTATTCAGTGAGACCCAAGGGGCTGGCATTCGATCACTAGACAACTCCAAGAGTCTCTCTAACGTATCACAAATACTTCTTGATTCTTTAGATTTCGAAACTGTCTGGATTCCATTTGAAAGCCGAAGAGAAATCCAGAACTGGTAGGCCATATAAATATATATATATATATATATATATATATATATATATATATATATATATATATATATATATATATATATATATATATATAAATATATATATATACTGTATATATACATGTATACATATATATATATATATACATATATATATGTATATATATATGTATATATATGCATATATATATATACATATATATATACATGTATATAGATATATATAGATATAGATATATATATATGTATATATGTATATATATATGTATATATATGTATATATATATATATACATGTATATAGATATATATAGATATAGATATATATATATATATATATGTATATATATATGTATATATATATGTATATATATATATATATATATATATATATTCTTTTTTGGGGGGGAGGGGGGTTTCGTTAGCCCAGAACTCATGAGCATGTGGTCGTGAGTTCGAGTAATGGGACCCACTGCGGGCTTGCTGCGCTGGTTTCCGACACCCCTAGTCAGGCGGGGAGGCGACCCGTTTAGGGTAAGCACAGCATAAGTTTTT
>NC_134815.1:36316767-36324267 GCF_046742065.1 Oratosquilla oratoria | reverse complement strand
TTCCGGTCCGACATCTTTTTCTTCAATTTTTTTTTTTTTTTTTTTTTTTTTTTTTTTTTGTGTGTGTGTGGATTGAGGACGAAAATATTCTTCACTTTTTTCCCCTAAACCATTCTTTCTTCACGCTCTTACAATATTATTCTTTATTAACGTACCTTTTTCATTTATGCTCATGCAACATAATCGCCTTATTGTGTGACCGACTATTTTGTCTTTCTTTGTCGCAACAAGTCCATCTTCCCCCTTTTTTTTTTCCGCATTTATAAGACGATTTCCCCGTCGGCAGAGTGAAAGAGCATTGGCAGAATGAACTGATTTGCACAAGAGATTTCCTTTCTTCTGTTCATCGACTAATTTATTTACTTGTTCAATTATGCACGCATTCGTTTATTTGTATGTTTATTGTCCACACTGGCGAGTTAATGAAAAAGAAAATATAAAGACGGAAATTTCGACACGGAATTTCATATTCATTTCCAGTTTGCTTCCCGATTATTGATTATGTTTAACGTCACAAACTCCCCCCCCCCACCCCTATCAGGAGGCTAGGTTGGTGCCCCTTACAGGAGACTTTGTAACCGGTAATTCAATGAATCATGCCCTTGGTTCAACTCGCCGGTGGCAGGGTTCGAACCGTCATCCCCTCGACCTTTACCGCAAGTAACTACGACCAGCGAGCATCTTTCTCGAATATTAAGATAATAGAAATCTAAATAAGACCTTTTGGTCTATAAGGCAGAGCATCCACGTGTGAATGAAGATGGAAGACTACGTACATCACCCCGGTTCCTACGCCAGGAGGCGCTGAGTAGCTGCGGTCGAAGCCGTTACCTGTATCCTATGCGCTTCTTGAACTGATGAGGCAGGCAAAAGTCACTCCTGAGAATCGGAGAGGAGTGCGGGATTCGAACCCACAACTAAAGTGAATGAGAGACCGGCACGCTTCCGATTACGCTACCAGTAACCAGATCAAGAAGGTAAAAGCAATTATACATTGAGCTCTTCGGTAAGATACTTGCTCCAGCTACACGATCTTAAAGGGTTATCACACTGGTCTAGTTTTCCTCCTACATACTTCCTCCAACCTTCATTTGAGTCATTAGAATATGACTTCGCTTACAGAAGTCTAGATTTCTCTAAGAACATTTCAGCAGTATGTTTAACTTTCGTATAGATTTACAATTGCTCAGTTCATCATTCAGCTTTGCTATATGTGTCGGAAAGATAATTTGATATTTGAAGATTTGAGAAATAGAATATTGTAACCGAAGTCGTTTTTACTCAAACGAACTTTCGACGGTCGGCGTTGGTCAAGCCCCTGGAAGCTGCCCAGTGTAATAACGACTTTAGTTGCGTGCAATGTACCTCAGTTCGAAGCTTTAAGAATCATTTAGATAAACACCTAAGTAAGATGCTGTAATGATTATCATTTATCGCATATTATTTGTTTTTGTTTTGTTATCATTTGGTTGTCTGTTTGATTCTCATTTATTGTTAGTTTATATGTCAATTTATTATTATTTACTATTTACCTGTTTGTTTATTATTTAACTATACCTATGCATTTATTTATGTATCTTATTTGTTTTTTACATTATTATAGTTTTCGTTTATTCATTATTAGTATGATTTTTTTTCTTCGCATCCGACCTAGATATGGACCAAAAGGTCTCCTGTCGGCATGTTTCGCCTTTGTAATCTTAATCCTTTGCTTCTACCTATATTTTGGTCAAACTTGACACAGGTTGAACATTTTGTTTCTTGTTTGGCTTCTTGATTGTAAACACGTTTGATAACATGGCTCCTCTTCGTCTGTTACAATAGTGTTTTTTTTTTTTTAAGAATTTTTACCTAAATTTGAGTAAAACCGGAGAGAGCATAAACGTTCTATTAATCGTTTGGATTTTCAAACATAGATAAATTTGTTTTAAATATCAATTATATTTAATATCTAAGCTCAGAGTTTTGTGTTTCTCACCGTAACCAGCGTTTCTATCCTTGGCAGACAATATCACATCGAAGTGGTGAAATCATAAGAGGGATAGCAGACAGAACAGAGGGATAGTCAAAGTCAAAAGTGATCAGCAATTCTTTTTAGTGAGTTGAGGCTAGTTTTCCACCATAAAAGAATCCTGCTTGACTCTGAATAAAGTTAGCAGATTCTGGTGGTGACGTACTTTATTAAGTATATGTTGGCTAACGATTAAAATGTTTTAGAGGTACGGCGCGATGTAACGATCAAAGCAATAATACGGCCCCCATCCCCAGGGAAGGAAATATTTCAGCGATCCAACTGCAAGGACACGGAATGACGTTTGTGTGGATGTCAGTGTAAGAGGTCTCTGGAGAGATTTACTAATTCATTTATCTATTTATTTATTTATTATATACACAAGCTCGTTATCTTATGGGCCCCTGTCACAGAAACTTAATTCTTGAACTGGTTTATATACGGAATGAAACCACAACTGTGAATAGATGTCAGTGGAAGAGGTTTCCGTAGATTCTTTTTTACGATTTCTTTATTTTATGGTTCCTTTCACAGACACTAAATTCTTAAGCTGGTTCACACACGAAATGAAACCACAACTGCACATGGAATGACGCTCGAGTGGATGTCAGCGCAAGAGGTATCTGGTGAGGCTTTTTCATTGTATACAAGTTCTTTATCTTATGGCTCTCTGTCACAAAAAATAAACTCTTGAGCTGATTCACACACGAAATGAAGCCGAGTTAATAAGGAGTTGTGAAGAGCAGGTTATAATGTGGGTCACGGCTCATTCACACTATTAACCTTGACGGCATCAGGGGGAATGAACTCAAGATCAAAGACATTTTACACTCGGCTTGCACAAGTGATGACGGAGAAGAAATGAATCAAAACCAAAGTGTATTACAACAGCTTGGATGAGGTGTAGACTTTCCTTCTCACTAAGATCAGCTCTCCTGTACTTGCGAGACAACCTCATTCCCCAAAACCAAGATAGAAGACTTGATTAGACACTATTTCAAAACCGCATTAAAGAAAAACCAGACTAAAGTTAATAACATAATGTAGTAGTGGTAATAGTAGTGGCTGAAGTTCCAGCAGTTGAAAATGGAGAAAGTGGCACAGGTTTAGGAGGGGGAAGGAAGGATGGAACGAAGGGAGAGGAGGAATGGAGAAGAAGAAGAAGAACGAGAAGAGAGAAGAAGACGGGAGGAGTTAGATAGAAATGAATCCGAATCTGTCAGGAAAATGTATTTCCTGTTTTCCGAATAAGCGATTAAGTTCGGCAGCAAGAGCGAACCTAATTCCTTGAAAACGAACAAGTAAACAACCATGAAGAGGTGTGATTGACGACAAGGTCCACACCCTTTCCCCCTCCCCCCCTTCCCCTCCATCTCCCCTCATCCACTGCTGCTGCTGCTGCTGCTGCTGCTGCTGCTGCTGCTGCTGCTGCTGCTTCTACCTCCTGGTCAAAAATGAGGACAGATGTGATGGTAGTGGTTGTAATGGTGATGGTTGTGGCTGTGGTGGTTGTGGTGATGGTAGTAGTGATGATGGTGGTGGTGATAGTGATGGTGGTGGTTGCGGTGATGCAGATTATGATGGTTGTGTTCGTGAAAGTTTGTGTTGATGATGGTGGTGATGGTTGTAGTTGTGAAAGTTAGTGGAGACAAGTGTGGTGGTAATGGTGATGGTGAAGATGGTTGTAATTTGCTCTTCATTCTGTTCTCCTCTTCGTCCTCCTCCTCTTCTTCGTCTTCCTCCTCATCTTCATCCTCCTCCTCCTCCTCTTCGTCTTCCTCCTCATCTTCATCCTCCTCCTCCTCCTCTTTCTCCATTTTATTTCATTGTCTCTTTCTCTTCACTTTCCTATTTTTCATCTTTTTCTCCATCTACCCCCTCCTCTCATTTTTCTCTTCCTTCTCTTTTTTCCTCCTCCTCCCCATTCCTTTCAATTTTCTTTCTCCTCATCTTCCCCTCTCCTCTTCTTCCTCCTCCTCTTCTTCATTTTTCTCCTTCTTCACCTCTTCCTCTTCCTTTTATTACTCCTGCTCTTCCTAATCCTCTCTCATTCCATTTAACTTCTCTTTTTGTTTTTATTCGTTCTTCTCTTACGTATCCTTCTCATTCTTTTCTTCCCCTCCTCCTCTTCTTTCTCTCCCTCCTCCTCTTCCTTGTCCTCCTTTATCTCCCTTCTCCTCCTCCTCCTCCTATTTCATCTCCCTTCTCCCTTTCCTCTTCCTCCCCTTCCTCCTCCTCCATCATCTCCAACCTTATTTTCCTTTCCCTCTTCCTCCTCCTCCTCCTCCTCCTCCTCCTCCCGTTCTCCGATCGTCTCTCACTCCACCCCCACCTCCTCTTACTTTTCCTCCTACTCATCCCACTCATCCCTTATCGACGTTCACTTCTTTCTCCTTCTCCTCCTCCTCCTCCTCCCGCTCTTCCACTCGTACTCCTCTTTCATCTCCTCCCGCTTTCCAACCGTTTCTCACTTCCCCCCCTCCTTCCCTTCCTCCTCCTCCTTCGGCTCTTCCACTTGGGCTCCTCCTCTTCCACTAGAACACCTCCTCCTCCTCCTCTTCAACTCGGACACCTCCTCCTCCTCCTCTTCCACTCGGACACCTCCTCCTCCTCCTCCTCCTCCGACTCTCCAACCGTCTCTTTCACCTCCGTTCTCCCCACCTCCATCCTGCACCTCCCGTCCAGGCTCGGCTCGGCTCGGCTCGGCTCGGCTCCCCCCCCCCCGCCCCCCGCCCCCCGTCCGCGCTGACTGCAGCAGCAACAGGTGCGTGGCATCATGAGGTCGCGTGTCGCTCGAGTGCACTTGAGTGCTCGCCAATGACATTGTTTACATTTGTTTGTAGGGAGGAGGACGGAGGGGAGGAAGAGGAGGAGGAGGAGGAGGAGGAGGAGGAGGAGGAGGAGGAGGAGGAGGAAGAGGAAGAAAAGGAAGAGGAAGAGGAGGAAGAGGAAGAGGAGGAGGAAGAGGAGGAGGAAGAGGAGGAGGAAGAAGAGGAGGAGGAGGAGATGGGAGATAGAACTAATGATCTCCTGTACGGTAATTTGTCACTTTATCCTATTCGTTTGTTTGTTTACTTGTTTTTGTGTTTGTTTTTTATATGTTTGTTCGTTTTATTCATAATTTCATTTATCGAGATGTTCTTTATTTCTTTATTGGTTTATCTATCTACTTATTAATACTGATATGATTTCCTATTCATCTACTTATCTATACACTTATTCAATTATCCATCTCAACTTTCAGTACACGCTAGTGGTGTAATGAGTTCGAATCCCGAACTCCTGTCCAATTCCCAGCAACGATTGTATGTAACCTGGCCCAAGATTCCAAAAGCATAATAGGTCAAAGTTGACGGCTTCGGCCGCAGCTACTTGGCGCTTCCTGGCTTAGACTCACCTTCTTCTTATTCATTTATCTATTTATTTAGTTTAGTTTACAAATAATATTTCATTTCGTTAAACAATCATTTCCGATGAAGTCTATTTTCCTTGTGAATTATTTATTTATTCATTTACTTATTGTTCCTTGGGTCTACATGATTCTGTTCCTTTGAGAGTTGCTCCCAGGACTGAGAAATGGAAACGGTCATAGAAAACGGAGAGAGAGGCTTAACGAGTGTCTGTGTTGCATCAGACTTCTCAGGCTATTGTCGCTGTTACAGTGGCTTACGTGGACAACACCCTCTGCGTTCATGTATGATCTGTCCCGGACCAACCTGCAAGGTTGAGCTCCGGACGGCTATCAGACCCGCAAACCACGAAAGAAAAGAAAGAAATTAAAAAGAGCTCATTGATGAGTCTTTAGAGTCTTTTTTCTTGTTTTTTTTTTTAGTCGATCGCCGGCAGGCAAGGAAATACGTAAAGGGAACAACCACTTTTTTAAAAGGCAAGTTTAGAATATGAACATTAAAACATACACACAAACACACACACACACACACACACACACACACACACACACACACACACACACAGAATTAGAGAGAGAGACAGAGAGAGAGAGAGAGAGAGAGAGAGAGAGAGAGAGAGAGAGAGAGAGAGAGAGAGAGAGAGAGAATGTTTGCATGCATATACCTAGGCTTACATTGCATGTATGTATGTGTACATATATATGTATACAAGAATGTAAATATGCATTTATGTATATATGTATGTGTGTGTGCGCACGTGTATATGCATGTAGGTATCTATGTGTATATGTACGTAAGTATATACGTACATACGTGTGGCTGCTTGTACGTACTTACGTATGTATGCACATGATATGGACATTGTGAAATTAGGCATTTTACAAAAACCATATATGAATCACAAAATTTGTGCAATAATTGTGACTATCATCAAATACAAATCTCAATTTGGTCTCCATTAGATTATGTAAATATTATATAAATATTATTTCTTATGAATAGAGCATAGCTTACCGTGCACCTTGACATATTTAGATTACATTGTTCTAATTTTTTTCATTTTTAGTTCGTAGAATTTGCAGTGTTTTTATTTCTATTTTTCATTTCTTTTTGTTCAGGCTCTGGGTCATATTAAGATTGGTAGAAACACATACAGTAAATATGATATTTCGTGGAAATTTGGGAAGAATATGTGAACATATTTAGTGTAACAGAACGAATATTTAAGAAAAACGAAAAAAAGAGAGAAAGAGAGAAAAGATGAGAAAAGAAACAATTCATAAAAGTCATTGACACAATAGATTCACTAATAATCATTCATTGCCAATTATTCATCGTTTATTGTATGTTATTCGTTAGTTGTTACTCATTATTCGTTACTTGATATTCGTTACTCGTTATTTGATATTCGCTATTCGTTACTCGCTATTCATTGTTTGTTATTGTTTATTTGATATTCGTTATTCGTTGTTTATTATTCGTTATTTGCTACTCGTTTATTCGTTATTTGATATTCGTTGTTTGCTATTCGTTGTTCGTTACTCGGTACTCGTTATTCGTTACTCACTACTCGTAACTCACTATTCGTTACTCGTTGTTATGCATTTGCCCCACTCTACACTCGCTATGCAATAATATTCGTTCATCGTTTTCATTTTTCGTTATACGTTATTCTTTATTTATTCGTATACACATGCCCTACTATAAACATTCGTTATTCGTTTTTCGTTATTTGACATTCCTTATTCGTTTTTCGTTATTAATCGTTTGTTATTCGTTATTCGTCTCTCGTTATTCGTTGTTCATCACTCGTTTTACATTATTGGTTTTTCGTTGTCATTCATTATTCACTTTTCGTCATGCGTCGTTCGTTATTAGTTTTTCGTTGCTCATTCTTCCATAATTCGTTATTCGTCGTTCGTAGTTCTTTATTTTTTTTTTCGTTATTCGTCATTCGTTGTGCTCTTATCCCATTACGTTATGCAATAACACGTCCTGAACTGTGTGTTGTTCTCATTACATTCCGGACTCCATCTAGGGTGACCCCGTGTGACCCCGTGTGACCCCGTGTGACCCAGG
>NC_134815.1:36296767-36306767 GCF_046742065.1 Oratosquilla oratoria | reverse complement strand
GACAGGGAGCCACCGTCGAGGGGGCCAGGCATTCCGAGCTCCCATCCAGCAACCCGGCTCATCGCTCTGCTTTGTGTAATAAACTTTTATCCAGATATTGACTACATCCCCGACACGAATTCTTTCTCTTCCAGAACATTCTTTCCCTTTTCTTTATATATTTTTATTCTGTTTTCTTTCGGGGTTTTTTTCCCTCCTTATCTCTCTTCCTAATTCTCTCTTCCCTCCACTCTCTTTCAGTTCTCGTTCCCTCTTTTCCTTCTCTTTTTTTTCTGTTTTTGGAATTATTGAAGAGAGTGAACTCAAGCACACAGAGAAAGAAAATGTCATGAGATCCTGGACACAGAGAGAGGGGTCTGGTGTCTACCTGGGAGATTTTCGATGATGACAATGTCATAAGAACATAAGAATGGAGGTGACTGCAAGATATCATAAAACCAACACTAGGCAGTTCCATGTCCCTTACCACCTATCATCCCCATCCTTACAGTTATCTAATCTCTTAAAACAATCAATAGTTTCAGCGTTCACTACATTGTTACAAGTCTATTTCATTTGTTGCCCATTTTGTTGGTAAGCCAGTTCTTGCCTATTTCTTTCTTAAACCTTAATTTATCTACTTTAAATCCATTACTACGATTCTTAGACTGTTGTCTTATTATGATGACCTTGCCTGCCTCACCCTTGTTAAAGCCCTTGACCCATTTGAATACATCTAATAGATCATCCAGCACTCTTCTCAAGCTAAATTTCTGAGCCCTTGTACAATTTTGGTCATTCTCTTCGGTATTGATTCTAGTGAATTAATTCCCATTCTATAGGACGGAGACCAAAACTATACCGTATAATCTTGGTCTCTCCAGAGAATGTAAATTAAGGTGTTTCAAGCCTGTCCTCGTAATACAGTTTTTTGAACACCTTGTTTAATCATTCAAGACTAAAAAGGAAAGGTGAGGGGTGAAGTGACATGGCAAGGCGGTCCCTCTAAAGATAGAATGCTGATTGGCTGACTGGCTTCTTTGTCAATGTTGATTACTCTCTCTTTTCTGTGACTTTCCCTGCTCCATTAATCATTCCGGTCCATGTCTTTATATGTATATTTATATATATATATATATATATATATATATATATATATATATATATACATATATATATACATATATATACATACATACATACATATTCCAAGGCTTTTTCCCCCTTACAAGGGAGGTAGAGAAAAAGGAAAAGGCATAAAATCATTCCCACCCATTCCATCCCTGAATATACTCCACACCCCTCCACCCTCCCTCTTATCTTAGCACCTCCCGGATGACGGGTCATCCCTGCACCTTGTCCACTGCCCTGGGTCAGAAGCAGTGTCGCCAGACACAGCACATCCACAGCAAGGCCGCTTCATTAAATCGGCGACCAAACCATCATAATACTCTTTCATCAACCCGATCTCCCAGCTCCCTTTCCACCCCCGATCTCCTCCTCACCTCCTCATTTCTCACTCTATCTAGCCTAGTAACCCCCATCATACTTCTCAGACACCTCATCTCAGCCACATTCAAACTCCTTCTCTCTTCTTCTCTTATGTTCCATGTTTCTGCCCCATACAGTGTTGTTGGCACAATCACTCCTTCATACAGTCTCCTCTTATATATATGCATATATATGTATATATATATATATATGTATATATATATGTATATATATATATATATATATATATATATAATGTATATTCATATATATTATGTATATTCATATATATATATATGTATATTCATATATATATGTATATATATATGAATATATATATATATGAATGTATATATATATACATATAGATCATACATATATATACATATATGTCTATATATATATATATATATATACCTATATATATGTGTGTGTATGTATATATATATATATTATATACATACATATAAATATATATATATATATATATGTATATTCATATATATACAGTATATGAATATATATATATATATATATATATATATATATATATGTATGTATGTATATTCATATATATATATATGAATATATATATATATATATATATATATATATATATATACATATAACATATATGTGCAAAAAGATCACAAAAACACGTGATCCAATAAATTGCTGAATAACCACAAAGGAAACCGGAAAAGAAACTAAAATTCTCAAGCGCTTTCGTGATATTTCACCACATTCAGGGGAATACAAAAGAAAAAAGTTACACATGGTATATAAAGGATTTGAAAATCAACTGGGAAAGATACAATACACATCGAGAAAATGTAACAAATAAACATAAAGAACAAATTAATTTTGAAAATATGTAATTTGATTACAAATTTTATCAATGAGACAGTGATCCAATTTAAAAATTGCATAGCTAATATTAAAGTTAGAACCTTCAGATTATTTTTACCAAACAACTTTCTATGATTAAAAAATCTGAATGTTCTAACTTTAATATTAGCTATGGGATTTTTAAACTGAATCACTTTATCATTGATAAAATCTGTAATCAAATTGAATATTTTCAAAATCAATTTGCTTTTTATATTTATTTGCTACATTTTCTCGAATGGTATTGTACCTTTCTCAGTTTATTTTCAAACCCTTTATATACCATGTGTAACTTTTTTTCTTTTGTATTCCCCTGAAGATGTGAAATATCATGAATGGGCTTGGGAATTTTAGTTTTTTTTCCGGTTTCCTTTATGGTTGTTCAGCATATATATATACATATATATATATATATATATATATATATATATATTTGTGTGTGTGTGTGTGTGTGTGTGTGTGTGTGTGTGTGTGTGTGTGTGTGTGTGTGTGTGTGTGTGTGTGTGTGTGTGTGTGTGTGTATGTACATTATGTACGCATAGATATGCATATGTATATGTATGTACAGAACGTTCACATGTATATGTGTGTATGTACAGTATGTACACATGGATATCTCCATGTATATGTGTGTATGTACAGTATATGCACATGAATATCTACATGTTTATGTATGTACAGTATGTGTACATGGATATGTACATGTATATGGCAAATATCAGGCCCTCTTGTGCATCAGAAGTGTCACGTAAATAATAAACGTCTTCAATCTCAGGTTCCTCTTTCAATTGAATAATATCGTCTGGCGCTGGTGTGATATATGAAGTATACCAAGTTGTTATATACCAAGTTGAAGTATACCAAAAATATACCAATTTGTTAAAACTTTGACTCTTCATTCTTCATTTGAACATTCATCTTAAAAACACAAGAATGGAGGAGATTGCAAGAGACCCTAAGGCCTAGACTAGACAGTTCCATGTCCATTACCACCTGTCATCTCTATCCTTAAAGTTATCTAAGCCCTCTCAAAACAGCCAATTGTTTCAGCGCTATGGTTGTTAAGTCCATATGAACCAGTACGGAGAATATTTTCTCCCGTGTTTTGTCACAACAGAATAAAATCGTCTGGCGACAGGTTTCTGGTCCCGCCATCCCTTCCTCCCTCAAATGGTTATCACACTGGGCTATTTTTCTCCAACCTCCAATTCATCGGTGGTACCTCCCACCTCCAGAAAAAATTTCCGCAGTAAAATCACTAAGGTAAACTATTTCGTTTTCTCAACAATTGACACAGAATGTCACTTGATATGCTGGAGGGAAATAGATTTCTTCCAGCATATCACATTCCTTCCCGAGACCTGCGGGCTGCAAATTTGCTCCAACAATCGGAGGAAAAAAATAGCCCAATGTGATAATGTCTTCACTCTGAAATCGCCCTCGACTCTCCCCGTTGTAGCATAAATTCCTCTCGGGTCCATCCCTTCCTCCCGCCACGCGCCTCACCCTCCCCTCCTTTTCCGATCAGCTGATGGTGTGTCATCCCCCTTTCCCCCCTTAAACACGAAGCGATTTATCTCTCCTCTCCCCTTGCTTCCCCTCCCCATTTCCCCTCTTCTTCTTCTCCCATCCTCCCCTCTTCCTCCCATCCAGCCTCATACCCTATACTTCTTCATCTACTTCTCCATGTTTTTCTTCTTTTCCTTTTTTCTCATCTTTCTTGCCCTTTATACTCCATGTCTTTCTTTTTGTCTTCTTATTCTTCTCCTCTTCCTTCCATCTCCGTCCCCATCTTTCCCCAACCTCAACTTCCTCCTCACTTCTATTTTTCCACTCTCTATTTTCCACTCTCCCATCGTCCTCTCATTCTTTTCCTCTTCTTCTCTTTTCCCTCCCCTCGCTCTCTCCTCTTCCTCCCTTCCTCCTCTTGTTCTCCCTTCTTCCTTCCCTCAGGCTTTCATCTTCCTCTCCTCATCCTCCCCTCTTCCTCCTTTCTTCCTTCCCTTTTCCTCCTTTTTCTTCCCCTCCTTTTCCTTCCCCCCTCCTCTCCTCTTCCTCTATTTCTTCCACTTTTTATTTCCACTTTTTCTCCTTGTCCTCTTCTCCCTCCTTCCTTTTCCTTCTCCTCTTTGACACTAATAACAAGAGCACACTTACCCTAAGGATGAATATTCTTAATTATTATGCTATTACATATTCATTTTTTTTTTCATTTATCAATTCTATTATATCTATCATTATTAATTTTTGCACCTGGTCCAAGAGGCTTGTTAATATAACAAAATATCATTAATCATTTTGTACTTCGATGCTCTTCCATCGAGTCGCCTAATGATTTCATTCAGTTTTTGAACTTTCGCAAGTTGTTATGGTTGACATTGTCGAGCAATGTTTTAGATAAATTCAAAATTCTAAATAATTTATTATGACAAGTTGATTTGACATTTTATTTTCTTCCCAAAAGTTTGGTCAGTTGTTCTGTGAATCATATCCTGGTACCAAAAGTCACAGCCTGGTACCAATAGTTATACATTGATACCAAAGCTAAATATCGTTGTCTGGCAATGATACAATTCATCAGTTTATGCATTCAAGTTCTTCGCCTGGTAGGAGTCTCTACTGGGACACAGTAACCTTGTTTATATATATATATATATATATATATATATATATATATATATATATATATATATATATACATATATATATATATATGCACAAGTATCACAAAACACACGTGACTACACCGATATGCTCAACACCACAGGGAAAAGAAAAATTCATTCTTTTCCCTGTGTTGTTCAGCATATATATATATATATATATATATATATATATATATATATATATATATATATACACAGGTATACATATATATATGTATATACATATATATAAATATATATATAGATATATATATATAGAGATATTTACATATATACATATATATAAATATACATATATATATATATATATATATATATATATATATATATTGTTTTTGCTCTATCTATTTATTATATTATCTTTTTTAACGTCACCTGGAACGTATCATATATAACCTGGCGATATTATCGTGGCACCACCGACGCTTGCCACAAATCTTAGCATCAGACGGTTGTCTCGTTAGCTTTCAATTCAGAAATTTCTGAACAAAAAACAATAACACTATACAACAAAACCATATTCGTTGCAAAAATATCTATCATTTTCATATTTATGACTACATAAAATACACATGTTTGTGTGTCTGGGAGTCTCTTGTATTGGTAGTCGTCCCTTTGCACTGAGAAACAATCAAAACTCGACACGGGTCCGTTTCCCAAAACATGGATTCGACGAGAATAATTGATGAACTCAGGAGGCAGAAACGGATCCACAATCAAATACAAACAACATTTTGCATTTATATATAATCATAAATCATTATAAGTATTACCAAGGATTTTTATCATTATTATCATCAATTATTATAAGAAGTATAAAGTACTACAAAAAGCATATCTTCAACAAGAACAATAAATGAACTAAGGAAGCAAGCGACGTATTGTATTTATAATCATAAATCATTATAATTAGCATTATGATTATAATTATCATTATAATTATCATGATATTAACCCTAATCAACCTAATAATTCCTACTCAAACCTAATGTTATTAACCCTAACCAAACTTATCTAATGTAATGTAATCTAATCAAAGCCAAAATCTAATCCATTCTAATCTTATTCTAAAAATCTAATATAAACTATAATCTGATTGATTGATTGACTGACTGATTGGTTTATTGATTTACTTATTATTTATCCCCATTTATTTATTTATACATTTCATTTATCGTCATATATATATATATATATATATATATATATATATATATATATATATATATATATATATATATATTCACATACCTATCAATCTACCTATCTAATTTATCTATACATTTATCTTAAGAAATAAGAATAAAGACAAGAAAATCTGTGCATGAGGAGTGGAATCGATCCCCGGTCCCTCATTTCGCTGAGCGCGTCACATGTCATCGTCATGTCCGTGACAAGTGTGTGACATGACACTGAAACATCGCACCGGCGGTGCCAACATGTTGTCACGTCTGTGTCTGGCTTGCTGCCAACAATTCCAGAGGTCGTTTTACTTTATGCCTCTATCGGTGTCAATGTTAACCAACACTGTTATCTCAGTGTTTCTATCGGTGTGGTCACTGAATTATAAAGATATTTTTAATTGCCTTTATTTCCTGGAAATATTTTTGCATGTGAAAAAAAATTGTACAGATTTTAAAATCTGTGTAAACAAAATCTTTATTTAATATTTCACTTACTTTCAATTGTTACTCCTCCTCTTCCCCCTCCTCCTCTTCCCCTCCTCATCTTCCTCTTCCTCCTCCTCGACTTCCTCTCTTTCTGTTCATGCAGTGATCCTATATAGTTCTTTCATCATCAGTATATTATCAGTCACCATTGTCTTCATCGTCGCAGACAATGTCTTCATCGTGAACATCAACATCATTGTAGTTGTTGTCATCACCTCCATTATCACCCTCGGCTTCTTCATCTTCATCATCATCACCATCATCATCATCATCATCATCATCATCATCATCATCATCATCATCATCATCGTCTTCATTACTGTTATCGTCATCATCATCAATGTTATCATCATCATCATCATCATCATCATCATCATCATCATCATCATCATCATCATAATCATCATCACTGTTATCGTCATCATCATCATCATAATCATCATCATCACTGTGATCGTCATCGTCATAATAATCATCATTGTTATTATCATTATTGTCATCATCACCATCATTGTCACCATCATCATCATCATCATCATCATCATCATCATCATCATCATCATCATCATCATCATCACTGTTGCCATCACCAACGTGATCTTTATTATCATCATTATCATTATCGTCACTGTCATATATTGTAATCCATTTGTTTTTCGTGTCCTCTTCCTTTTCTTCCTCTTCCTCTTATGTAATACTTTCTTCGTATTCTCTACTTCTTACTCTTCCTTTTTCTATTACTCCTCTTCTTCTTTCCCTCCTATTACCTTCCTTTTCTTTTTCCTCCTTCTCTTCCACCTCCATCTTCATCTCCTATTCCTTCATCTCCTTCTCCTTCTTCTCTACCTCCCCCTCCTTCATCTCCTCTTCTTTTTTCACGTTCCCATCCTCCCTTTATCGCCAGCGCTTGATCATCATCCTCTTCCACCTCCTTCTCCTACTTCTCCACCTCGCCCTCCTCCTCCTCTTTCATTTCCTCTTCTTCCTCCTCCTGTTGCCGCCATCGCTCTCTTATTCTCCACCTCCTCCTCGTTCTTTTCTTCCATCTCTTGCTCCTTCTACTCCACCTCCTCCTCTTCCTTCTCCTCCATAACCTTCGTCTCCTCCTCTTCCTCTTCTTTCATTTCCTCCTCCTCCTCCTCCTCCTCCTCCTCCTCCTCCTCCTCCTCCTCCTCCTCCTCCTCCTCCTTCTCCTCCTCCTCCTCCTTTTGGCGCCAGCGCTCACTCTACAAGGAGTCGACCAGACCTCGCCGACCTCAGTTCCCGGAGGTGTCCTGACCTTTCCTCCCTTTCCTCGGCTTTTATATCTACGGCGACACTTGGACCCTCGGGGCTCTCCCCCCCCCTCCTCCACGTCCACCACCTCCAGGCTTCCCCCTCCTCTGGGTTTTCCTCCATACCTCCACTTTTCCACCTCTTAGCTACCATCAACTTTTTAAGAACATTCGGGTTCTCCAGCGGTTAGGTTCTCTTGCATCAGTTGGTCCTCTTCACCTTTCTACTCTCTCCTCTCTTCCTCTCCCTCTCTTCTCCTCTACTCATGCACCCCTCCACATAAAGCAAATTCCTCCACTCTCTACACTTCTCCACATTATGCAATTTCCTCCACTTTTCAATCAATTACTCATCCTCCACCCCTCCATTGGACATACCATCTCACCAGATATCCCTCCACAATGAAGCACCCTCCACACCCCACTCTTTTTCTCGATCTTGAATTCCCTCCATCACTCCACAAACCCTCGTCTCTCTTTGTGAACCCCTCCACTTTTCGCCTTGGCTAGCGTCCTTATAACTTCCCTCCTGTGCTCCCTTCTGCCCTTCACTCACTAACCTTCACGAGAAAAGATATACGATGGTTTCAGACATAAGAAGAATCTAAAAATACGAAACACGAGACCACAAGTGACAAGGATGATGCACCCATACGCTCAAAATTCCTCTTTGGATATATATATATATATATATATATATATATATATATATATATATATATATATATATATATATATATATATATATATATATATTCTCTTTCTGTGATGGGGGAATTCCCTGTGGTGGGGGAAAAGAATACTGCCACCAAAATCCCACTTGGATCGTAGGAGGCGAGAAGAAAGAGACGGGGAGAGGGACTAGGCATCCTTCTCCCTGTAGCCCCACGGGGCATATAACCTAAAAAGAAAAGTGAAGGCATAAGGGGTGCTGGAGGGCCTCGGGCCAGCACCCTAAGGTTTGGGTCTTTTAATGTGCGTGGATGTGGTACAGATGAGAGTAAAAGGGAAGAGATAGGTAGTATGTTTGTGAGAAGAAAGATGGATGTGTTGGCTTTGAGTGAAACTAAGTTGAAAGGGAAGGGTGAGTGTAAGTTTGGGAGTGTAAGTGGGAGGTTATCAGGAGTGAAGAGAGGGCGAGGGAGGGAAGGGGTGGCTATTCTAGTAAGTGAGGAGATAGGTAAACAGGTAGTGGAGTGGAAGGAGGTTTCCTCAAGGATAATGTGGATAAAGGTGAAACTGGGAAAGGAGATGTGGGTCTTTGTAAGTGCATATGGGCCTGGCAGTGAGAAGAGCGTGGAAGAAAGGGAGGCCTTTTGGATAGATTTAATTGAGTGCATAGAGGGTTTAGGAAGAAATGTCAATGTAATAGTACTGGGAGACCTTAATACTAGGGTGGAAAATGGTCCAATCGATGGAGTGGTTGGGAAGTGTGGAGTTCCAGGAAAGAATCGTAGTGGAGAGTTGATGGTGGAAATGTGTCTAGAAAGAGAGTTGATGATAGCAAATACAGTGTTTCGGAAGAAAGTCAAGCATAAGTACACATGGGAGAGGGTGGTGGAGGGAAGGGTGGTAGATAGAGCGCTAATGGATTATGTAGTGGTAATTAGGATTATGATAGGAAGAGTTAAGGATGTACATGTGCTAAGGGGAGAGGGTGGGGGAATATCAGATCATTTTTTGGTGGAAGGTAAGCTGAGAGTGGAGGATAGATGGAGAAAGAGGAAAGGGACAAAAGGTAGGGAGGTTCTTAGAGTGAACTCCTTGAATGAAAAGGAAAAGGAGAAGGAGTACGAAAAGAAGCTGAAGGAGGAGTGGGAGGGAGTAAAGGATGGAGCAGAGATGGGTGTGGAGGAGGAATGGGGATGGTTCAAGGAAGGAGTCTTAAAGTGTGCAAGGATGGTGTGTGGAACAAGAAGGACAGGAGGAAATAGAAGAAAGGGTAGTGAATGGTGGGATGAGGAAACAAAAAAGGTTGTAGAAGAGAAGAAGCGAGCATTCACAGATTGGTTACAAAAGAGGACGGGGGAGT
>NC_134815.1:36286767-36291767 GCF_046742065.1 Oratosquilla oratoria | reverse complement strand
AGTTAGGTTAGGTTGGATTAGGTTAGGTTGGATTAGGTTAGTTAGGTTAGGTTAGGTTGGGTTAGGTTAGATTAGGTTAGATGCTTGTATCTCGAGTGTTGTGATTAATCTGGATGTCAGCAGGTGAATTTATTCAGCTGAGAAGAGCTTGTTATGACGTAAGAGCGCTAACACTAAACAGTTTTTTATCATATTTTCTACGATTCATTTTCTAATTTTGATATACTCTGCAGAATCATGTTTGTATTAAAAGAATCTAAATTTTAAGATATACTCTGCAGAATATTATTCTGTCCAGTTTGTCTTAAAATTTAGGTTCTTTTAATACTCTGCAGAATCTTATTCTGTCCAGTTTGTCTTAAAATGTCGGTTCTTTTAATACAAAAATTGGAAAAGACGATATAATTCAGCTTTGCGGGTTGCCCAGTTCTTAGTAAAATTGTCAGAAAATATCGAAATATATCTATATGATATTTTGTTTCCCTATGTGGGTTGCCTTCTTTCTTTTCGTTAGTCATGTTTTCCCTTAATCCTCCCTTCTTCTTCCCTACTTCCTTCCCCCTTTCGTTCTTTCCTTTCTTTCTTTTCTTCTTCATTTCTTATTTCCTTCCTCCCATCCTTTCATCCTTACTAACTTTCACACTTTCTTCCATCCTGTATTCTATTCTTTCTTCTTCCTTGTTCTTTTATTCTTCTTTCTTTCTTCTTCCTTGTTCTTTTTGTTTTCTTTATTTCCTCCTTCATTTCTTATTTCCTTCCTCCTATCATTACTACCTTTCCCCCTTCCTTCCATCATGTATTCTATTCTTTCTTCATACTTGTTCTTTTATTCTTCTTTATTCTTCTTCCTTGTTCTTTTTTTCTTCTTTCTTTCCTCCTTTATTTCTTATTTCCTTCCTCCTATCATTACTACCTTTCCCACTTCCATCTATCCTCTACTCCATCTTTCTTCTTCTTCTTCTTCTTCTTCTTCTTCTTCTTCTTCTTCTTCTTCTTCTTCTTCTTCTTCTCCTTCTTCTTCTTCTTCTTCTCCTTCTTCTTCTTCTTCTTCTTCATCTTTTTGTCTTTTCTATCCCTCCTCCATCTTACACCTTTTGTCCTCGTCAGTGACCAGAACCTCACTTCCTCGTCGCCTTGTATTCAGCACTTCCACACATTTCGGCTTTTATCTGCAGGGCCTGTCGCCCCCTCCTCCCTTCTCCCTCCCTCCCTCCCTCCCTTCTCTCTGCATCGTATCGTTCCGCTTTGTTCCATTTTGTTTTATTTCATTTCCCTCCGCCCCATTCCGTCGTCTTCCTTTCTGTTGGTTCTTTTTGTTTTTATTTCATATGTTTTCTTCTTCATCATCATCACCATCATCCTCATCTTCTTCTACTTCTTTCTCACTTCTTCTTTCTCATTTCTTCTTCTTCCTCTTCTTCTACTTCTTCTTCTTCTTCTTCTTCTTTCTCACTTCTTCTTCTTTTTCTTCATCTTCTTCTTCTTTCTCACTTCCTCTTCTTCCTTTTCACTTCTTCTTCTTCTTCCTCTTCTTCTACTTCTTCTTTCTCACTTCTTCTTTTTCTTCCTCCTCTTCTTCCTTTTCACTTCTTTTTCATTCTTCTTCTTCTTATTCTTTCTCACTTCTTCTTAATTTCTTCTTCTTTACTTCTTCTTACTTCTTCTTCTTCATTTTTTCTTCTTCGTTCTCACTCTTTCATTTTCACTTCTTCTTCTTCTTCTTCTTCTTCTTCTTCTTCTTCTTCTTCTTCTTCTTCTTCTTCTTCTTCTTCTTCTTCTTCTTCTTCTTCTCCTTCTTCTTCTTCTTCGTTCCATGTTCCTCTGGTCCAAAATCGTTCCGTTCCGTCACGTTCCGTTTCTTATCATTCCCTTTCGTCTCATTTCGTTCCGTCTCGTTTCGATCTCTGTCATCCGCATCTTTCCAGTTGATACGTCCTCGACTGAAGGCTCACGCTTCTACCCCTCTTCTTCGTTGTCGTCGCCGTCGTCACTTCCGGTATCTTTGACCTCTTGTGCTAGTTCTCGGCCAGGTTTATCCCGGTGTAAGCGTCTCGGTCTACCTTTGCTCCAGGCTGAAAAAGATCACCCCGAGCTCGGGCGATAAATATATTAAAAAAAAATACTAAGAAGAATAAGAAGAAGAAGTAGAAGAAGAAGAATAATAATAAGAAGAAGAAGATGAAGAAGAAGAAGAAGAAGAAGAAGAAGAAGAAGAAGAAGAAGAAGAAGAAGAAGAAGAAGAAGAAGAAGAAGAAGAAGAAGAAGAAGAAGAAGAAGAAGAAGAAGAAGAAGAAGAAGAAGAAGAAGAAGAAAAAGAAGAAGAAGAAAAAGAAGAAGAAAGATCAGCATCAAACCTTTAAGGATGAGAACCCTAAAGGTATATCTACTTCGGGGTTGAGGACGCTTGGGAATGTTTGGCGGAGACTTAGACTGTGAGTAGGTTCTCTCTGTTCATGACATCGATCGCTGTCATTGAAAATTGGTTCTTCTACAGGTTCTTTGACTATGGTCATTCATCTGAAGGAGCCCCACCCCTTACTGATCAAGTATTTAATCCAACTCGATTTTCTTTAACATGACGTTATCTAACTTCTACCAATTAGCTGGATTATGTAATCTTACGTTTAACACACTGCACTTTGAGATATTGAAGTCTATTAGCCATTTCTTGAACAACGCAAATAATTTATTAAAATCTTCTTGCTGTATCCCAACATCTTCCCCCGACCTAACATGGAGTCCTATTTTAGTGTCACCCGCAAAGTTACCAACATCACTATTAATCCCATTGTCTAAATTGTCTATATACACAAAGAACAATAAGGGAGCCAAAATTAAGCCCTGGGGAACTCCACTAGTAACACTACCCCATTTGGATTTTACATCAGTAATTATAGCTCTTCTAATTTTTTTTCCATTCACCACTGCCTCTATCAGTTTGTTTTAAACCATTAGAATTAAGAAACTCCCCACATCTAACCTTGCAGGGTTAGTGTTAGTGTTGAAACGATGACCTTAAACGACCTTAATTAGCTCAGGGAGTTAACCCATTTTTCCGCTGGGTTCAGGGAAAACGTGTATTTTCGGTGTAAAGCAAGAATGAAATATTGAATGAAGAAATCACTTCAAAATATTTTACAGGAAGAAGGTCTGAGGTCAAAGGTCAAAGAGGTCACGATGATGACTTTTGTTACACTCGCTCGCTCGCTCACTCACACACGCTCACTCACACATGCGCGCCCACACACACACACACACACACACACACACACACACACACACACACACACACACACACACACACACACACGCACACACACACACACACACACACACACGCACACACACACACAGACGAGACAGCGATAGAGACAAAGGCTGCAGTGTACGGCTGTTAGGGAGAGAGTAGGAGTGAGATATACAATGGCCCCACAAGTGGACGGCTGTAAGAAAGAGTTGGTGACCTAGGAGTGGAGGGATGGAGGAAAAGAGGAACGAGAGAGGGAAGGATGGGGGAAAGGGGAATTAGAGAGGTGGGGAGAGCGGAAGGATAGAGGAAGGAGTAAATGGAGGGATGGAGGAAAAGAGGAACGAGAGAGGGAAGGATGGGGGAAAGGGGAATTAGAGAGGTGGGGAGAGCGGAAGGATAGAGGAAGGAGTAAATGGAGGGATGGAGGAAAAGAGGAAGGAGAGAGAGTGAAGGATGGAGGGAAAGTGGTAGGATAGAGTGGAGGATGAAAAGGAACAGGAATAAGAAAGGAAAATATAGAGTGGGAGGGGGAGCGAGAGAGGTATGTAGGGGGATTGGGGAGGGATAGAGTTAAAGAGGAGGAAGAGAGGAAGAAGAGAGCGAGGGATGGAAGTAAAGAGGAATGAGAAAGGAAAGGATGGAGAGAAAGGGGAATGAGAGAGGGAGAGATAGAGGGAAAGAGGAAGGAGGAAGGAGGGAGGGAGGGAGGGAGAAAGGGAGGGAGGGGAATAAGAGAGGGAGGAATAGAGGGAATGAGGAAGGAGTGAGAGAGGTTTGGAGGCTGCGGAGGAGGGATGAAGGAAAAGAGAAAGGAGAGAGAGAGAGAGAGGGAGGGAAAGAGGAAGAAGAGAAGGAGGGACTGAAGGGGAAGGGGAGGGATGGAAGGGGAGGGATGAAGGAGAGTGGTAGGGGTGGAGGGAAAGAGGAAGGAGAGAGTGAAGGATGGAGGGAAAGAGGAAGGAGGGAGGGAGGGAGGGAGGGATGGAGGGGGAGGGTGGAGGGAAAGAGGAAGGAGAGAGTGAAGGATGGAGGGAAAGAAAGAGGAGAGAGGGAGAGATGGAGAGAGAGAGAGAGAGAGAGAGAGAGAGAGAGAGAGAGAGAGAGAGAGAGAGAGAGAGAGAGAGAGAGAGAGAGAGAGAGAGAGAGGAATGGTGAGAGAGAGGAAGAAGAGAGAGAGGGATGGAGGGATGGAGGGATGGAGGGATGGAGGGAAAGAGGAAGACAAAGGAGGGCAGGTGCTTTGGTCGTTAGGTTGTGAACATAAATCCGAAAGGTTGTGAAAAGTTGGGAATAGCTGTGGAACCTCAAGCCTCCCTTCACCTTAATTTCACCCTTTTCCCCTTCACCCTATCCCCTTCTTCACATCCTCCCTCTCATCCTACTCCTTCACTCTCCTCAATCCTCTCTCTTTTCTACCTATCAATCTGTTCATCCAACTCTCTTTACTCCTCTCTTTCCCCTGTCCACACCTCTCTTTACCTCTCTATCTTTCATCTGTCCCCCTTTTTACCTCTCTCTCTCTTTCCCTTGTCACCCTCTATTTACCTCTTTTTCTTTCCCCTGTTCCCCTCTCTTTGCCTCTCTCTCTTTCCCCTGTCCCACCTCTCCTTACCTCTCTTTCCCCTCCCCTCTCTCTTTATCTCTTTCTCTTTCCTCTGTCCCCTTCTCTTTACCTCTCTCTTTCCCCTGTCCACCCCCTCTTTGCCCCTCTCTTTCCCCTGCCCCACTCTCTTTACCTCTATTTCCCCTG
>NC_134815.1:36264267-36281767 GCF_046742065.1 Oratosquilla oratoria | reverse complement strand
TCACCACCTGTTCTACTATAGAGGTAAGGACAAAGAAAGATCTAGTGGAATAGGAGAGGTTGCTGGTAACGTAGTCAAATTCAATAGTTTATCGGACAGGGTAGCTTGGATTGTGATTAGGCTGTGTAAAAGGTACACTCTAAAAATAGTTTAGGTTTATGCACCAACTTCACAGAGTTCAGACGAGGAAATTGAGTCCTTCTATGATGATTTAAGTCAAGTAATGGATCAAGAAAAAAGTAACTACACTTTGGTAATAGGAGACTTTAATGCTAAAGTAGGAAAGAAGATGGGAGATGAGATGTGCATTGGGAAGTTTGGAGTAGGCGAAAGAAATGAAAAAGTTGAGATGTTAGTAAATTTTGCAGAGAACTGCAACATGAGGATAATGAACACTTTCCTCCAAAAGCGTGTAGATCGTATATGGACGTGGAAAAGTCCAAGTGGAACAACAAAGAACGAAATAGACTTCATATTAGGAGATGAGAGAAAAACCGTTAGCAATGTTACGGTGATAAATAAAGTCAACATAGGTAGTGACCATAAAATGGTAGGTTGCACAGCTGAATTCAATTTCAGAGCCGAGAGAAATTAACTAGTTTTAAAAAAGAAATTAAGTCTTGCAAAGGTTTTTTACAAAGGATTACAAAGGCGGAGCATGCCGACAGGAGACCTTTTGATCCATATCTAGGTCGGATGCAAAAAAAAAAAAAAAAAAAAAAAAAAAAAAAAAAAAAAAAAAAATTAATAATAAATTAAAACTATAATAATGTAAAAATAACAAATAAAATACATAAATAAATGCATAGGTATAGTTGAATAACAAACAAAAAGGTAAATAGTAAATGATTATAAATTGACATATAACTAATAATAAATGAAAATCAGACAGACAAATTATAACAAAACAAAAACAAATAATATAACATAAATTATAATCATTACAGCATCTTACTTAGGTGTTTATCTAAATGATTCTTAAAGCTTCGAAATGAACTACATTGCACTACCTGTGCAGGAAGTTTATTCCATTCATTAACTACACGGTTGGCAAAGTTGTTTCTACCTACTTCCAAATTGAATCTATTTCCGGACAGTTTGAGACCATTGTTTCTTGTCTGATTCTCATTCAATGTGAAAATTTGGTCACTTCTGATGTTGTCAATTCCCTTTAAAATCTTAAAGACCTGCATCAAGTCACCTCTGAGTCTACGCTTTTTTAGGGAAAACAGATTCATGTGCTTAAGTCGATTTTCGTATGATTTATTTTTGATATTTGGAATCAGTTTTGTGGCTCGCCGTTGTACTTTTTCCAGTCTGTCAATGTCTTTAATGAGATTCGGTGACCATACGGAAACAGCATATTCCAAATGTGGACGAACTAACGATTTATATAGCTTGTTAATGAGTGATGGACTTTTGAAATCAAAAGATCGCGCAATCAATCCCAGAATCTTATTTGCTTTCTCAGAGGCTGAAATACACTGCTTGGATGATTTGAGGTCGTTACTGATAATTACGCCGAGATCTTTTTCACTATCCACTTTTGTTAACGAATTTCCAAATAACTTGTAATTGTACTTACTGTTATTTTTACCTATGTGCATTACCTTGCATTTACTTGTGTTAAATTTCATTAGCCACTTTTCAGACCATTGCTGTAATTGATCTAAATCTTCTTGAATATCTAATTGGTTTGAGTGATCATTTGCCACTCCGCACATTTTTGTATCATCAGCAAATTTGGAAACAGTAGATTTTAGTCCATTGTCTATATCATTTATATATACTATGAATAGAAGTGGCCCAAGAACGGAACCCTGAGGAACTCCACTTGCAACACTTTTCCATCCAGAAGTTTTTCCATTTAAAACAACTCTCTGTTTTCGACCTTTCAACCAATTACTAGTCCAACCTAATAGGCTACCACTTATTCCATGCAAAGCTAATTTAGTAAGTAGTCCTTTCGTGTGGGACGGTATCAAAAGCTTTTGCAAAGTCTAGATATATTAAATCTATATTGTTTCTTTTGTCATAATTCGAGATAACTGTGTTGTAGAATTCGAGTAAGTTAGTCACGCAAGAACGTTTCCGTCTGAAACCATGCTGGCTATCATTTATCAAACGGTTACTTTCTAAATGATATTCGATATCATCTCTGATGATAGTTTCCATTATTTTTCCTACGATCGAAGTCAAACTTATAGGCCTATAGTTATTTGGTTTCTTTTTGTCACCTTTTTTGAATATGGGAGTAACGTTAGCTAGCTTCCATTCTCTTGGGACATCTCCGGATATGATGGATTTCTTGAAAATAATTTCTAATGGAACAACAATCTCATTTTTCATTTCCTTTAAGATTCTTGGATGCCAACCGTCAGGCCCTGGTGTTTTATTAACTTTGAGTTTGTCTATACACCTTTTAATTTTTTCTTTTGTTATATTTACCGTAGTGAGTAAGTTTACCCCAGACTTTTCACAGGTTTCAGTTTGGAATTCACTTTGAGGTGTTTCGTTTACGAATACCGAGCTAAAATAATTGTTTAAGATATTACACATTCCTTCATTTGAATATTCAAGTTGACCGTCAGCAGATAATAGTGGACCAATGTGATTCCTAACAACCTTTTTATCTCTAATGTAACTATAGAATTCTTTGGGATTCTCTTTGGATTTCTCAGCGATGTTCATTTCGTATTGTCGTTTTCTTTTTCTTATTGTCTTTTTTAAATCTCTCTGTATTGATACATAACTTTCATAGTCATTTGATGCACCCGAGCACTTATATTTCTAATAAGCCTGTCTCTTTTTAGCAATACTTTTTTCAGTTTCTTTGTCGAGCCACTTTGGGCGAGCCTGATTTGGGGGACGTCTGTCCTTAAAAGGAATGTAAGTTTGAATCATCTTAGTGAGCGTATTTTGAAATATTTCCCACATCTGATCTACTGGCCTTTCGTTTAATTTTGCCTCCCAATCTGTAAGCTGAAGCTCCTGACGTAGTTCTATGAACTGAGCTTTACTGAAATCGGGTATTTTAGAAGCACAAGTATCTATTCTAAAATTGTTTAGGAGTTTGAATCTGACTAAATTGTGATCGCTATTTGCAACAGATTCACCGACTTCTACGTCAGTTACCATGCTTTCGCGGCTAGTGATCAATAATAAGAAGAAATTTGAGTTAAAAATTAAAAATAGATTCGAAGCTCTAAGAACTAACAAGGACAGCGTGGAAAACATTAATTTGAATTTAGTGAAAATCATTAAAGAATCAGCAAGGAAAGTAGGCAGTACAAAAAACATTACAGAAAACAAATACTCCAAAGCTACAAATGACCTAATTAAAAGAAGAAGGACCATGCAGATTAAAACCAGGAGAGACGAAATAGAAAGAGTAGAACTAAACAAGCTTATCAACAAAAGGCAGAGATTAGAGAAAAGAAAGAGAAACTAGGATGAAACAGAGGAAACTATTCGGAAAGGTAAAAGTATTAAATATACCGAGCTCAGACATGCTTTAGGAAGACAGCAAATGATATGTTTGAGAGATAGAAATGGAGAAATAATTAAATGTAGAGACAAAATGGTAAAAAGAGTAGAAGAATTTTACCAAGAGCTTTACTCGTCGAAGACCGTAGTTGAGTCAGTAAATTCATGTGTAGACGTTAGTAGTGTACCAGAGATTACAAAGAAGTAGAATTTGCTCTAAAACTATGAAACGAGGAAAAGCACCTGAGGAAGATGGTATATCAATAGATCTGTTGAAAGACGCAGGTAAATTAGTTCAATGCTATAGTAATTTTGATTGATAAAAAAGGAGACCAGAATGATCTTAGTAACTATCGACCGATTAGCTTGCTATCAAACGTATATAAAGTATTCTCCAAGATCCTTACAAATAGACTAAGTCAAATTTTAGATGGAAACCAACCGAGAGAACAGGCAGGCTTTAGGAGTGGATATTCGACTCTAGACCATTTGCAGGCGATAAACCAACTAATCGAGAAAACGACAGAATACAATATACCTCTGTGTTAGCTTTTGTAGATTACGAGAAGGGCTTAGACTCAGTAGAACAAATAGCAATACTAAACTCGTTCCGCAAGCAGGGTACAAACGAACAGATCGTAAGAGTTTTAGAAAAGATTTATGCGAAAGGTACCGCTTTAGCTCGACTACATAAAGGTACAGAAAAGATCAAGATCGAGAAAGGAGTACGGCAAGGCGATACAATTTCACCCAAACTATTTACAGTTTGTTTAGAAGATATTTTCAGAGGGTTGAGTTGGGAAAAGGTTTGAAGATTAATGGCGAATATTTGAATCGCCTAAGATTTGCAGATGACATTCTTATTTCAGAAAGAGCAGAAGACTTGCAAGATATGCTGAGTGATCTAAACAAGGAAAGTCTCAAAGTAGGTTTAAAAATGAATAAGAGTAAAACCAAAATAATGTTCAACACGAAATTTCAAAGTAAAGAGATTGTAATTGATGATGAGAGTTTTGAGGAAGTTGAAGAGTATAATTATTTAGGCCAGATGGTGAAGGTGACGAAAGATCATGATAATGAAATAAAATGACGCATTACAATTAGTTGGAAAGTTTTTGGTAAGTATAATAAAATCCTGAAAGGCTCTCTGCCTTTATGTTTGAAACGTAAAGTTTACAATCAATGCATTCTACCAGCAATAATCTACAGGTGTGAGACTTGGAAGCTAACGAGGGCGATGGAAACAAAGCTAAGGACTGCACAGAGGAGAGTGGAGAGATCAATAATAGGAATAACACTGAGAGACCGAAAGAGAGCAAGTTGGGTGAGAGAGCAGACTAGAGTGAAAGATATTGTGGAGGCAGTAAAAGAGAGGAAGTGGAATTGGGCAGGTAAGTTGGTGCGAACGACTGATGAGCGATGGAGCATGTGTGTTACTGAGTGGAAGCCGAGAGGTAGGAAGCGTGGAAGAGTGAGACCAGACAGAAGGTGGAGAGACGAGATCGAGAAGTTTGCAGGAGTGACGTGGCAGAGGATGGCACGGTCGTGTGATTCATGGAATGCTATGAGGGAGGCCTTTGTTCAGGAGTGGACTCAGTATGGCTGATTTGATTGATTGATTGATATGTATATATATATATATATATATATATATATATATATATATACATATATACATACATACATATATATATATATATATATATATATATATATATATACATATACATATATATACATATATATATATATACATATATATATACATATATATACATATACACACACATTCACACCTACGGAAACTAAAGGGGGGTTCTTTGTGCGCTAGTGGCGTCATCGGAAGCATGGCTGCCTGTCTCGCATTCGCTTAGTTGTGATTTTGAATCCCGCACCCCTCTCCGATTCCCAGCAGTATGTGTGTTGCCTGCCACAACAGTCCCTCATGTGCATAATAAGGCAAAGGTGTCGACTGCGGCCACTCAGCGGCTCCTGGCGTCGGCTCCTCAAAACCATCTTACTGTGGGACGTTGGGTATGGGAGAAGTGTTCTTGAACTGACTATAATGTATATATATCTATATATATATATATATATATATATATATATATATATATATATATATGCAAAATAACCACAGAAGGGAAACTTATAGACAGTAAGTACTTTCGTATATTACATCTTCAGATTAAATGACAGAGATACAGAGTTGTGTTTAAATGTATCAGGTAGTAACCACAAGGGGGGGGGGAGACAATACAATGCGGGAAGGGGGGATGACCTTACCTCTATCGACCTGAACAACACATAAGGTTGAATCTGGCGGATACATTTTGGTGACCATTTGGGTTACCAATTTATCACATTTAAAATGTCCATAGCTTAAGTTTATATTCTTATCAAACGTGCCTGATATTAAGCAGTATTCTATTATATTTCTTTCTTGTAGGCTTTTTCCTTTGGCTAAAATTGTGCCTTAAGCCAATCAATATGATGGTTGTATAATGCTTTATGTTGAAATAACGCATTATTTTCCTGGGCAGATCTCACACTATATTTATGTTGGGAAATCCTTGTTTCCAAGTTTTCCCAGTTTTTCTTACCAATTGTACTATCATAGTGGAGATGGGGTGAACGCAAAATTTCGTGTATGTGTATGTAACTCGAGCATACAGGTATATAAAAAAAAGTTGCGTTCAACTTATATCTCTCTTGATGGCGCAATCGATAAGTCACTACAACACTTGTCACGTGCTAGCCCTGTTTTGAGACCTTGCTTTGCCACGTTTCAATTTCTGCATGTTAGTTTCCGCGAATCTCCCGATGTTGATGGCTTAGAATTAAAGTTGTTGTGGTTGATAAAAATGTACAGTATATCTGTTCAGTGGGACCCATTCAGTGTTGTATATATATATGTATATATATATATATATATATATATATATATATATATATATATATATATATATATTTATATATTTACATATATATATATATATATATATATATATATATATAGTGTATACACACACACAGACACGCACGCACGCACACACACACTCGGTGGCACAAGTTGGTAGTGCGCTGAACTGGGAAGTAGAAGTGCTCCCAGTACCCAGTTCTAATCCTGCCCAGGGCCGAAATTATTTCGGTATCGCTGTGCCTCGGGTCGTTACTCTGACTCTCGTGGGCGGGGAGTTGGGTGTGTGTGTGTGTGTGTGTGAAAGGTCATAGCATTACCCATAGATCGGTCATACGAGCTCTGAGCTCTCTTCCGGGAGGGAAATAGCTGTCGATCACGAGTCCAACACGTGATCCAAAGACCAAGGTGAATACACACACACACACATATATATATATATATATGTATATATATATATATATATATATATATATATAATATATATATATATATATATATATGTATAATATATATATATATATATATATATATATATATATATATATATACATATACATATAATATATATATATATTAGTCACTTTATAATTCAAAACGATTTATGTAAGCAAGGCTATATTGATACAATATCAACTAAAAGTATATCTGCCCCAGGTCTGATGTGTAATATATCAGTTGTCCGCATGGGAACATCTTTCACCATTTCCAATGTATCATTTATAAACCATTTGCACTCCGATTTTCATTTCATCTATTTCCTTTTATCTTATTTGTTTATTTATTTTATCCCTTTTCTTCTTGGCTGCTTTATTTTGTCTTATTCATTTATTAATTTAATTTATTAATTTCATTTATCTATTTTATTTAATTCATTTGTAATTTAATTATCATTTATCTATTTACTCAGTTACCTATTTATGTTTTTATCTTATATATATAATTTATTTACTTATTTTAATTCTGTATTTGATTTGATTTTTAATCTATTTTTCCGCCATCTCCCCCATGACTGGTTCCTTGGTGTACAGTTCTTAACAATGTTCAACTAATTAATTCATTTATTAAACTATTTGTCCCTCCAGTCAAGGTTATCAGTATCTATTTATATTGTCATATTCTTATTCTTACTATTATTGATTCTATTATTGTTGCCACTATTATTAATTATTATTATTATTATTATTATTATTATTATTATTATTATTATTATCATTATTATTATTATTATTATTATTTTTATAATTATCATCATTATCATCATTATTATTATTATTATTATTATTATTATTATTATTATTATTATTATCATCATTATCATTATTATTACAATTATATATTCTTGTCATTATCATTACTAGGATGAGGTGGATGGATGGGGTGAAGGGGGCTTTGGGGAAGAGGGGAATGTCTGTTGAGGAAGGACGGAAGAGGACAGAAGACAGGGGTGAATGGCGAATGGTTGTATATGGATGATGTGATGCATGAGGTGGAATGGGCGGGGGGATGGGGGGTGAGGTAGTATGTGTGAGCAAAATTTGACGCAGCCCGAAGGGATTTCTCCCCGTCTTCTCCTTTTATGCAATGGGGGGACGGAGAGGGGGGGGGGTCGCCGATTTAATGAAGCTGCCTTGCTGTGGATGTGCTGTGTCTTGCGACACTGCTTCTGACCCAGGGCAGTGGACAAGGTGCAGGGATGACCCGTCATCCAGGAGGTGCTAAGATAAGAGGGAAGAGGGAGGGTGGAGGGGTGTGGAGTGTATTTAGGGATGGAATGGGTGGGAATGATTCTATGTCTTTTCCTTTTTCGCTACCTCCCTTGTAAGGGGGAAAAAGCCTTGGTATATGTATGTATGTATGAATGTATTATCATTATTGCCACTATTCTTATAATCATTTTCTCTTTCCATCATTCAACCTTTTGGATCTCTCGTGGTCTTCCAATCCTTTCCCCCTCTTCTCCCTCTCCATCTTCCCTCTCTGATCCACATTCGTATTCTCTCTGTGCATTTCTCTCTTAGCTCCCATTTCCATATTCCCCACTCTTCAATGTACTACACGGACCAGGCTTGATGTCAGTTCCAGGGGCTTCAATTGGCTTCCCCTAAACGTCCATATTTCATTCCAGCAGACATTGGCGTCAGTGCACAGTGGAGCATCGACAATTTCGCCCTTATTAGCATCGCCCTAACCACCGTGGTTCCATGCCGGAGTTTCGGCTGAGCGTTCTGTCTGTATACCTGTTTTCATGTTTCCCGTCCAATTACGATAAATGAACATTGTCCTATTGTCTTAGTGTCTTAATGCTATATGGTTTTATTAACATATCGTCCTATTGTTTATTATCCTATTGTTATACTGCCATGTTGTTATACTGTCAACTGTCCTATCATCCTATTGTCCTTTTGCCATATTCTCCTAACGTTATACTGTCATAATTTTGTCTTATGTTTTAATGTCATATCATCCTTATTTTGTCCTATTATCGTACTGCCCTATTTTACTATTACGGCTAACCAGTGTACTGTTTCCTCTCCCGTATTCCTGGTACCGGTTTCTCTCTGTTTATGTATCAACATTGTCCTGTTGTCTCATCATCTGAGGTGAGGAGTCCCTATACATTAACAAATCCTCTGTTGCTAGCCAGAATAAAGTCTGTGTTGGCATTAGCCACAATAACATCTGTAGATTAGGTCACGGTACTAAAGAGGTCAACATTTTCTTTTTTGCTCTCTTTTCTCTCTTCGCTCTTTCTCACCAGTTACAAAGAGCAAAGGGTTCGCTCTCCTCACCTCTCCACTGCTATTGTAAGCAAAACTTTGACACGCAGCTCCTTTGACACTTATACTTTATTTACTACGCAGTGACAGATTTCATATTATAAAGCACTTACTACCAATAGAATATGCTTTTAAACTTGACCAACTATTTATATATGCATAAACATACACACATTTCAAGTCATAAAGCACTTTCAGTAAATAGCATATATATCCAAACATACGAAACTTTTTATTTATAATATACCATGTAAAAATTGTGATTTTATTTATATAGGCCAAACAGGCAAAGGCTTAGAAAAAAGAATAGGCCAACATATATATAGTATTAGAACGGGGCAAGTGTCCAGTGGATTATTTGTCCACCAAAGGGATTATGGTCATAATATTGACTGGGGAAATTCTAAAATAATTACTTCTTGTAATAATATTATAGAAAGAAATATTATTGAATCTTGTTTTATAAAAAGAAATTTTGAAAATAACATGAACTTGAGTTTGGGTTTATTTAAATTGGACAATTTTATTATTGACAAAATTGTGTGTGATAAAATGTAACATGGGACCTCTCCGAGTATCCTTGTCTTCTTATGTATTTATTGTTTCTTTCTGTATTGCTTTTTTGTACCTTTGAAAATGTCTAAATAGACGAAAACGTTCGGTATCTGTTTTTTCAATTTCCCGGTGGTTTCTGCAAAAATATTTTATCACGTGTGTTTTGTGATTTCTTTGCATATATATATATATATATATATATATATATGTGTGTGTGTGTGTGTGTGTGTGTATTATCCATCTGGACAGATGAAGATAGGAGGGTGGTAAAGAAACACACAAGTCAGAGATGAGTTTATTTCTCTAACGTTTCGGCTATTTACACCTTCTTCAGAGAGACTGATGAAGGTGTAAATAGCCGAAACGTTAGAGAAATAAACTCATCTCTGACTTATGTGTTTCTTTACCACCCTATCTTCATATATATATATATATATATATATATATATATATATATATATATATATACATATATATATATATATATATATATATATATATATATATATATACATATACATAAACAAGTACGACAGAATAAATATTCTTGCAGCTACAAAAATGGCGAGACAAGAACAAGTAGCACTTACAATTGAATACATTTGTGATAGAATAATATTGTGATTTTTATGAAAACCCCATATGATATAACGTGTGTGCAGTATGTGTATATGTATTACTGGTGTGACATTTACGAGAATAATCTCGGATGAAGTATCATCATCAAATAGCATGAGGAATATATCACATCCGTTCGTAAGATCTATATGGTGTCATTGTGCCCTTGAGGCCTCCATCAGTGGCCATTAATTAACATATTGATAACATCGATTCACGATTACTATATAAAGAAGGATATCATATACATATGGAAATGCTCCCTTTTTTTTTTGTCCTGTTATGGAATTAAAAGATATTTTTGGAATATATATCCGGATGTATTATGTTAATGTAGTCAGGCAATTATTCTTTATTTTATTCTAATTCGTTGTATTTTATTCTTTATCTTTAAATGAAGTATTTTCTTTTATTCTATTTTTTAATGAGTAATTTTACTTTCGCTTATTTTGTTTTATTTTAGTTTTTATTTGGAATTTTCATTTTGTTTTTTATGTTATATATTTCTTTTACATTATTAATTATATTTTTCCTTTATTAAGTGTGGTTATAGTGAAACTAAATGCGCTTATATTTATGACAATGTTGAGGTAATATTAGTTCCGTGGGAGATGATGTTTAGCGCCATCTATAAAGGCTTGTGTTTTCGTGAATAATTTAGTGTAGGTTAAATGGAAAAAGCGTGTTGACCTGTCG
The DNA here is from genome assembly GCF_046742065.1 of Oratosquilla oratoria. Taxonomy (NCBI): domain Eukaryota; kingdom Metazoa; phylum Arthropoda; class Malacostraca; order Stomatopoda; family Squillidae; genus Oratosquilla; species Oratosquilla oratoria. The sequence goes on along the minus strand of NC_134815.1, from coordinate 36,270,712 downwards.
CTCCACTACAAGACTGCATGAAAAATAAAAGACTCAAGCTATCACAAACTTAAAATGTAGATATATAAAAATAATCTCAGTGAATTTTATTTACATGTATATAGATACACACACACACGCATACACACACATTATATATATATATCTGTATATATATATATATATATATATATATATATATAGATATATATATATATATATATATAACTTTTTTCAATCACTTTTAATTCCATGCCATCGCAGTCGAGACTGAAGATTCGCTCGATGGAGGCATTCGTTGGAAATTGAAACGTGGACGAGCCGAGGATTCGAACCCAGCTAACCCGTAACAAAGATACAGTGACTTAAACCAACGCGCTATCTCTTGAGTGGGTTCCTGTGTGTTATCTACAAATGTGCTACTACATTTCTATTTAGAAATATATATATATATATATATATATATACATACATATATATATATGCGTGTGTGTGTGTGTGTGTGTGTTTGTGTGTGTATGATACATTATATATATGTAATATGTATATATATATATATATATTATATATATATATATATATATATATATATATATATATATATATATATATATATATATTGATTGATTGATTGATTGAAGTCAACTACTATCTTCAGTTTCAAGAATAACTTTTTATTCTCATAGTTCAAGGTTTGAACATAAATAATTCATGATTTCAATATCATGTGAAAGGGTGTACTGATAGTCGCTGTCTATTTTGATGGGCTGCTGCAGGCGAAGATCTGGTGAAGAATAATATCTGATGGTTGACCTATACTGCTTATAAAGTGAGGTTATTGGGAGATGTAGGATAGACAATTGGGAGTCTTTCGTTGAGGTCACTGTGAGGAGGAGAGATCAATGAGAGTTCCGGGGTGAGGTCATCAGGAAAAGTAGAAGAGGTCAATCGGGGGATCTTTGGTGAGGTCACTCGGAGAAGTAGGAAAGGTCAATGGGAATCCCAGGGTAAGGTCATATATATATACATATGTATATATATATATATATATATATATATATATATATATATACATATATATATACATGTATTAATACATATGTATATATACATATACATGTATACATATACATATATATATGTATACATATATATATATACATGTATACATACATAAAATGGAGAAAAGTGGGAGGTGAGCCTGCTGTTGTTTGCGGACGACACTGCGCTTGTGGCAGGGTCAGAGGAGGGATTGAGGAAGCTGGTGGCAGAGTTTGGGAGAGTATGTGATAGAAGAAAGCTAAAGATAAATGTGGGTAAAAGTAAGGTGATGAGATGTACAAGGGGTGAAAGTGGCAGTAGACTGGAAGTGAACATTAAGGGAGAGCAACTGGAGGAAGTGGATAGTTTTAGATACTTGGGTGCAAGTGTAGCAGGAAAAGGTGGAGTGAAGGTGGAGGTAGAATGTAGATTGAGAGAAGCGAGTAAATGCCTTGGTGGTTTAAAGAGTGTAATGAGAAATAGACATTTGGGAATGGATGCGAAGAGGAGACTGTATGAAGGAGTGATTGTGCCAACAGCACTGTATGGGGCAGAAACGTGGAACATAAGAGAAGAGAGAAGGAGTTTGAATGTGTTTGAGATGAGGTGTCTGAGAAGTATGGCGGGGGTTACTAGGCTAGATAGAGTGAGAAATGAGGAGGTGAGGAGGAGAACAGGGGTGAAAAAGGATTTGGGAGAGAGGGTTGATGAAAGAATATTAGGATGGTTTGGACACATGGAAAGAATGAGTGAAGAAAGACTAGTAAAAGAGGTATGGAAGGCAGATGTGGAGGGAGTGAACATGAGGGGACGTCCTAGGATGAGGTGGATGGATGGGGTGAAGGGGGCTTTGGGGAAGAGGGGAATGTCTGTTGAGGAAGGAAGGGAGAGGACGGAAGACAGAGGTGAGTGGAGAATGGTTGTATATGGATGATGTTGTGACTGCATGAGGAGGAATGGGCGGGGGGGGTGGGGGGTGGGGTAGTATGTGTGAGTAAATTTTGACGCAGCCCGAAGGGATTTCTCCCCGTCCTCTCCTTATATGCAAAGGGGGACGGAGAGGGGGGGTCGCCGATTAAATGAAGCGGCCTTGCTGTGGATGTGCTGTGTCTTGCGACGCTGCTTCTGACCCAGGGCGGTGGGCGGGGTGCAGGGATGACCCGTCATCCAGGAGGTGCTCAGATAAGAGGGAGGGTGGGAGGGGTGTGGAGTGTATTTGGGGATGAAATGGGTGGGAGTGTTTTTATGCCTTTCCCTTTTTGGCTACCTCCCTTGGAAGGGGGAAAAAGCCTTGGTATATGTATGTATGTATGTATATATATATATATATATATATATATATATATATATATATATATATGTATGTATGTATGTATGGTAATAGTGGTGGTGATGCTGCTGCTGGTGGTGGTGGAGGGGTTATCCATCTTTGAGAATCCCTACCCGAATAATAAAGGCTCCATCCGACACCTCCTCCTTCTCCTCCACCACCACCTCTTCGGTCTCCGGCTCTGTGGCCTTATGCAGTTATAATGTAATTAGTAAAGGTTAACGTTTGGTGAAGGCGTCCCATCGCCACGCGGACAGCGAGCCCGGCGCTGTTGGGTCCCTTCATATCCGCACAAAATAAGTTTATTCCCAATATCGTGTTTAAAAGCTTTCCATCCCATTCCCACGAAGTGAGAGTTGAGAAACCCGTGGTAGGGCAAACCCCTGTCAGTTGCGGCATTATTATTATTATTATTATTATTATTATTATTATTATTATTATTATTATTATTATTATTATTATTATTATTATTATTATTATTATTATTATTATTATTATTATTATTATTATATATATATTTTTTTTTTTTTTTTTTTTTTTTTTTTTTTTTCGATGTCTGGGTCGCCTCCCCGCCTGGTCAGGAGTGTTGAAAAACAATGCAAGAAGCATGCATTAGGTTCCGGGAATCGAACTCACGGTCCTCCAATATCTTGTCTCCCCATAGGGAAATATGACGTAGATTCTCGTTTACTAACGAGGGAATGACGTCATGTGTACCAGTTATCGGAGTTTCTGAGTGTGTTCTTTTCATAAACACAAAGCCATCAATCTGACCCACGCCACCCGATAGTAGTTTTTTTTCTTTTTCTAGAACGCAAGGATATATAGTAATTCCCGGTAGTGTATCAATTCGGATATTTAATCTAATAAACCATGACACACAGTTGGCAACCCAAGTGTTTACTTTGCAGTGAACCTACGAAGGAACAACTGAACAAAGTTACGAGTTGGTGAGTACCACAAGTAATTGAAACCTAAAGTTAAGTACAGACCGAGACACAGGCGACACAGGCGACACAGGCGACACAGGCGACGCAGCACAGAGCAAAGGCAGACTTCCTGTTGCTGAACTGAAGTACAGTTTGAACTTCTCTCTAGTACTATTTCAAGTGAGAGAGAGGTTCAAACTGTACTTCAATTCAGCAGCAGGAAGTCTACCTTTGCCCTGTGCTGCGTCGCCTGTGTCACCTGCGTCTCAGTTCATGTTCGTAGTCCTCGGCTATGCCTTGTAGGAGTATCCGACACTCACGTACTGACTGACTGACTGACTGACTGACCTACTGACTGACTGACTGACATATATATGTATTTCAAAGAAAAGAAGTATTGACGCGTTTCGCTGGACTAGAAAGATACTTTTCCCGTGAAAAGGGGGATTGGGGGTTGGGGGTGTCGACCGCCGGGCATTCACGTTGGAAAGCGGCTCAGACAATTGGCCGGTACAAGGACCTATTCAGCGTCTCAGACTTAATCGTATATCTTTAGCTAATGGTCAGGCGGAGATTGATATTCGGGCCAATTAGCCCAAATCCTCCCAATTACGCTGGCCTCGGTCGCGTTCTCCTTTGACGCCGTGAAAAGGAGCTAAAGACGCAGATCGCCAAGTGTCTTACAGGATAAGGAATCTTGTGATCAAAAGGAACAAACGCGTCTTCTTTCCGAGGTGGAGGGGGGATGGTGGTGGTGGCGCTGGTGGTGGGGATGGTGGTGGTGGCGCTGGTGGTGGTGACGGTCGTGGTGGTGGTAGTAGTGGTTGTGGTGGTGCACGTGTTGGTATTGGTGAATGTAGTGGTATTGCAGGTGGTGATCGTGGTTGGGAGGGAAAGATCTTTGACTGAGACGATGTGGATAGTGTGGGGAAAAGGATGCTCGAGGCTGAGGGGTTTGGGGAGAGACACAGAACTCTTCGGCTGTGGAGAAGAGAAAAGTCTCAATTATACTCTCGAGTTCATCGATCTGAAGAGAAACGTGGGGGGAGAGCTTCCTACCCAACGTCCGCCTCCCCAAAACTGATTTATTTCCCCCTCCTGGAGTCTGAATACGCGTTCGGTTATCTCTCTATCCCCCTATCTCCTCTGTCTCTTTCTCTTTACTTATTTATCTTTCTCTCTCACTCGCTCTCCCTCCCTCTCCCTATTCCTCTCCGATTCTCTCTCTCTCTCTCTCTCTCTCTCTCTCTCTCTCTCTCTCTCTCTCTCTCTCTCTCTCTCTCTCTCTCTCTCTCTCTCTCTCTCTCTCTCTCTCTCTCACTCGCTCTCCCTCCCTCTCCCTGTTCCTTTCTGTTTGTCTCTCTCTCTCTCTCTCTCTCTCTCTCTCTCTCTCTCTCTCTCTCTCTCTCTCTCTCTCTCTCTCTCTCTCTCTCACTCGCTCTCCCTCCCTCTCCCTGTTCCTTTCTGTTTGTCTCTCTCTCTTTTTCTCCCTCTCCCTTCCTCCCTCCCCTCCAGTCCTCTCTCTCTCTCTCTCTCTCTCTCTCTCTCTCTCTTTCTCTATCTCTTTCTCTTCCCCTCCCTCACCCTCTCTCCCTCTCTCTGAACCTCCGCCTCATCCTTGGCAAGACGTCTAATCGTCCGAAATGTGAGATAGATGCCTTGGTTTGGCTGTTGGTGAATGTGTGGGCTTCTTGTTCGATTTCGAGCCAGTCCGTTTACATCCAACATTTCTTCCCGGGTATTGTTGTGGTCCCCCGATGGCTTCAGAAATACCTTTTCATTAAATCTGAGTTTATTCACAATTTTGTTTTACTGTTATTGTCACTTGTTGTTGTTGCTGCTGCTGTTCTGTGGCCACAACAGCTATCATCCTCATCCTCATTGGCCTCATTGTAATCTTAATTAATGTCATCATCATGTACCTTATCATTATCTGCAGCACCGTCATCACTATCACCATATCTGTCATCATATGTTTATTGTCCTCATTGATATTGTTATGTCTTGTATTACCGTTCTTGCGTCTAATATTACAATCAATGTACATATTTCAGATCTATATTACAAACTTAGAATGTTTATTAAGATTAACCCTTGAAGTTTGTATTGTAATGTCCATTTCTTCTTTGATTTTGCTTTCCTCTGCTTTTTTTCAGTCTTGTTTAATATCTGAGTTTCTGTCGTTTTTCTTCGAGGGGTGTTAGTCCTTAGAATCTTTATTGTATTATTCTTCAGTTTCTTTAAGTTTACTTTACCCTGCCTTTCTCAAAGTTTCTCTCAGTCTTGTTTGATATCTTAGTTTCTGTCAGTGTTTCTCTGAAGGCTTTATTGTATTGTCCATTTTTTCATCTTCTTTAGATTTACTTTACCCTGCCTTTCTCAGTCTTGTTTGATATCTGAATTTCTGTCAGTCTTTCCCTGAAGGGTTTTTTAATCTTTCAGTGAATTCAACAGTGCAGTAGTTTAATAAAATTAGAGATAATCTAAAGACAAAAATCTTGAAGACAAGTAAGTTGATACTTAGCTTGAAGTATTGACAGGAAAATCTTGATATTGTCAGTACCCTTGGGAATTCAGTGACACCTTACGGACCAGAGCCACGCAGTATTCCTTTATGGCTGGAAATGGATCTCTACACAAAGAAGAATTCTGACCCCATTTAACTTTTAATCTCGGCTATCTCTTTGGCAGGTGTCACACTATCCGGTGCCGCCGTTGCGGCTTGTTGGCTCTAGCAAAGTCTCCTTTATTATGAGTCATTAGACTCGAAAGGTTATAGGAGTGTTTCAACCAGTGGAGGAGAGATGGTAGCCGTTATATTAAGGTCTGGTGATTTTATTAATCTGATTGAACTTGCAAACCAGTTCTAGCCGCATCCAGCGCCACCGCATAGTGTGACACCAGGCTTTTACTACTTGTATGATTCCATCTCTTTGGCACGTACCGATGTTACTGTGAGAAAAGAAAGAGGTTTTGGCGAGTTCGTCTTCTTTATTGTAAGGTAAGAGTGAACTGATTTTACATGTGGCCAGGAGCCTATATATATACTGCGTGGATAGTCCCCCGCGGTGCGTAATTACATAATTACACTGGATTAGGTTAGGTCAGGTCAAGCAGGGTCGCACTGTCAAAGTCGCGTCAGGTCTAACCTTGTGGGCGACATAAC
>NC_134815.1:36251767-36259267 GCF_046742065.1 Oratosquilla oratoria | reverse complement strand
ATTCGATTTTAACCCATGCAGTGTTTAGTAACTAAACACTGCATGGGTTAAAATCGAATTTGTCAAAGACCAATGCTGTGGTGGGAAATGGAGAGTTGGCTCACTAAAAAGTGGGGAATTGGAGAAAAAAGGTTAAGAACCCCTGGTCTATTTCATTAATATCCATTAATTTGTTTTTTCTTCCAATATTATTTTTCTTCCTCTTCACTTAGCTTTCTAACTCCTTTTTCTTTCATTTTTCATTTCCACCTCTTTCATTTCTCTCCGGTCTCTCTTCTTGTCTTTTCATATATTTTACTCACCTCATTTTCTTTTTCTTTCATTTCCTTTGATCTCATTGTCTCTCTCTTCTTCTCTTTCCTCTTCTGTTCCTTAACTCACTCGTACCTGTCCCTCTCTTTAATATATATCTGATATATTCTTATAATTTCATTTGAATTATAATTTCATATCTTTATATTCTTACATTTTCATATAATGTGTTCATTATATATTTCTATATACAGTACAATATGACTTATGAAAAATATGTAAAAAAAAAATTGTATTAAAACAACTGCGACAATGAAATATTTGCATATTTCTGGTATCTCAAGGGTCAAATGCGGGTATTTCTGTGTCAAGAATATTACAATAGGATGTACAGTCACGAACAAAAGTTCTGACTCACGCAAGTGTTCTCTCTCTCTCTCTCTCTCTCTCTCTCTCTCTCTCTCTCTCTCTCTCTCTCTCTCTCTCTCTCTCTCTCTCTCTCTCTCTCTCTCTCTCTCTCTCTCTCTCTCTCTCTCTCTCTCTCTCTCTCTTTCTCTCTCTCTCTCTTTTGTCGAGTGTGTGATGTACGTTCCTGTGCAGTATTTGCTTTAGAGATAGGTAATCTTCTTGAAGAGATAGAAAAAATGTTAGACAAAGAATTTGAATTTTGTACCATGAGAAACTCTGAGTGGGTCCAAACTTTTGCTCGCGACTTCACCAACAGAGGACCTTTGGGTCCATGAAGAAAACTCATTACGTCATATGACTAAAGCATTTGAATCTACAAACTTCGATACATATCCCTGTCCTCCTCCCTCTTCTCTCCTCCCTCCTCTGTCCTCCCATCCTCCCATCTCCCTTTCCTTCTTCCTCCTAAGCCTTTCCACCCTCCCATTTCCCTTTCCCCCAACCTATTTACGGACCCATTTCCCTCTACTTCCCGTCTCTCATCTTCGTTCCTTTCTGTCCTTTTCTCATCCCTTCACCCCTTCTCCGACCAACTCCAACACCCCTTCCCCGTTCTTCGAACACCTCCGCCCCCTCAACGCATCACCCTTCTTCATTCCCAGTCCACCACTCCTTATCGGTCCTACGCTTTGCTTTATCGGCGTAACTTGAGGCGTAAGTTCCGATAGCGTAGCTTTGGCGGCGGCGGCGTTGCGAACGTCGCGTCATCGCTTCGATCTTTCTGTTCGCTTACCCAGAGGAGATCGTCCAGGCCGACATCGTCGCCACTTCCTTCCTCTCCTCCTCCTCCTCTTCCTCCTCCTTCTTCTTCTTCTTCTTATTTATAATTATTGTTACTATTGTTATTATTATCAGTATTATCATTATTATTATAATCAATTATTATCATTATTATTATTATTATTATTATTATTATTATTATTATTATTATTACTGTTATTTGTATTATTATTACTATTATTATTATTATTATTACTATTACTATTGTTATTATTATCAGTATTATCATTATTATTATAATCAATTATTATCATTATTATTAATTAATTATTATTATTATTATTATTATTATTATTAATTATTATTATTACTATAATTACTACTATCATTATCATTACTACTATCATTATCAGAGATGCTATCGAACATCATTTAGAAAGTAACTGTTTGATAAATGATAGCCAGCATGGATTCAGAGGGAAACGTTCTTGCGTGACTAATTTACTCGAATTCTACAACACAGTCATCTCGAGTTATGACAAAAGAGACAATATAGACTTAACATATTTAGACTTTGCAAAATCTTTTGATGCCGTCCCCCACGAAAGACTACTTACAAAATTAGCTTCACACGGAGTAAGTGGCAGCCTATTAAGTTGGACTAGAAATTGTTTGAATGATAGAAAACAGAATTGTTTTAAATGGCAAAACTTCTAGCTGGAAAAATGTTACGAGTGGAGTTCCTCAGGGTTCTGTTCTTGGGCCACTTCTATTCATAGTATATACAAATGATATAGACCACGGACTAAAATCTATGGTCTCCAAATTTGCTGATGATACAAAATTGTGCGGGATGGCAAATTATCACTTCATTCAATTAGATATTCAAGAAGATTGAGATACATTACAGCAATGGTCTGAAAAGTGGCTAATGAAATTTAACACAAGTAAATGCAAGGTTATGCACATAGGTAAAAATAACAGTAAATACGATTACAAGTTATTTGGAGATTCGTTAACAAAAGTGGATAGTGAGAAGGACCTAGAGGTAATTATCAGTAACGATCTCAAATCATCTAAGCAGTGTATTTCAGCCTCTGAGGAAGTAAATAAGATTCTAGGACTAACTGCGCGATCTTTTGACTTCAAAAGCTCATCTCTCATTAACAAGTTATATAGATCGTTAGTTAGTCCACATTTGGAATATGCTGTTTCTGTATGGTCACCGAATCTCATTAAAGACATTGACAGATTGGAAAAAGTACATAGGAGAGCCACAAAACTGATTCCAAGTATAAAAAATAAATCATACGAAAAGCGACTAAAACATATGAATCTCTTTTCCCTAAAAAGGCGTAGACTCAGAGGTGACTTGATATAGGTATTTAAGATTCTAAAGGGGATTGACAACATCAAAAGTGACAAAATTCTTACATTGAATGAGAATCCGACAAGAAATAATGGTCTCAAACTGTCAGGAAATAGATTTAATTTGGAAGTGGGTCGAAACAACTTTGCCAACCGTGTAGTTAATGAATGGAATAAACTTTCTGCATAGGCAGTGCATTGTAGTTCAGTTCGAAGCTTTAAGATTTGTTTGGATAAACATCTAAGCAAGATGCTGTAATGACTGCTATTTATTTTATATTATTTGTTTGTTATTATTTGTCTGTATATCTATTATTTGCTTGATTTCCATTTACTATTATTTATTTGTCAGTTTATTATCATTTACTATTTACCTGTTTATCATTTAACTATACCTATGTATTATCTATTTTATTTATCATTGTTTATATTTTTTTTTTATTTGATCTATTTTTCTATCATTTATATATATTTTTTCGCATCCGACCTAGTTATTGACCAAAAGGTCTCCTGTTGGCATGCTACGCCTTTGTAATCCTTTGCAATTACTATTATCATTATTACTATCATTATCATTACTATCATTATTATTCCTACTATTATTACTTCTATTACTATTATTACTATTGTTTTCATCAGTACCAGTAGCATCAACTGAAGAAATATTGTCATCTTCACATGCAACAGCAGAGGCAGTATTATCAACATCATTATTATAATTGTCATTTTCACCATTCTGTTTTTCTTCCTCCTCTTATTCCTCTTCCTCCTCCTACAGCTTTCCTTTTCTTCCTCTTCCTCCTTCTTACCATCATCCTTGTCCTCGTTCTCATCCTTGTCCTCCTCCTCCTCTTCTTCCTCTTCCTCCTCCTACAGCTTTCCTTTCCTTCCTCTTCCTCTTTCTTACCATCATCCTTGTCCTCCTCCTCCTATTCCCTTCTTCCGTCTACTTATGTTTTTCCTTCTCCAACTTTTCCTCCGATTTCTTCTTGTTTTCCTCCTCAGTCTTCTTCTTCTTCTCCTCTTGATCGTCATTTTCATCATCCTTCCCTTCCTTCTCCACATCTCTCTTTCCCTTTTATTTCCTCTCTTCTTTCTCCTCCTCTCCCTCCTCCTTTCCTCCTCCTCCTTTCCTCCTCCTCCTCCTCATCTCGCTTTCCCTCTTATTTCTTCTACTCTTCCTGCTCCTCCTTTTCTCCTCCTGCTCCTCCTCCTCCTCTCTCTTTTTTCTCTTATTTCTTCTCCTCTTCCTGCTCCATCATTTTCCTCTTCCTTTTCCTTCTCCGCCTCTCTTTCACTCTTATTTCTTCTCCTATTCCTGCTCCTCCTTTTCCTCCTCCTCCTCCTCCTCCTGCTCCTCCTTCTCCACCTCTCTCCTTCCCTCTTATATTCCTCCTCCTTCTCCACCTCTTTCTTTCCCTTCTATTTCTTCTCCTCTTCCTGCTCCTCCTTTTCCTCCTCCCATTCTTCCTTTCCCACCTCTCTCTTACCCTCTTATTTCTTCTCTTCCTGCTCCTCCTTTTCCTCCTCCTCTTCCTTCACCTCCTTTTCCATCTCTCCTTTTTCTCTTATTATTTCTCTTCCTGCTACTCCTCCTGCTCCTCCTCCTCCTACTCCTACTCCTCCTCCTCGTCCTCCTCCTCCTCCTCCCCCTAATACCGACCTTACACAACTCACTCTTCGATACTCAGTCAATTTAATCCTCTCATTTCCGACGGCCACTTCCCGCGTTTCATGCTGGCCGCGCCGCACCGCGCCAGGCAAATCCATTCAACTCAAAGGAGGAGGAGGAGGAGGAGGAGGAGGAGGAGGAGGAGTAGGGGGCGGAGGAGGAAGAAGAGGAGGAGAAGGAGGGTGAGAAGGAGTAGGAGGAGTTTAGGTGGAGGAAGAGGAGAAGGAGGAGAAAGTGGAGGATGAGAAGGAGGAAGAGAAGGTGGAGGAGGAGGTGGAGGAGGAAGAAGGGGAGGAGGAGGAGGAGGAGAAGGTGTAAGAGTAGGTGGAGAAGAAGGAGGGGAGGAGGCGGAGGAAGAGGAAGAGGAAGAGGAGGAGGAGGAGGAGGAGGAGGAGGAGGAGGAGGAGGAGGTAGAGGAGGAGGAGGAGGAGGAGGAGGAGGAGGAGGTAGAGGAGGAGGAGGACTGGGACAAGTCGCGTACCACGGTGAACCCAAGTCCAACAGTTAAAGACCGTGAGACTATGTCAAGCTTGTTTCAGTTTGTACCTGGGCCTCCCTCAAACTTCACCGTCTACCTCTCACCATTTCTCTTTCTCTCTCGCCTATTTCTCTCTCCCTCTCTCTTTCCTTCCTTCTTCTCTATTCCGCCCTTTCCACCTCCGCCTCATACTCCTCTCCCTCCTCCTCCTATTCCTCTTCCCTCTCCAGCTCTCTCTTTTCCTCAACACCTCCCACTCCATCTTCCCCTCCTTTCACCATCACTCTCTACTTCTCTCCGCCTCCTTCTCCATCTCTCCCCAACTCCCTTTCTCTTCGCTCTCCACCTCCCTCTCCCTCCTTCCCTCCCTCCCTCCCTCCCTCCCTCCCTCCCTCCCTCCTAGTTGGAAGGCACGGAAGGGAGCAGTAAAGGAAAGAGGAAAGCGAAAGAGAGGAGGCGTAAGGAGAGAGAGAGAGAGAAAGAGAGAGAGAGAGAGAGAGAGAGAGAGAGAGAGAGAGAGAGAGAGAGAGAGAGAGAGAGAGAGAGAGAGAGAGAGAGAGAGAGAGAGAGAGAGAGAGAGAGTGAGAGAGAGAGAGAGAGAGAGAGAGAGAGAGAGAGAGAGAGAGAGAGAGAGAGAGAGAGAGAGAGAGGGAGAGAGAGAGCGAGAGAGGGGGGGAGGCCACGGGCTTGGATCTGAGGTAAACTGAGGACTGCGTAATGCAGAGGGCGAATTAGTTGGCGACGAAAATATGAAACCGCTAATTACAGCTTCAGACCCTGTTCACACTAGCAGTTTGAACCGCAGCAGTTCAGTTACAATGAGAGTATATGGAGGCGTTCACACACAACCACGCAGTTTTCCCTTAACCATGAGGTACCGCCGCGGTTTCCGCGCGGTTCAAACCGCTAGTGTGAATAGGGTTTCGATGCAAAAAAGCGGAGATGAATGAGGCTTCATAACAAATTGACGGTAGGCGATACCACAAGACGCAATCCAGCGTACATGAATTAGTGATCTCATTTGAATGACGCATTACGTGTGACGTCACGTGGATGACGTCAGGTGAACGATGTCATATACGTGACGTATTCTTATGACGTCATCTGGTTACGTCATGTGGGTGACATCAATTCAGTGCGTCAGTTTGTGACGTCACTATGTGGCCTATTCGGATGACGTCATAACTGACGTCATACACTGAAAGGGGATTCCAGAGTTATTCACAAATGAAGATACCTGTACAAGAAATATATGGGTTGTAGAAACTAGAAAATGAAAAATAAATTATAATAATAATAATGATAATAATGATGATAATAATAATATTAATAAGAGTAATGATAATAATGATAATGAGAAGAAGAAGAAGAAGAAGAAGAAGAAGAAGAAGAAGAAGAAGAAGAAGAAGAAGAAGAAGAAGAAGAAGAAGAAGAAGAAGAAGAAGAAGAAGAAGAAAAAGAAGAAGAAGAAGTTACGAGGAGCCCCAAAGAAAACGCACGATGTGTATAACTGACCCAGTCGTAGAAAACGGAGTCTCGGTGGAAGTAGGGACGAGTGAAAGAAAACGGGTGGGAGGAATGATAAAAAACGGAATGAGGCATGTGACAGAAACTGGTGTTGTAAACGAAGTAGGAGAGCCGCGAGTAAATAGGACTGAGGGGTCCAATCGATTGATCAGTTGGGCTAAAGGCCGAGGCTATGGATATTCTTGCTCAACCCTGAGGAATATTTTTGGTAAGCTCCCAGGCAAGCTTCCGATTCATCTCTTCAGGGAGGGAGAGAGAGAGAGAGAGAGAGAGAGAGAGAGAGAGAGAGAGAGAGAGAGAGAGAGAGAGAGAGAGAGAGAGAGAGAGAGAGAGAGAGAGAGAGAGAGAGAGACTCAGAGAGCGAGTGACTAAGACAGGAGGAAAATGAAAGAATAGGAGAAGGAAGTGGAGGGGGACGAGCAAGAAGAAGCCAGGAGGAGGAGGAGGAGGAGGTGGAAGAGGAGGAGGAGGAGGAGGAGGAGGAAAGAAGAGGAAGAGGGAAGGTAAAGATGCAGAAAAGCAGGTGATAAAGAGAGTCCGGACTAAAGCTGAGGGCGGAGCGAGTCGGAGCAAGAACGATGACAGAAGGACGAATGACGCAAAAAGTAGCCTCTGGGACGGCAAGACACATTTAGACCTTCAGGCGGGAGAGAAAGAGGAGGAGGAAGAGGAGGAGGAATAATAGGAGGAAGAGAAGAAATAGGAAAAAGAGAGGAAGGAGGAGGAGGAGGATGAAGAGGAGAATGAAAGTGAGGAAGCGAAGAGGAGGAGGAAAAGGAGGGAGAATAAGAGGAGAAGGTTAGAAGAGGAGGAGGAATAATAGGAGGAGGAGAAGAAAGAGGAGGAAAAATAGGGGGAGGAGGAGGAGGAGGGTGAGAAGAATGAAAATGAGGAAGCAAGGAGGAAGAGGAGGAGGAGGAGTAAGAGGGGGAAGAATAAGAGGAGAAGGAGGAAGGGGAGGACGGCAAAGACATTTAGACCTTCAGGCGGGAGACGGAGGAGAAGGAATTGGAGG
>NC_134815.1:36234267-36241767 GCF_046742065.1 Oratosquilla oratoria | reverse complement strand
CAGTCCAAGAGGTTAGGTTAGGTTGAGTTGGGCTGGGCTAGGTTAGGTTAGGCTAGGCTAGGCTAGGCTAGGTTAGGTTAGGTTAGGTTAGGTTAGGTTAGGTCAGGTTAGGTTAGGTTAGGTTAAGATAGGTTAGGTTAGGTTAGGTTATGATTGGTTAGGTTAGGATAGGTTAGGTTAGATTAGGTTAAGTTAGGCTATTTTGGGTGGGGTTAGATTAGGTTAGGTTAGGTTAGAGTGGGTTAGTGTCCTCCAAAAGGTGAACGTAACTATGACCGGTAGATGTCATTTTTCTACAAAAAACAGTTTCGTAATATTTCTCATTTTATACTTCGTTGATTGCGGTCTGCCCTTTGGCCAACGAGGAAGGAGGAGCGTCTTGAACAGTCAAACACTTTTATCAGTTCATCCTCCACCGCTTCTGACGTCCACTCAAGCATCCTTTACAGAGTACCATTGTCCTGACGCAGCGAACCGTCTCGATGGAAGCGGGACATCACGTGTGTCCCTGTGGGACTTCGCGCTTCTCGGGTTTACCGGAAAGGTCCGGGAGATTCAGCGGTCATTTGCAAGTTAGGTTGCCACATTTGACTCCGAAACACTGCGACGTTGCCACGTCTGGTCCACGTCTGGGCTGTTGCGACCTCGAAGAGGATAGACCAAAGGTCATAATCTATTTATCTATTTATTTTGTTGAAGGTGATGCTGTTTTCTGTATTGATAATGTCCATAAGATGTCCATAAATTAAAATCATATTTTAGATCTTCTCAGGCTTCTGGCCTACCTTGTGTTCTCATGCTGGGTAATGCTAATAAATCGAGTGCCCGTACAGTATATTCAAATTCTGATTCCTGTTTCTGATGTAAAAGGGCTCGATTATTTTTAATTTCCTTGGGTCCATGCACGTTTCCAAAATTTCGTGTTCTTTTCCAGTTCTTCGCGAGTGAAGTGGTATCCGTGTGATGCTATAGGATGGTTCTTGGGGGCTTCTGTGTATCTCTATCCAACTAGTCTAGATTCCAGGTTCAATATACGGAGATGGAAGGGTTTCACAGTTCCCTTTGGTTCACTTATATTTGTATATGACATAAGACTTTTTCATCTCGTCCTCTTACTGACGGGTGTTGTTTCCAAGAAGCAGATTGGAAGTTTTCTTCTTTTTGTAATAAATAATTAATTCCAGTGAAATACTATCATATGCGGGCTTTATGTTATTCTTGACGATGTCTCTTTGATGGCCTTCCCGTTTTCTTTGTACGCTGATGAAAAAGTATGATTTCTAATAAAGTCTTATTTCTTCTCTGTTTGGAGTATGGTTGGAATTGGTGTACCATTTGTCCATAATATTTTCGGTTACCTTTTGAACCTCTTTATTGCTAAAGTCGTTGTTTACTAGGACCTGGGCTCCCGTATTTTCCATATTAATTGTCCAATTCACTGCCAACAAAGACCAATTTGATTTTTGTTCCATTCCTCAATTATAACCTTTTCCATCGTGAAGGTTATTATTACTTTTTTTGTTGTTGTTGAAGTTCAACGCCACCAATGTATTAAATAATAAGTACCGGGTAAGGTTTGATATACCTGGCACTACCTGGTTAACCCAATACTTAGAGAGAGAGAGAGAGAGAGAGAGAGAGAGAGAGAGAGAGAGAGAGAGAGAGAGAGAGAGAGAGAGAGAGAGAGAGAGAGAGAGAGAGAGAGAGAGAGAGGGGGGGAAGGAGAGTGAGGGATTAGGGGATGGATATAATGTACCGTACTATTTGGAGATGGTAATAATGAAAACAGAGATAGAGATAGATAGATAGATAGACAGATAGATAGATAGAGAGATAGAGAGAGAGAGAGAGAGAGAGAGAGAGATAAGGATTAGGGGATGGAGATAATGTTTTGTACTATTTGGAGACGATAACAGTGAAAACAATGATGGAAGGGAGTAATTAAACTTTAGACCATTGCATCCTCATGTGTGTTTTATCATGTGTGGAGTTGGAAATGAATATGAGTGTGTGTGTGTGTGTGTGTGTGTGTGTGTGTGTGTGTGTGTGTGTGTGTGTGTGTGTGTGTGTGTGTGTGTGTGTGTGTGTGTGTGTGTGTGTGTGTGTGTGTGTGTGTGTGTGTGTGTGTGTGTGTGTGTGTGTGTGTGTGTGTGTGTGTGTGTGTGTGTGTGTGTGTGTGTGTGTGCGTGCGTGCGTGTGTGTATGTATGTATGTATGTGTATATGTGTTTGTGTGTATGTATGTGTTTGTGTGTATGTATGTGTTTGTGTGTGTGTATATGTGTGCGTATATGTGTGTGTTTATGTGTAAGTGTGTGTGTGTGTGTGTGTGTGTGTGTGTGTGTGTGTGTGTGTGTGTGTGTGTGTGTGTGTGTGTGTGTGTGTGTGTGTGTGTGTGTGTGTGAGAGAGAGAGAGAGATTCACCACCATGGTCTTGGATCACTTGTTGGACTCGTGATCGACAGTTATTAACCTCCCGGATGAGGGCCCAGAGCTCGTATGACCGATCTATGGGTAATGCTGTGACCTTACACGCACACACACACCCAACTCTCCGCCCACGAGAGTTGGAGTAACGGCCCGCAGCGCAGCGATAATGAAATAATTTCAGCCCTGGACGGGATTTGAACTCGGACCGCTGGGTTAGCAGTTGCGAACGCTACCACTGCGCCGTCGAGCCGTGTGTGTGTGCGTGTTTGTGTGTGATTCACCATGGTCTTTGGGTCACGTGTTGGACTCGTGATTGATAGCTATTTCCCTCCCGGAAGAGAGCTCAGAGCTCGTACGACCGATCTTTGGGTAATGCTGTGACCTTACACGCACACACACACACACCCAACTCCCTGCCCACGGGAGTTGGAGTAACGACTCGAAGCACAGCGATATTGATATCATTTCAGCCCTGGGCAGGATTCGAACCCGGACCGCCGTAGCGACAGTCGGGGACTCTATCAACCGCGCCATCGAGTCGTGCGTGCGTGCGTGTGTGTGTGTGTGTGTGTGTGTGTGTGTGTGTGTGTGTGTGTGTGTGTGTGTGTGTGTGTGTGTGTGTGTGTATTCACCTTGGTCTTTGGATCACGTATTGGACTCGCGATCGACAGCTATTTCCCTCCCCGAAGAGAGCTCAGAGCTCGTATGACCGATCTATGGGTAATGCTATGACCTTACACACACACACCCAACTCCCCGCCCACGAGAGTCAGAGTAACGACCCGAAGCGCAGTGATACCGAAATAATTTCGGCCCTGTGTGTGTGTGTGTGTGTGTGTGTGTGTGTGTGTGTGTGTGTGTGTGTGTGTGTGTGTGTGTGTGTGTGTGTGTGTGTGTGTGTGTGTGTGTGTGTGTGTGTGTGTGTGTGTGTGTGTGTGTCTGTGTGTGTACATTTGAGCATGTGCATATTATCCTGTGTTTGTGTTTATCTGACTACTCTCGTCTTCCACTACCGTACGTCACCTTCAAATTTCACCACTACTGCCTTCGTTTCCCACTGTTTGTTAAATGTAATTAGTCTTCAATCGATGTTAAATTAAATATAGATTATTTTCTTCTGTATCATCCTTGACTTAATTTTTATAAAACGTGCTATTCTGAAGTACACTCTATGAATGCCCCGAGAACACGCATTTTAGTGAATTCTTTAGTCCAATGATCTTTAACTTTGTATTTAAGGTCCTCTCCAAAGGGCGTGATCTTACAAACGTGAATCAATTGAATTTTCTTTCTCCACCCTTTCTCCAATTAGATTCATTGTTACAAGTCTAAATGCAATATTGTTTACTTAAGCAATCTCAAATATCTGCATGACTCACTTAGGTTACAAGTAGTCAGCAAAACATATACGTCATACAGGCACCCAGCCATTTTTATAACTCAAGGCGGAGAGCAAACTTATACAACTACTCGCTTACGAACAGTTGTTTACCAAACATCCAACTCACAAAATTGCAACCCTCGCCTTCTACCCCTCTTTTTACCTACTTCTACCTATTCTCTACCAGTCTCTTACATTTTTTTTACCTTGCAATGCATATTTTCTTTTTATCAAATTCTCCTTCTCCCTCACTCCCGTTCCTTCTCCTCTTCTTCCTCCTCCTCGTCTTTCCTCTACCTCCGCTCTCTCCTTCTTCTCCTCGACTTTGTTCCTATGCTTCTTTTCCTTTCTCCCCTCCTCCTCCATCCTCCATTTCCTCCTCCTACTCTTGCCCTCCCCCTTCTCCTCCTCACCTCCTTCATCTCCTGTTGTCCTTCTCCTCCTTCTCCCCTCCTCCTCCTCCTCGAAAACCCCCACTTCAACTGGTCCTCCAGTCCTCGAGAACCCTGCTCCAGCCCATCTTGAAGTTCTCCTTAAGTGCCCAACGACACGAGTACGTGTCCTTGAGTACCCTATGGTCTCTTCCTTCGGTCTAAAGTACTACGATAAACGATTCTGTCTCCACGTTTAAACGATCTAAATACCATCAGGATAATTTCGATATATAAGCTATATATTCTATTTCTTTTTTCTATTTATATTTTTCTATCTTAAATAATTTGATTTACTTTATTTCATTTTTCATTTATTCATTCCTATTTGATTATTAATATTATCATTATTATTAATAATAATATTATTATTATTATTATTATTATTATTATTATTATTATTATTGTTATTGTTATTGTTATTATTATTGTTATTATTATTGTTATTATTATTATTATTATTATTATTATTATTATTATTATTATTATTATTATTATTATTATTATTATTATTTTTATTATATTTTTTTTCATTGTTTCCACAAGTTATTGGGCTTCATGATTTTTTTTTCTTTCTTTTTTTATCTTAAGGCTATCGACCCATAAGGGGGTCATTAAGCCTGGTGTGAACCTGCGATCCTGTTTAATTTACCATTACAATTTCCACAACAGCCCTGTTGTGCGCAAATAAAACACTACTTTGTTACTAGGCAATGGACACTGTCCGCGGGATTTTTTTTTTTATTATTTACCTATTGTATACTTTTATGCAACCAGTTATGTGACATCACAATCTGGTGGCGACCCGTAACCTGTCATCATAGTCGACATTACCGCGCAGTGTTTGAAAAAATAAATAAAAACAGTTAAACGTATCTAACTGTTGCTAGGCCTTAGACACGCACTAAATATGCAGTCCAGAACGCCGATCTCGCATTTGTTTGGTTGTGGGTTCGAGTCCCGCACTTCGCTCCAATACCCAACAGTTCCCAAAGCACATCATAGAGCAAAGCTACTCAGCGCCTTCTGGCGTAGGCTTCTCACCTTCCTACATCTTGGTCCACAAGAATGGTCCATTGATAATATAACAAGACTTCAAAGATCACTATCCAACAAAGTTTTCAATATATTATATATTTTTTTTCATTATTATTGGGCAATATTTCTTATCTATTTATTTATCTATTTTTTATTTATGTATCCGTTATTTTCATTTGTGTTTATTTGTTTGTTTATTTATTTTTATTTACTATTTGATAATGGTTTTTTTTTTACAAACTCCCTTTAGGTGATTTTATCAATTCCACCAAATCATTTCCTTTTGCTGTATTTCCTTAAACAATCAAACTCGGCTTTCTCTCGAACTGAGGGATGCGGTGGGCAACCCACACTCCCTGTCGTCGTCGTCTTCGTCTTCGTCTTCGTCATCGTCTTCTTCTTCTTCTTCTTCTTCTTCTTTTTCTTTCATCTTCTTCCTTCTTTTTTCATTCTTCTTCTTCCTCTTCTTATTCCTCTTCCTCTCCTTTTTCACCTCCTTCTTCTTTTTATTCTTCTTTTTTTCTGTTCCTTCTTCTTCTTCCTCTTCTCTTTCTTCTCTCTTAGCGTGAAATCCCTCCTCCCGCTCTCCCCCCCGCGCCCCCGAAATTTTCTTTTCGATCTGTCTTCCCCCCCTCCCCCGGACTCCTTTTACCACAGGAGCATCTTTTCTTATTTTTCCTTTCCTCATCATCACTTCTCGTCTGTTCCTTCATTTGAATCCGAATGTCGGAGGCGGTTACTAAGGGTGAGGGTCCTTTCAGTCCCTTCGGTTTTACCTTCCCCATTTTTTCTTATTTTTTCTTATTTTTTTCACGTTTCTTACTTATTTTCTCTCTTCTCCCCTCTCTCTCTCTCTCTCTCTCTCTCTCTCTCTCTCTCTCTCTCTCTCTCTCTCTCTCTCTCTCTCTCTCTCTCTCTCTCTCTCTCCTTCTCTCTCTCTCTCTCTCTCTCTCTCCCCTCTCTCTCTCTCTCTCTCTCTCTCTCTCTCTCTCTCTCTCTCTCTCTCTCTCTCCTCTCTCTCTCTCTCTCCTCTCTCTCTCTCTTTCTCCCTCGCTCTCTCTCTCTTCTCTCTCTCTCTCTCGCTTTGTTTCTCTCTCTCCTCTCTCTCTCTCTCCTATCTCTCTCTCTCTCTCTCGCTCTCTCTCCTCTCTCTCTCTCTCTCTCTCTCTCTCTCTCTCTCTCTCTCTCTCTCTCTCTCTCTCTCTCTCTCTCTCTCTCTCTATCTTTCTCTCTTTCTTTCCCCTCTCTCTCGCTCTGTCTCTATTACTATCTCTTTGTATCTATCTATCTATCTATCGAACTATCTATCTGTATCTATTTCTCTCTCTCCCCTCTCCTCCCCCCCTCTCTCTCTCTCTCTCTCTCTCTCTCTCTCTCTCTCTCTCTCTCTCTCTCTCTCTCTCTCTCTCTCTCTCTCTCTCCTTTCTCTCTCTCTTGTGGTTTGAGTAAATCCCAACCGACTTCCCTTTGTCAATGGGCTGTTTTACCGTCCGTCGTCTTCTGAGGTTTCGGTTCTCCGTTCGATCCTTTTGTTTCCACCGAAAGTCCGACCGAAAGTCCGACAGACCGACCGACCGACCGAAACATCATATCTTCTTCTTCTCAACTTATTCAGCGATTTTCCACCACTGTCTCCATTATTGCTATTTTTTTCTTGTCGTGATTCCTCCTCCTCCTCTTCCTGCTCCTCCTCTTCTTCCTCCTCCTCATCCTCCTCTTTCTGTTCTTCCTCATTTTGCTCTTTCTTTCTTTTTTCTCCTAGTTCTCTTTGCCAGTCTCCTCTTTTTCCTTTGCCTTCGCTTTCTCCTCTTTTCTTCCTACTCCTTTTCCTACTTTTCCTCCCCTACTTTTCCTCCTCCACTTCCTACTTCTCCTTCCTCTTTTCCTCCTCCTCCTCCCTCTCCTTTCTTCTACTCTTCCTACTTCCCCCTCCTCTTTTCCTCCTCTTCCTCCTCCTTGTCCTCTTACGCCTTTGTATTTCCTCTCCCTCTATAATTCTTTCAACTTCGTCTTTTTCCTTTCGAGCCGAATGTATTGTTATTCTCTTTAACAGATGCTCTTGTTCCTAGTCAATAAAAGCGCTCTCTGCTTTTGTTGTCAGAGCTGACTTTTCGGCAACCACTACTCCCAACAGTCGTGTTCTCGAGTTACCAACGTTGTTGTCAGCGTTTCCTGTCAGCGTTTGGTCCCGTTTTCTATCGTTTCTGGTATTTTCAAATTT
>NC_134815.1:36216767-36226767 GCF_046742065.1 Oratosquilla oratoria | reverse complement strand
AGGCCATATGGCCTCTTGCAGTCTCCTCTATTCTTGTGTTCTTATGGACCCGGGCATCTATTTCCCCTCAACTTGACCCGCAGGTTACCAGCGTTGGGTTAAATTCCAAAGAGCAGAGTTTAGTGCTTGCAAAGGCTCAAGGGTATTGTCTCGGCCTCTTAAATACTTAGTTCAAGGTTCGAACCTCTGATTGGTTGGTCATATATGTGGTCGAGACGTCGAGTAATACATCGAAATTGATCAGGATAAAAAACACAAGCAAGAAATTTGATAATTTGTTACTCACCGTCAGTTTTAATGAAACTTGCATTAGAGAAAATATCCTATTTAGATACACAGATATTATATATATATACATATATATATATATATACATATATATATATGTATAATATAATATATATATATATCTATATATATATATATATATGTGTATATATATATATATATATATATATATATATACATATATATGTATGTATGTATCTGAGTGTGTACTAAAAGCTCTCTTATCCTCATAAAGGGATAGTCACCTCAAAGTAGACAATTAATTTATATACAAATAAACTCCCTTTAACACCATCTCTGCATTGCCCTTAACCCGTGCAGGTACAGTTGCGAGAGTCTGAGCCTGATAGGATCGTTTCACAGTTATCGAGTTTTCACCATGCGCCGTCCACGACACGACGTCGTGCTCTCAAATATCCATGGGTGCCTATGAACGCTTTCACACGTGGTCGTGAAGAGTGAAAGTATCTGCAAACACCACAGCTATTTGAAAGCACACGGAAGAGTCAATGCATGTGAAACGAGCCTTAAGATGTTATCACACTGGGCTATTTTTCCTTCGACAGTTGGAGCAGATTTGCGGAAGGGCGGGACCGACGATGAAGGTTGGAGGAAAATAGCTTAATGTGATAACGCCTCTAAAGTGGTAGGGAGACATGTCCTATTTGCTGGCAGTATGTGGCAACCCTATGGTATTAACGTGTTTCTCTATAGTATTTCTGCAAAGCAAATACACGAGTCATTTGACAGTGGCGCTTAATTGGCTTCCAGAATTATGAACACGTTTATGTTGGAGATTACACACACGCATCATCCTATGCTGGGGGTGTACCAGTTTCAAATGTCCACAACTGTACCTAGTGATTACAAGTTAGCTAGGGAGACTCACAGAGCGGTTTTTAATCTTCCTTTCATGCCCCATTACTCTCACAAAAAATAAAATAAATAAATGAATAAATGAATAATAATAACAACAACAACAACAACGACGACGACGACGACGACAACGACAACGATAATGATAAAGCTAGATAATAAAATATAACATAAATTAAACAGATAGTCCAATAATAATTAAAAGGAAAAACCAAGCCAGTATTTTTATTCGTTTCATCATTCCCTGTCATTATCATTAATAAAAAACAAAAAAACAAAAATTCCCCTCTATGCTCGCTCCCTCTCTTCCCCTTACCCCTTCTAGGGTGGGAGGGTGGGGATTGGGGATGTTAGGTGGGGTAGGGGGGGAGGGAGTTCGTGTACCCCCAGGTCAAGAACCCAACGGGTGAATACACAGCCCCACTTTGATGCAGCGCTCACCAGCTTCCCGTGTTGATATGATAGGCATGTGTATCAGCTTATTCGTTGAATGGTCAGGACTTGCCAAACACAGAGCCAGCCGGACAGCAACACCAGTGATTAAATCAATCAACCGGAGCAAATCCTTTTCATTTCCAGTTGGGAGCTATGTGTCCGGTAATATTCCAGTTTCTGGTTTAGGGGTGGATTTTATTCGTTTGAGGGATGTCAGAGACTAGATTAGAAATATATATATATATATATATATATATATATATATATATATATATATATATATACATATATATATATATATATATCAACCACAATTTACTTTAATTCTAAGCCATCAACATCGAGACACTCGAGGAGGCATACATGCAGAAATTGTAACGTGGTACAGCCAAGGACTCGAACCTGCGCAAGCACGTGACAAGCGATAGTGACTTAAACGATTGCACCATCAAGACACACACACACACACACACATACACACACACACGCACACACACACACACACACACACACACACACACACGCACACACATACATATATATATATATATACATATATATATATATATATATATACATATATATATATATACACATATATATATATACATACATATGTGTGCGTGTGTGTGTGTGTGTGTCTGTGTGTGTGTGTGTGTGTGTGTGTGTGTGTGTGTGTGTGTGTGTGTGTGTGTGTGTGTAAGTCTTCTAGTGCTGGTGACGTAACAGGAAGTATGCTGGTCTCGCATGCGCTTGATTCTAGGTTCGAATTCCACATTCCTCTCCGATTCCCAGCAGTGACCGTTACCTGTTCCAACAGTCTAAGCGCACAGGCCAAAGGCGACGGCTTCGGCCGCAGCTACACGACTACTGGCGTAGGTTCATTTCTTCTTCTTCTTCTTCTTCTTCTTCTTCTTCTTCTTCTTCTTCTTCTTCTTCTTCTTCTTCTTCTTCTCCCTCTTCTTCTTCTTCTTCTTCTCCCTCTTCTTTTTCTTCTTCTTCTCCCTCTTCTTCTTCTTCTCCCTCTTCTTCTTCTTCTTTTTCTTCTTCTCCCTCATTTTCTTCTTCTTCTTCTTCTTCTTCTTCTTCTTCTTCTTCTTCTTCTTCTTTTTCTTCTTCTTCTCCCTCTTCTACTTCTTCTTTTTCTTCTCCCTCTTTTTCTTCTTCATCTTCTTCCTCTTCCACGATACATTATCTACATGTGTATTTTCTATCATTCCCTCTCGATAATTTTTTTTATCCCACAGACCTTCTGTAGCCCAGTGGATACTGTGTCGAACTAATGAGCAGGTGGTCGTGAGTTCGATTCCCGGGACTCCCAACGTGCTTCTTGCGTTGGTTTCCGACAGCCCTGGCCAAGTGGGGAGGTAACCCAAACATCGGCCTTAAAAAAAATGCAGGGACTGGGATGGTGAATACAGAGCTTTACTGAGCTCAACAAAATCATTTAACGTCGACCATAAAAAAATTACTTAAGTTTCTACCAGATTTTGATGAGCTAATGAAACTAACCCGAGGCGATGGGAGAAGATTTTAAGCTCAGGTCATTCGAGTGAATACAAACTAGAAGCAAATCTAACTTTATATATTCTAAGTGAATCATGACCTCGATTCACTTTCGCAGGTTCGGACAGTATTTATAAAAAAAAAAAGTAAAAGAGATTCCAAAGTGTTGTATAGACACTTCGCTCTTTTCGCTCTTTTTCTCTCTCCTTCTCAGTTACTTCTCTCTCTTTCTATTCCTCTCTAACTCTCCCTCAATCCCTCGCTTTACCTCCATCTCTTACTCGTTCTTTGCCTTTGTCTGTCTGGCTGTCTCTATCTGTCTCAATGAGACTCTTTGTGCATCTGTCTGTCTGTCTGTCTGTCTGTCTGTCTGTCTGTCTGTCTGTCTGTCTGTCTGTCTGTCTGTCTGTCTTTCCGCCTCTCTCTCTCTCTCTCTCTCTCTCTCTCTCTCTCTCTCTCTCTCTCTCTCTCTCTCTCTCTCTCTCTCTCTCTCTCTCTCTCTATCTCTACTTCATTCCCTATTTCCCTATTACAAACAGAAGAACAGAGGGACACACACACACACACACACACACACACACACACACACACATATCTCCACCACTGTTATCAATTATCTCCACAATCAACTTCTTTCTCTCCTTTTCCTCCATCAACATCGTTTTTCTCCTTCAATATTTTCTTGTCTCCCTCTCTCCCTTCTTCGCTCTCTTCTTTGCACCCTACCTCCCCTCCATCCTCTCCTCTTCCCCCCTTTCTCTCTTTTCCCCTCTAATTTCCTGGGCCCCTCTCCTTTTCCCCTCCCCCATATTATCCCCCTCTCCTCTCTCTGCATCCCTTTCCACCTGCTCAGAACCTCTTCCTCTTACTCCTCCTCCTTCTCCTCCCCCTCCTCTTCCTCCTCCTCCCCCCTCCTCTTCCTCCTCCTCCTCCTCTTCCTCCTCCTCCTCCTCCTCTTCCCTCCTCCTCCTCCTCTTCCTCCTCCTCCTCCTCCTCCTCTTCCTCCTCCTCCTCCTCCTCCTCCTCCTCCTCCTCCTCCTCCTCCTCCTCCTCCTCCCCACTCCTGTTCATTCTTCCCTGTTTTCCTTGCTCCTCTTTTCCATGTCTCCTCTTCACTCTCCCCGCTCCTCTCACCTCCTCCCCCTCCCTGGCCTTCTCCCCCAACTCTCCGCATCATCTGATCATATCTTCTTTACCTCCCTCTCTCTTCTCTTCCCCCCCGCCCTCTTTTCTCGTTCCTTTCTCCCCTTTCTCTATCCCCCTTCATACCTCTTGTCATTCCCCTCTTCACCCCTTTCCTCCTGTATATCTCCCCCCTCCTCCTCCCTTTCTTCCTCTCCTTGCTCCTCTTCCTTCCTCTCCTTGCTCCTCTTTTACTTGTCTCCTCTTCACTCCCCCAGCTCCTCTCACCTTCTTCCTCTCCCTCTTCTTCCTCCCTGGCTTTCTCCCCCACTCTCCGTATCCCCTGTTCATATCTTCTCCTCCCTCCCCGTCCCTCTTTTCCATTCTCCTCTTCTCTGCCCCCCCCCGCCCACCACTTTGCGGTCCCCTCCCCTTCTTCATGTCTTCCACTTCTCTTCTCTCCTCCCAATCTCTCGTCCCTTTCCTCCCTTCCCAGTCCTTCTCCTCCTTCCCTTCAACCCATCTCCCCTCTTATCGTCTTCTTCTCCACCTTCTCCTTTCCTCTTCCCCTTTGATCCACGTAGCATTCCCCTCCTCCTTTCCCCTTTCTCCTTCTCCCCTTGACCCCCGTTCCATTCCCCTCCTTTCCCCTCGTTCCCTTCCTCCTCCTCCCCTGTTCCCTTCGTTCCCAACCTCCTTCCCCTCCTCCCCCTTCACTCCTTCATATTCCTCTCCTTCTTCCCCTTTCCTCTCCTTTCCCCTCCTTCTTCCCTTTTCCTCTCCTTTCCCCTCCTCCTTCCCCTTGATTCCTTTCCATTCCCCTCTTTCTTCCCCCTTCCTCTCCTTTCTCCTCCTCCTTACCATTAACTCCTTTCCATTCCCCTCCTTCTTCCCCCTTCCTCTCCTTTCCCCTCCTCCTCCTCCCCCTCTTCTTTCCCATTCTCCTCCTTCCTCTCCTCCTCCCCCTTCCCCTCACCCCCCTCCTCTTGACCCACGTCCCCTAATCACCCTCCTTCCCCCCCCCACCGACCCCCGTCCCCTTCCCCTCTTCTCCTCTCCTCCTTCCCCTCCTTGCGTGGCCAACTTAAGAAGGCACACAGTTAACTTTATTAGCCTTAAGACTCATTAGGTTATTGCTTTACGTTCCATTACTTTCTTTTCTTTTCTTTTTTTCTTCTTTTTTTTTTACAACATTCCTTTGCGATTGTTTGCATTCATGGAAGTTTTGCTTCGGAGCACGCACGCACGCACACGCATATGCACACATATACACATACTTATATGTACACATGTACACGTACCCATATACACGCACACATACATAGCGCACGGATACGCGCACACACACACACACACACACACACACACACACACACACACACACACACAATGTACACACGCACGCAGTTATAAAATTATATCATCGTAATTAACTGGTCCGTCGTCATTGCCACCAGTTACTCATTAATTATCTACTGCTAGACGAAAGTCTCCTCTAACATGATTTAACACGCATGCCACGTAACTCTTGCAATTTTTTTTTTCTTAACACCTTTTGTCTGGTCTCTTCAAAATTACGATTTTTTATAATCAATTAAAAAATCGTATGATCCGTAAATCTCTCAACTATTCTTCCTAAATGTCCCTACCAACTCGATATCTGGGTTTTATTCATTGTTATTCCAATGGCTTGTTCTCTTCGCTACAGAAACTTTTTTTTTTTTTTTTTTTTTTTTTGCACCAAATAATTTTGTTCAGCTGAGGAATGTCCTTGAACATAAAGAGTCTCCGTCTTACATTTTGATTCTCTTTTGTGGATTCTATTTTCTACCTCCTTTCTCTGCTTCTCTTTCGTGGTTTGAGTAAACATAAGATTATAAAAATGGAGGAGGCTGGAAGAGACCCTAAGGCCTACACTAGGCAGTTCCATGTCCCTTACCACCTGTTATCCCTGTCTATAAAGTTATTTAATATTCTCGCAAAATAAAATAAAAAGTTGTTTCAGCGCTCGCAACATAGCGACTAAGTTAATTTGTTTTCATGTCTGTAAGTAAATGATGCGAATAGACAAAGATTTGCTTGTTTGTTTGTTTTTTCTTTGTTTTCTTTGTTTTTTGTTGTTGTTTCATTGATTAGTTTGTTGATTGATTTATTTATATTTATTTTTACTTTTCTATTTATTCATTTATATCGATTTTTTAATAATATACAGAAATAAAGATGTTTTTCTGATGTCCAATATTTGTCATGGAATTTCTGTCTTGTTAGGTATTCTAACTTTATTTTCATTATCTTTCGCCATCGTTTCGTGCATTAAATCATTTATGCTCTTACTTATTCAAAATTCATTAATTCTAGTTTGTTTTTCTTTTTAACTTTGGCGTTTAAATTTTTCATTTTATCTATCATTCACATTTCTTGTCATTTTTATGAAAGTTTTCTAACTTTTTCTTTTATTAAAATATTGTCGATTAATATTCTTACATCAAATGAGCTTGCTAGTAATTCTTGCAGGTTGAAATAAACTTCAGAGAAATTTAATCTCTCATACAAATTCTCTTTTCTCAGTTCTATAATTATGTTCAAGTGAATCAAGGCGATAATGATTTCTTAAGAGTTTAAGAAAACCTCGCTTGAACTTGGATTGATTCAAAGGTCTTTTCGTAGTATAAGAAAGTACGACATTAAAGTTAAATGGGTGTTGATTTTTTCCTGGTTTATGTAAAACATATTGCAAAGGATTACAAAGGCTGAGCATGCCGACAGGAGACCTTTTGGTCCACATCTAGGTCGACAAAAATATATATAATAATAATTAATAGATAAAAAATAAAGATTAAAATAATATGAATAATAATAAATAAAATGAATAAATGAATGAATTAATAAATGCATGCATATATATATATAATATATATATATATATATATATATATATATATGCATATATATATGTATGTATATATATATATTATATATATATACATATACATGTATATATATATGTATATATATATATATACATCCATATATGCGTATTGTGACGGACAATTAATACGCTTTCTTCTTTTACTTTTTCTTCTTTTTTTCTTGACAATTTACCACAACTCTTCCACAAATTATTCTACATTTTTTTTCTTTTGATGACATTTTTACCTAAACTCCTCCGCAAATTATTCTACACTTAACCAATCAATCAATTATTCTACAATGTGTATATTACAAACACTTACCCTTCGCCCCACTTTCTATTCCAGTTACTTATAGTGACTGGACGCCTCTTCCTCCTTATCATTATGGCGACAATGACCAAGAACTAATTCCTCTCATCTTCAACGATTGTTTCATTTTTTTCTTTATCCCTTTCTCAATTAATAATTACTGGTTTGTTGGTGTTGCTAATTTGCATCCCCTTTAGTTATGAGCGAGGCCTTTGTTCAGCAGTGGACTCGAAATTGCTGATTGATTGATTGATCCTTTATTCAGAGCATTAAATGTTGATTCTATTTTTGCTTGAAGAATTATCTTATCATTCCTTGGTGTTATCTTTTATCAAATAAATTTGATAAAGTGTTATTATTTTTTATCTATTTTTCTATCCTTCTTGGGTACAAAGTATTATCATTACGGTATTAATTTTTTGTATTGTTAATTTATCTCTTAGTTGTAGAATTTTATTAATGTAGAAGCGAGAGAGATATTGTAATTATCTATATGAACTTAGTCTTTATTTTTATTTGTGTAATTAGTAACTAATCTCTTTATCTATTAAAATATTTATTTAATCCATTTTATCAATTTCAATTATTTTATTGTCTTATTTTATTTCATCTACTTTATTTGAATTACTTTTTATTTACATAATTATTTTTGTCCAAGAGCATCTATTTCTATTCATTTTAAAGAATATTATCTAAATAATACCACCGAGTATTTTTTTTATAATTGTATTCTAATCTCGTAACTTGTTGCGTAAATAAAGACCATATTATAGGCAAAAATTAGTCACAAAGTTGATGTAATAATCTTCCCGCTTTTAGTTCATGTTCATTCAAAAAAAAAAAAAAAAAAAAAAAAGAGGCGCTGAGTAGTTGCGGCCGAAGCCGTCACCTTTGCCCTAATATACTCTTTTGGCACTGTTGGGGTAGGTAACAAAAACTGGCGAACGGAGAGGAGTACGGGATTCGAACCCACAACTATGTAAATCCGAGACCAACACAACAAGCTTCCGATGACATCGCAAATAAGGACAATTCATTTCTTTGTCTTTTATTTTTTTTTATTATAATTTTCTCGATGTTGCATATGGAGCGGATTAGTTCCTCTCTTGAGAAGACCATGAAGGCCTACATTCCTCCTCCTCCTCCCTCTTTTCCTTCTCCTCCTCCTCCTCTTCCTCCTCTTCCTTCCTCTCTACCCCCCTTACGTCATCCAGCAAAACTCTTCCTCCTCTTTCACTTCACAATATCGACTGGCTCTCTCTCTACTCCGTTCTTCTTCCTCTTCCTCTTCCTCCTCCTTCCTCTCTAACTTACCCCACCACCTCCATCATGCAGCATCTCTCTTCCTTATACTTTCACTACAAACTGTCGCCTGGCCCTCTCTTCTTCCTCCTCCTCCTCCGCCTCTTCCTCACCCTATTTCTCCTCCTCTTCCTTATCCTCCTCCTCCTCTTCTTCCTCCTCCTCCCCCTTTACCTCCTCCTTCTGCCCCTTTTCCTCCTCCACTTCCTTCTCCCCTCTTCCCCTTCTTCCTCCTCTTCCTCCCCCTCTTCTTCCTCCTCTTCCTCCTCCTAGTCATCTGCCTCTTCCTCCTCCTCCTCCTCGTCCTCCCCTCTTTCTCCTCCTCTTCCTCCTCCTCCACCTCCTCCTCTTCCTCCACCTCCGGCCTCCCTGGGCGCGCCTCCGGTACCTCGTAGATGGCGTTTAATTGCTTGAGGCGTCACATAATTAGCGCGCAGTCGTCAGAACGAAAATTTAATTAATTAAGATTAATCCCCCCACGGGACACTTTTGCAGCAGCACCCGGGTCCACTTATCCCCGGCCTCCCCGCCCCCAGTGCCAAGGGAGAGACACTTTTCGGGGCCCAAGCACGCACGCACGCACGCACACACACACACACACACACACACACACACACACACACACACACACGCACGCACACGCACACGTACACATACACACACCTTCATTCTTTCTCTGTTTCATCAGTCTGCCTGTCTCCTTATCTCTTTCTCTCATATACATACACATATACCAAGGCTTTTACCCCTTCCAAGGGAGGTAGCCAAAAAGGGAAAGGCATAAAAACACTCCCACCCATTTCATCCCTAAATACACTCCACACCCCTCCCACCCTCCCTCTCATCTGAGCACCTCCTGGATGACGGGTCATCCCTGCACCCTGCCCACCGCCCTGGGTCAGAAGCAGTGTCGCAAGACACAGCACATCCACAGCAAGGCCGCTTCATTTAATCGGCGACCCCCCCCCTCTCCGTCCCCCCTTGCATATAAGGAGAGGACGGGGAGAAATCCCTTCGGGCTGCGTCAAAATTTACTCACACATACTACCCCACCCCCCACCCCCCACCCCATTCCTCCTCATGCAATCACAACATCATCCATATACAACCATTCTCCACTCACCTCTGTCTTCCGTCCTCTCCCTTCCTTCCTCAACAGACATTCCCCTCTTCCCCAAAGCCCCCTTCACCCCATCCATCCACCTCATCCTAGGACGTCCCCTCATGTTCACTCCCTCCACATCTGCCTT
>NC_134815.1:36209267-36211767 GCF_046742065.1 Oratosquilla oratoria | reverse complement strand
AATTGGGATAGAAATTAGGATGCCCCTCCCCCTGTTCTCACTTTGGGAGGAAGAAAATGTGACTCAGGCTTAAGTACCCCACCTTCCCTCCCCTCCCTCTCCTCCTATTCCTCCCACCTTCCCCCAACCTCCCCCTTCCTCTCTCACCCTCCACCTTTGCGACGGAAGAATTCTTCTGTCCTAATTGTATTCACTCCTTGAATTAAGTGAGTCGATCTTGGCAAGTTGGCTTCGAGTTTTAATAGGTGTTTTAATTCTTTTAGTGCTACTTGCACGTCACCAATTACCTCTACTTGCACGTCTGGGGCTGCAATTATTCTGTCGCGCGTCCGTAGCTACTTGCAGCAATGTCTGGACATTTTGGAAGAAGGCCTCCTTGACTTAAGCACCTACACTCGTCGTCACCTTTGGTCTAATGGCGGCTGTTAAAGACAATTAAGGAGATTTTTTTCGACTCGAAACCACGACAGGTACTTGTGAAGCGATGAGTCGACGTTCACGAAAGTAATTGATTCACGTTCCAAGTTTTCAGTCCTTGAAGAATTTTTTCTTATTCGTCTTCGTCTTCCTCGTCGTCTTCGTTTTCGTCTTCGACTTCTTCTTCTTCTTCTTCTTCTTCTTCTTCTTCTTCTTCTTCTTCTTCTTCTTCTTCTTCTTCTTCTTCGGCTTCTTCGAATTCCTTTTCTTCTTTGTCTTCTTTTTCTTTTTCTTTTTCCTTTTTTTCTTGGGTTTGGTCTTCTTCCTCTTCTTCTTTTTCGTTTTCGGCTTCTTCTTCTTCTTTTCTTAGTCTTCCGCTTCTTTCTCGTCTTCTTAGAATTGTTTTCTCTCATCATTCCACTTTCCTCGTCTTCTTCTTCTTCCTCGTCGTCTTCTTTTCAGTACTGCTGTTCCCATCGTCCTATTGTTTTCCCAGAACCAGTGGCACACATTACACAATTTCTTCTGGTTAGCGTCATATGATTCTATTTAATTGAAGGGTCCCCAATGGCTACAGCTTAGGGTCCTTCTATTCCCTTTCGTACGATGACGCACTTTACAAGTTTTATTCTGCCCACTCCCAGGCGACTTTACTCAGCTAAGAGAGGGAATCACCACTATCCAAATCCCACGTAATGGGAAGTGAGAGCCCTTTCGTAGGGGAAAGCCCTATAAGCTCCATCGAGCCGCTTTTTTTTTTCTACGCCGACATCGTGTCGCCTCCCCGCCTAGCCAGGGTTGTCGGGAAACAATGCAGCTAAACCGCAACGAACCCCAGGACTAGAACTCAAGACCATCTGCTCATGCGTTCAAGACGGTATCTACACGGGCATACTACACGTTGCCCTGGTTCTCTCTCACGGGAGACCCGCTTCCCCATAGAAACCGGTAACGACCACAATCCACTTCCCGAGGGGCCGGTCCCTGTTCTCCGGAAGTAATGAAATGTTCTGGGATATCAGAAGAAAATCTGGAAGTACCGTATTCTTAAAAGAAAATGTAGGATCCTAACCACCACCATCACAAGCAAATAACACCCTCATTTCCTTTGTTGGCGTCATCGGAAGCGTGCTGGTCTCACAATCGCTTAGTTGTGGGTTCGAATTCCGCACTCTTCTCCGATTCCCAACAACAGTCACCAAAGCGCATATTAGGGCAAATGTGACGGCTTCGGCCACAGCTACTCAGCGCCTCCTGGCGTAGGTTCCTCATCTTATTTGATCGGGACTCTTTCATTGAAGAGTATTAAAGAAGATGAAGACCAAAGGTTTTCTATTCCGTTACAACAGAAAAAATTCTTAGGCTAGGTGTTGTGCCGTGATCCTTTTAGATGACTGGGCCTCAGACTGAGAATGGCGCCTGTGGAAAGACTTCGGAAAGTGAAAAGAGAAGAGGGAAATATATTAGGACGGGTGAGTCATCTATGAAAGGGAGGATTACTGGTCAGAGAAGACGCCACATGATGATGAAACCTTGACTTAAAATACAACGTTTCGCTGGTTGACGCGAACAAGCCAAACTTTGTACTTAAAGGTTTCGTCTTCGTATGATGTCTATTCTGACCATTTGGTGGCCAATTGTCATTTCACATCAGGAGGACTGCTGTGGGGCACTGACGAGACCGCTGAGCAACAGCAGAGTCAATAGGCACAGGAGAAGAACAGTGACCATAACAGCAATTATATCAGCTAGAACAGCTATAGAACAAGAAGAAAAATAAATAAGAAATAAAGGAAGGGCGATAAGGTGGATAGGTATCGTATATGGGTCGCTAGGAATTTGGAGAATCTTGTTAGACTGTGTCAAATGCTTTTGCTAAGTCCAAATAGGATGACCAAGAGACGGACAGAAATGGGATAGGAGACCATACTAAAGATCAGAGAGAGATTCGTGATCATAAAGATAACTCATGATATTTCTCCTTCTACTCCCTCCACTACCATCACCACCCTCACCACCACATCCATCACCAACATCCCCACCACCACATCCTCCACCACTACCACCACCATAATCAAGAGCA
>NC_134815.1:36184267-36194267 GCF_046742065.1 Oratosquilla oratoria | reverse complement strand
TTAGGTATGCATGCACGTATTTGTGTGTGTGTGTGTGTGTGTGTGTGTGTGTGTGTGTGTGTGTGTGTGTGTGTGTGTTTCTTTATTTACTGATGAATGTACGTGTTTGTATGTGTGTGTTTCTTTGTATACTTGTGGATGTATGTGTTTGTGTGTATGTGTGTGCGTTTCTTTATGTACTTATGTATGTATGCGTGTATGCTTCTTGGTACACTTTTGTATGTATTTATGTATGTGTGTATGTGTGTATGTATGTATGTATGCATGTATGTATGTATGTATGTATGTATGTGTTTTTCTTTGCATATTTAGGTATGAATGCACGTGTGTGTGTATATGTACGAGTATGTATGTACGTGCGTACGTATGTGTATACGTGTGTCTGTATGTATGTATGTATGTATGTATGTATGTATGTATGTATGTATGTATGCATGCATGTATGTATGTATGTATATGTATGCACGTATATATATATATGCATACATGTATATATATATATATATATATATACAGTATATATATATACATATATATATATGTGTATGTATGTATGTATGTATGTATGTATACACGTATATATATATGCAAGCATATATCTATACATGCATATATGTATGCATGCATGCATGTACGTATGTATGTATATATGTATGTATTCATAAGAAAATAAAAGAACTGGGAATCTGTGATCTTGTTTCGTATTATAAGAAACGTGCTTGGAATCAGAAGCTAGTGCAGATGCTGAATGAATATATATATATATATATATATATATATATATATATATATATATATATATATATATATATATATATATTCATCATCTGCACTAGCTTCTGATTCCAAGCACGTTTCTTATAATACGAAACATCATATATAGATATATATATATATGTATATATATGTATATATATATTTATATATATTTATATATATATATATATATATATATATATATATATATACATATACAGGAACCTCACTTCATCATGGGAAACAAAATGCAAGAAGAACCACTGGAGAAAATCAAACAGTTGACGGTAAGATCTTTCGTGTATTACATCTTCAAAGTACAGAAAATAGAGATTACAAGAGGATTTTACACAAACAATAACGCAAGAACAAGGGATATAGAAAGTTTTAACGAAGCTGCGCCTTCATCTCTCCCTGTGCCTCGTTCCCTTGGATGATCAGTCTAGGGGGAATTGTCTCATGATCAATTCTATTATCAATTTGTCACATATGAGACGACGAGAAATAAAACACGATTCATTCACATTTCTCTCTAAGAATAAATAGATTTTGCTAAAATTTTGGAACACTTTTCATCAATGTGATGGTCGTCAATGGCTCTGTGTTGAGAAAGACCATTGCTCGACTGTGCTGTCTTAATGCTGTATTTGTGTTGAGAGATCCTGGTTTTGATTTCTTCCCTTGACTGGTTGATGTAGATTATGTCACAGTTTTTTACAAGGAACATTGTAAACCACACCTGAATAGTTGGGGGGGGGGACTGTTTTTGACGAGATATATTTAACCGTATGATCAAATTCAAACTCAACTTGGATATTAGTTTTTATAAGAACGGGAATGACATTAATGAAATTTTCATGATATGGTAATACAAGTTATTTATTTTTTATTTCTATTTATTTATTTTATTTTACTTTATTTATTATAATATATTTTTTTTTTTTTGCCTTCCTGGTTTATTGTTTGGCCCAATGATAAAAATTTTGATTTGATTGATAGCATTGGATAAGAATGTTGCTGGGGTATTTAATTTTTTTACCAATGTTTTGGGTGTTATTAAGTTCTTCAAAAAATTTAGGATCTGAAATCTTATAAGCTCTAAGGTACATAGAGATGAAAACTGATTTTTTAACATTAATATGATGATTGGAACAGAAATAAGCATATGACAGAATGTTAGTAGGTTTTCCATATACCTTAGTCTTATTGTTATTCCCTAATAATTCCTACGCCAAAGAAAGGGAGTTTATTATTCATTTCAAGTTCATGAGTGAATTTTATTTTAAGAAGAAAATCTGTAATGAAAAGAGATTTTGGCCAAAAAATAAAAATCATCAACATACCGGAACCAAATTATATCCCTTTCTTTCATGGAGGTAAGAAGGTAAGTTTAAAAAAAATCCCATATAAATATTGGCTAATACAGGGACAATGGATTGCCCGTAGCTAAACCAAGCGAAAAGGACAAAGGTGACGGCCTCGCCGCAGCTACTCAGTGCCTCCGGGCGTACGCTCCTCACCACCACAAGCCCCAGTGACGAATGTATAAGTGGTTATCACACTGGGCTTCCACGGGCTCCACCAGCGCCGAAAGTTGAGAGTTCGTTTGAGTAAAAACGACTTCGGTTACATCATTATATTTTTCAAATCTCCAAGTATCAAATTATCGTTCCGTCATATATAGAGATTGTGAATGTATACGAATGTTGAAAATATTGTCGAAGTGTTCTTAGAGAAGTCTAGATTTTTGTAAGCGAAGTTACATTCTAGTTATTGAAATAAGGGTAGGGGGTAGGATCTGGGAGAAAAAAATAAGTTAGTGTGATAGCCCCTTAAGGATAAACTCTCCGATTGAGAAAGAGAGAGAGAGAGAGAGAGAGAGAGAGAGAGAGAGAGAGAGAGAGAGAGAGAGAGAGAGAGAGAGAGAGAGAGAGAGAGAGAGAGAGAGAGAGAGAGAGAGAGAGAGAGAGAGAGTAAATAGAAACGGGACAACCAATGAAGTTGAAAGGAATCCCATCTCAACTATGGACAAG
Source organism: Oratosquilla oratoria (assembly GCF_046742065.1). Lineage (NCBI taxonomy): Eukaryota > Metazoa > Arthropoda > Malacostraca > Stomatopoda > Squillidae > Oratosquilla > Oratosquilla oratoria. The sequence goes on along the minus strand of NC_134815.1, from coordinate 36,191,478 downwards.
TTGTGCTCTTTTCTCTTGCGCCTCCCTTCGCCTAAGATCCATGCTGCAAGGAATAAAAGGCCTTCGGCTGGATGTCGGTTTGTCTCTTTCGTGAACAAGAAGGAAATGGCATGTCTTCGAAGAAATATGTGTATGTGTTTATGTATACGTATGTATTTTGTATGTACGTATATATACATATATATATATATATATATGTGCATATATATATATATGTGTGTGTGTGTGTGTGTGTGTATATATATATATATACACATGTATATATATGCATGTATATGTATATATATATATATATACATATATATATATATACATATATATATATATATACATATATATATATATATATACATGTATATATATATATATATATATATGTATACATACATGTATATATATATATATATATATATATATATATATATATATATAAGAAGATAAGGAGCCGACGCCAAGAGGCGCTGAGTAGTTGCAGCCGAAACCATCACCTTTACCCTACAATGCGCTTTGGGGACTGCTAGCAATCGGTGTGCGTTATTTGAACCCACAACTAGTCGAATGCGAGTTCAGCAAGCTTTCGATCACGCCACCAGCGCATTATGTACACATAAGCGACGATGCCGTAGATATCCGTATAATTATAGGAAACTTTTGAATTTGGATGAGCGCTAAAATTCCATATCTACGTATTGTTATAAACACATTACACTATTTCACAACTAAAAATCATTTTCCATAATTCTTCGTCCGCTTGGAATTAAAAAGGGTCCACGTCATTATACTCATTTTGGACCAAGACGAATGATATGAACGAAGGCAGAGACAAACGAACGCACCAAAAAGGGAGAGCCACACTTGAATACACATACACACCATCCTCCAAGTCATTACCCAATATTCCCAAGTCGAAAGTTATATTCTTGCGCCCGCCTTTCGCATTGGAGAGCCGCTAACGAGGGCAAACAAGGTCGTAACTGCTTAATTAGTCCTCATATTACCCCTAACAACCACACAAGGCGACGGGTGACATATGAAGCCAAGGAGGAGACAGGTCTTATTGCTGTCTTGTCGTCTTTTCCCGGTACGAGACTAGCTATGGCCTGGATTGGCTGAGGCGAGGGGCGGGGTTGGGGGATGGCCCCAATACTGGGTCGTGGTGGGACAGAAGTTAATTTCAATTGTTTCACTTGGGTGGTGCTCAGAACCCAGCTTTGTTCTCTCCAAGTTTCAAAGTAGAAGTAGAAGTAGAAGTAGTAGTTTTATTAAAAGTCAGTAATAGTGGTTAGTATTAGTAGTATTTTTGTAGTCAATGGTAGTAGTAGTGGTAGTAGTTAATAGTAGAAGTAGGTAGTAGTGATTAGTAATAACATTAGTTCTAGTAAATAGTAGTAGAAATTAATACAAGTTAGTAATAGTAGTAGTAGTAATAGTGGTGGTGGTAGTAGTAGTAGTAGTAGTAGTAGTAGTAGTAGTAGTAGTAGTAGTAGTAGTAGTAGTAGTAGTAGTAGTAGTAGTAGTAGTAGTAGTACCTTCAGGTGTGTTCAAGACAACAGGCAGGATGAGAGGCGGCGATTCACGCCATGAGGAGGATATTTGAGGAATCAGACTGCGAAGCAGTCTTTTTAGTCGATGGGGAATCTAACTGGCTGACAACACTACCAATCAGGGCAAAGGGATTCAACCTAAGCAAAAAAGAATTCACGGCTGCCATTCCCCCGAGATATGGATGACCATTGAAAAGGCCACCAAACAGATCTTCTCGTGGTAAACAGCTTAATCCAAACCATGTGATGATATGCAAGCAGGGTGGATTCATCTGCATGAGACATGATATGGGATCTCACTGCCCATATGCTTCGGGATGTATGCAAGGATGTGACCATCGAACCATCACTACTCCCACAAAAGGGGAGAACTTCAGGCACCGCACTTCCAACACACCAGATGAAGCACGGGTGGACGTCAGCGCAAGAGGTTTCTGGACACGGGGACAACTGGCCTTCTTTGACATAAGGATATTTGATCCAATGGTCCCCTGTTACAATAATCTAACTATTGAGGCGTTTCACTCCCGAAATGAGAATGAAAAAAATCGGGATATACGAGGAGCGTATATAGAATGTGGACAAGGGCTCATTCACTCCGTTAACCTAATGGTTTCAGGCAGGATGGGTTCGAGGGCAAAGGCATTCTACACTCGTCTAGCAGGGGTGATGGTAGTAAGAATAACAACCAAAGATCAGTATTGTGGCGTGGATAAGATGTAAACTAATTCTCGCTCTTAGGATCAACTTTTCTATGCCTAAGAGGTACCAAGTCCCCACCCGCTAAATAGTATATATATTAAACTTCGATTTTGAGCAGAATGTAGTAGAAAGTAGGGTAAATGAACTTTTGTATTAGGCTTCATTAAAGTAGAATAATACAAAATATGAAAGGGTAGTCGACCACAGTGATAGGCGAGAGAGGAGCCAATGAACCGTGTCTGTGGGAGACGGATCCTGACTGCTTTCACCACACGGTTCCACGAGAATGGAGGTTGTTTAAAAAGAATAATAAAAAGTAGTAGTAGTAGTAGTAGTAGTAGTAATAGTAGTAGTAGTAGTAGTAGTAGTAGTAGCAGGAGCAGGAGCAGTAGTAGTAGTAGTAGTAGTAGTAGTAGTAGTAGTAGTAGTAGTAGTAGTACAGTAGTAGTAGATGATGGTTGTTTGGTGATGGTTGGTAGTGGTGGTCATTGGTCAGTGATGGTGATGGTGGTTCCTTTTATTATTATTATTAATAATTATCATTATTATTATTATTATTATTATTATTATTATTATTATCATTATTATTATTATCATTATTATTATTATCATTATCATTATTATCAATCATTATTATCATCATCATTATCATCATTATCATCATTATCATCATCATTATCATCATCATCATCATTATTATTATTATTATTATTATTATCATAATTATTATTATCATTATTATTATTATTTTGTACATGATGGAATAGATGACACATGATACTTATGCTCCTCTTCCCTAAACGTACCTTGACAGCCACCGTTCTGTGTTATTCTGCAATGAAGCGCTGTACCTCTTGTATTTGAGAATGAACCGTGAGATGGAGTTAAACGCTTTGTCTAGGTCTATTGTGATAAGCTTTGTGAGGACGATGAATCGAGTTATTGTGAAGCGGTTAAGCTCACCGCTTTGTGAATTTTTGTTACAATGTATAAAGAATACGTTCATTCAATGCGTGTCTGTTTACAAACACAAATAAACAAATCCACAACATTTACGCTTCACATTCGTACTAATGACCGTGTAGACGGCGCTTAAAATATTGGTTGTTTTAAGAAAAGATTAAATAACTTTATGGACGAGGATGACAGGTGGCAAGGGGCATAGAACTGTCTAGTATAGGCCCTATGGTCTCCTCCTTTTTTATATCTTTCTGTTGTGAAAAGGTCTGGTTAAATCAAAAGAAGATTAGATAACTTTATGGATAGGGATGTATGGGTGGTAACAGACATGGAACTGCCTAGTGTAGGCTTTATGGTCTCTTGTAGTCACCTCCATCCTTATGTTCTTCTATTCTTATGAAACAATTGGTTGTTTTAAGAGAAGATTAGATAACTTTATGGACAGGGATGACAGGTGGTATGGGGCATGAAACTGTCTAGTGTAGGCCCTATGGTCTCTTGCAGTCTCCTCCGTTCTTATGTTCTTAGTTGATGAGGAGGGTTGCCATAGAGATACAAAAGAGTTTGGCTGCAGCCATGATAAAGAAGACAATGTCCACTTGCAATGGATGATATTAGATAAGATATGACCCCTTTCATAACGAAGAAGGAATCCAAAGAGATAAGAAGAATATCTAAGCGGAAGACAGAATAAAATGTACATTTACACCTAATAGGGAAGAGGCTGGGAAGGCACATATTGTAAATAACCTAAGAAAACGCTCCCATATATCTGTGAAGAAGCCTTAGGCGAAGACATGTATGTGTCGATATACCCTCCCTTCTGAATCTCGCAAAGCTCCAAAATTACGACATCTCCCTTCTTATGGGCCTCTGTTTTATTACTGTCTTTAGCTAGCTTCTTTTCAACACACACGCGCGCGCGCCCACATGATCACAATACATACACGAACACACGCACACACACACACACACACACACACACACACACACACACACACACACACACACACACACACACACACACACACACTGAAAGTGAAAGTGAATACACACACACACACACACACGAGACGTTATGAGAAGAAAGCTAACGAGAGAGTGAGAGACAAAGGATGTATGATTAAGCCAACAAGTGAATGGGGAACGGTTGAGTGACTGACTGACTGAGATATTAGGCAACACAACAACGCTGAAGGTCAACCGAGGTCACCCAGGAGTCTTGGTAGATGACAAGAGAGTCTTGGAAGTTACGGAAAGAAGTTACGGAAGGTGGCGTGTTTTTCCGTAGACTGTTGAACGTTTAATTGGTACGGGGTGACTGTGTCTTTCATTAATTGGACGGGATACAGGACGGTGATTAGGGAAATTGGACGGCGGGGCGGGGTACGGAAGGACCCTTCTTGGATGTGTGGGCGTCGAAAGTCGAGGAATTGATGTTAATCTTGCAAGACCATGAGGACTCATTGAAAAGCCCTACTCACGTCTCTCACTCTCTCTTGGCCTCTCGCTCTCTCGTTCTCTCTCTCTCCCTCTTCTGCATTTCCTCAACATCTATTTTTCTCTTTTTCTCTCTCTTTCTCTCTCTTTCCTCTCCACTTACTCAATCTCACTCCCTATATTTGTCTCTATTTCTCTCTATTTCTTCTCTACTTCATCAATCTCATCTTCTCTCTCTCTTGCTCTCTCTCTCTCTCTCTCTTTCTTCTCCGTTCCCTCAACCTCACTCTCTCTCCCCTAACCCTCCTTTCTATTCCTCCGTAGCTATTTCATGTCTGAGGTTCCATTTTCTCGTCCATCCTCTTCCTAAGAAACGTCTCTCTCTTTCGCTCTCCTTTCCCCTCTTCTCCTCTTCTTCTCTACATTCGGTCTTGAAAACCTCTCTCTCTCTCTCTCTCTCTCTCTCTCTCTCTCTCTCTCTCTCTCTCTCTCTCTCTCTCTCTCTCTCTCTCTCTCTCTCTTTCACATACTCCTCTGTTCTTGGATTTGTTTCTTAATCTTTCAGTTTGCTCATATCACTTTAGCTTCCTTTCTCAAAATATTTAGATTTTTTCATCTTTCTCATCAATTTCATTAATTACATAAACACATGACTCTCTCTGTTTCTTTTGTTGTTTGTGTGCATATGTGCGTGAGTGTGTAGGTGTGTGTGTGTGTGTAGGTGTGTGTGTGTGTGTGTGTGTGTGTGTGTGTGTGTGTGTGTGTGTGTGTGTGTGTGTGTGTGTGTGTGTGTGTGTGTATGTGTGTGTGTGTATATCCTTATCCATATCTACATCATTATAGGGTACAGGAAGGGAAAGTCGTTCGTGAGCCCCTTTCATTTTTTCATTCAGTTAAATCTCGTTTTAGATTAATTCATTATTTCAGCTTGTGTTGTATTATCTCCTATATTATCCCAGAAGTTCACGTATAGTTATATGTAAAAAAAAAAATCAATTTGATTTGTGTCCACAACTTCTTGATTTCGTCCCAAATCGAGAGATCTTTTGTGTCACCTTTGTCCGTTCCTTCAATGCTCTGAGCACCACAATCAAGTCTCCTCCTCTTTCTCTTCGATCTTTTAACGATGGCGGGAACAGTGCTTCCTCTCTTTCCTCGTAAAATTAATCTGTATGGCTGGGAATAGTTTTGGCTGCCGATGTCTGTACTCTCTCTCTCTCTCTCTCTCTCTCTCTCTCTCTCTCTCTCTCTCTCTCTCTCTCTCTCTCTCTCTCTCTCTCTCTCTCTCCTTCTTTCTTTCTTATGTATATGTGTGTGTGTGTGTGTGTGTGTGTGTGTGTATGTGTGTGTGTGTGTATGTGTGTGTGTATGTGTGTGTGTGTGTGTGTGTGTGTGTGTGTGTGTGTGTGTGTGTGTGTGTGTGTGTGTGTGTGTGTGTGTGTGTGTGTGTGAGTTTGTGTATGTATGAGATTCACCACGGCCTTGGACCACGTGTTGGACTCGTCATCGACAGCTATTACCCTCCTGGACGAGAGCTCATAGCTCTATGGCCCGACTTATGGGTAACGCTGTGACTTGTCACCAATTCACCTGTGGATTATTTTCAAAATATTTTTGGATAATTTTAGACAATCTTGGATTTGCTTTTGCTACTCACAGGTGAGTGACACTTTTTTTTTTAATTTCGTCTAAAGTTTAGAGCTTTGTATCAATGGCTAAAACCTTGAAAATATTATCATTCAGACACTGGAGCTGAGGAAAAACTGGAATAAGCATAAACGTGACTTGTGATAAACAATGTGAACATTTAATATCTTATTTTGTAGCATAAATGAATAGATGTAAATCATCTGTAATACAAATTTGATGCTAAATAAAATAAAGAAGAATTAATTAATACTGCTTTTAATATACACTTAGAAGTGGGGAATTCTAGTCTGGAAGGGTGAAAACTAGTTGGCCAGATTTATCCCTCAGGGGTAAAATTAGCCTAAGACACCATTCACCCGGGGGGGGGGAATGACAGGGGTAAAATGTGGCCCTGTTACACCGGGAATCGAACTCACGACCACCCGGTTATTAGTTCGACAGGATATCCGCTGGGTTCCAATTCACCCAAGAGTTGGTCGCCTTATCAGTCAACGGAGACAAACTACGGAGACAAAATCCCTCTTTATTTATTCATTCTTTGCGAGGACTTAGGAATACAACGAGCTAATGACACATTCATCCCGTCTGACACAAGAGAACCTGGAAGAGGAACAGGAATATGTGCTGGGGAGGAAAGGGAGGAGTGAGAGGGGAGGGGAAAGAGAAGGAAGGTGGAGGAGGGAGGAGGGAGTAAGAAGGAGGAGAAAGAGGAAGAAAAGAAGTAGAAGAGAAAGGAAGAGGAGGAGGAGGAAGAGGAGAAATAGGAGAACAAGGAGGAGGAAGAGGAGGAGGAGAAGTTTGGGGGAGGTGGAGGAGGAGGAGAAATAGGAGAAGAAGGATGAAGAGATGTAGGAGGAGGAGGAGGTAACAGAAGAGGAGGAGGAGGAGGAGGAGGAGGAGGAGGAGGAGGAGGAG
>NC_134815.1:36179267-36181767 GCF_046742065.1 Oratosquilla oratoria | reverse complement strand
ATAGAGAGTGATAGGGTAATTGGGAGAGAGAGAGAGAGAGAGAGAGAGAGAGAGAGAGAGAGAGAGAGAGAGAGAGAGAGAGAGAGAGAGAGAGAGAGAGAGAGAGAGAGAGAGAGAGAGAGAGAGAGAGAGAGAGAGAGAGAGAGAGAGAGAGAGAGAGAGAGAGAGAGAGAGAGAGAGAGAATGAGAGAGAGAGGAAAAATCATATATGGAATACTTGAAGAAGTTTCGGAGTAAAATGCGATGAGGTAGGGGAAGGAGTGAGATTGCGGAAATGGAGAAAAGAGAGAGATAGAGAGATAGTGGGAATGAGAAAGAGAGAGAATGAGAGAAAGAGAAAGAGAGAGAGAGAGAGAGAGAGAGAGAGAGAGAGAGAGAGAGAGAGAGAGAGAAAGAGAGAGAGAGAGAGAGAGGAATGTGGATAATGGTTGAAGAGTGAGAGATGCGAGACTAGGACTTGGCTAAAGATGGAAAAAAATAACCTGAAATAGAAAGGAAGACGAAAAGCGAGTCACAGCACCAACCGACTTATCTCATTCCCTATCAAGGAACTAGCGGAAACTATGAATAAGTTCAGGAGCCTACGCTAGGAGGCGCCTAGCAGCGGCCGAAGCCGTCACCTTTACCCTGTTATGCGCTTCTGGGACTGTTGGGGCAAGTGACAGTCACTGCCTGGAATCAGAGAGGAGGGCGTGATTCGACCCCAGGACTAAGCGAATGCGAGGTTACCTTTGCCCTACTATGCGTTTTGGAGACTCTTGGGACAAGTAACAGTCACTGCTGGGAATCGCAGAAGCATACGGGAATCGAACCCACGACTAAGCGAATGCGAGACCGGTGTGATTTCGGTTACGCCATCAACGGACTAACTCGGAAGAAAGGAATGAATGTCTTGGGCGCTCGAAAAGGACGTCATTGATTCAACATGGGCTCTCAATTTTCAAGTCCGGTTCTCCCTCACTTGAGGTTTTATGTTCCTGAAAGAGGAAATATTGACTGAAAGCCTTGAGATGCTTTTCATGGAAACCTTCCTTATCCTTCCTCAAGGCTCCACTGGGCTGTATAACTTGAGCTTTTGTAAAAGAAAAAAAGAAAAAAAAATATATATATATATATAATAAAATAAATAAATAAATAAAATAAACCACCTACTGTGTTTCAGGGATCAAGAAGTATTTAGACACAATCCTCTTCCCCCTCCAGATTTAGCAAAGGTATTATCCGTTACAGGTGAGCCGATAGTTACGATGGCCGCTTCATACCGCTGTAACGGGGGCTGGAAAACGTCACGAAGACTCGTTATAGTAACGGGACGAGGTAACAAATAGCGAAGTCTCTTGTAACTTGACCTATCTCGATAGATCTTTCGGCTTCTGTAACAGTACCTTCCAGATCTTAGACCACAAAACATACCAGACGCGTTTGATATGATACAGTCAAAGATAAGACCAGTGTCACACTGTCCGGCGCCTCGGTTGCGAGTTGTTGGCTATAGGAAGTCTCCCCTATAACGCATTAGACTTGAAAGGTTATGAGAGTATTTCGACCAAAGGAGGAGAGATGGTGGTCGTTATATAAAGTTCTGGCCGCTGTGGCCAGGTGACTTTGTTAATTTAACTGAACTTGCAAACATAATCTGGCAGGATCCGGCGCCGCCGCATAGTGTGACACCGGCCAAAGCGCATGGTATGGGCATCCGCCTCCCTTGGCTGGATGCGGTATCGTTGAGACGATTGGGAGGGATTTCTGGGACGACCCTGGAGAGACACAACGAGATGACTAGAAGGAAGCCACTGAGACGGGAGTGGAAATCCGTTGGACGAGAGCGGAAATCCGTTGAACGATCGTTGGAGACCGTTATTTAACGGTCACGCGCGCCGCCGGGACAAAGGGAACCATTTGAGACAAACTTCGGAGGAGTCGTTGGCTGAGGAGTTTATATCAAGAGCGGTTGGGAGGATGTCAAGAGCATTTTCGGGATCAATGGGAGCTAAATGTTGGGACGAACGCTCCTGTGGTGGACTACATGTATGTGTACTTCAGATGAAAGGAAAAAGAAGAAGAAGAAGAAATAAAGGAATGATGAAATGTAGCAGCAGCAATAGTGTTGGGATGAACAACAATAGGGAGAGGTTTAGTAGTAATAGCAGCACGAGGAGGAGGAGGAGGAGGAGGAGGAGGAGGAGGAGGAGGGGAGGGGGAGGAAGAGGAGGAAGAGAAGGAGGAGGAGGAGGAGGAGGAGGAAGAGAAGGAGGAGGAGGAGGAGGAGGAGGAGGAGGGGAGAGGAGGAGGATTAAATACAGTAGCTTATGATATGGGACACCGTGAAAGGGGGCCACTTCGGTTGAATTCATATGTGTGTATGATGGGGGGCATTGGAGACAGGAGGAAGGGGACGAGCAGGAGGAGGAGGAGGAGGAGAAAGAGGAGGAGGAGGAGGAGGAGGAGGAGGGGATGGAGGAGGAGGAGAAGGGGAAGGAGGAAGAGGGGAAGGAGGAGG
>NC_134815.1:36164267-36166767 GCF_046742065.1 Oratosquilla oratoria | reverse complement strand
TATATATATGTATATATATATATGCATATATATATGCATATATATATATATATATATATATGCATATATATATATATATATGCATATATATATATATATATATATATATATATATATATATATATATATATATATATGCATATATATATATATATATATATATATATATATATATATATATCCTTGTGCAAATTAAAGAAAAATAAGTAACAGACAAATAAAACAGCATTGCAAACAGAAATACAAAAATCACACCTACACACACACACACACACACACACACACACACACATATATATATATATATATATATATATATATATACATATATATGTACATATATATATTTATATATATATATAATATATATATATATATAAAGATAAGTGATATAGCATTACGAATATAAATATATACATCACAACTAAGTTTATATATATATATATATATATATAAAGATAAGTGATATAGCATCACGAATATAAATACATACATCACGCCTAAGTTTATACATATATATATATATATATATATATATATATATGTATATATATATATATATGTATATATATATATATAATATATATGTATATATATATGTATATATATATAAATATTTGTATATATATACTGTACGTAATGTTGTAAATTAGAAAATAGAAATAAATAAGTGAAATAGCATTACTAGTAGATATACAAAAATCACAACTAATGCAATAAAACATTCAATCACCGGCCTGAACAAACTTTGAAATGACGTCTTCATTTACAAAGGAATTTAACAATAATCTCTTTCATACTGGACCAGGTTTGCGACAGATCAGATTTCAGTGTGATTGAATCCTTCTACTGACCAATCTGAATGTATATATTGTCCCTGCAAAGGCCCAAAGGCAATAGATATCGAATTTGAGCACACTGTGTTCCTCAGAGGTTGCTGCAAACCTTACACATTCAGCTACGTAAGTAAATGAAAATGTATTTAAGAAACAGGTACGTTATTGCGATAATCCTTTTACGAAAATGTGATTAATCGTATGTAGACGTATGATAACATTTTCCAAAACTGGCAGAGGATCTAGTTTGGATAGAGATGAATTGTGTTCGTGTATATAGTGTTTACTGAACACGAACACGATCAACAGATATAGAAATATCTTCACACAGTATACAAAGAGAAAATAAATGCCTCTGCAAAGGTGGTGAGCTTGATTAGAAATAATAAAAAATATTTGAATAATACAAAAAGCTAACACTTCGAAATTGAAAGGAGAAAGAAAACAAGAATGAAGGAGACTATAGACTGGTGTCTGCCACGAAGAGCACATTCAACACAGGAATAGAACGACTGGTACAAAACAAGAAAAGTTATTTGAGAAGGCGCCTGAAATGAGAGTAAGAATTAAGTGAATGTTGTGTTAATTTGTATTTTTTTTTTCTGTATGTCAATAAAACATATCAATGATTCATTCTTTCCATGACATTTTTGTTTAACTGCTAAAAGACTCATCTATGTGGGTGAATTTGCAGCTCCCACGTAGATATCTGGGATGTCATATATGTACATATATAAATACATATATACATACATACGTTCACATACCTGAAATATATATGTGAGAGCGTGAGTGTGTGTGTGTGTCAGTGTGTGTGTGTGTGTGTGTGTGTGTGTGTGTGTGTGTGTGTGTGTGTGTGTGTGTGTGTGTGTGTGTGTGGTGTGTGTGTGTGTATGTGTGTGTGTGTGTGTGTGTGTGTGTGTGTGTGTGTGTGTGTGTGTGTGTGTGTGTGTGTGTGTGTGTGTGTGTGTGTGTGTGTGAGAGAGAGAGAGAGAGAGAGAGAGAGAGAGAGAGAGAGAGAGAGAGAGAGAGAGAGAGAGAGAGAGAGTGTATGAGTGTTTGTGTGCGTGTGTCCAATCAAAAAATAATGTGTGACTGTGATCCACAGGGATGTCACTAAAGTTACCCTGAAATATTGACTACATAATTTTTTTTTTGTAGTCAGTACCCCACACAGGAGGGCAAAACATAGACAGACAGAGAGATACAACATTGTGTTGGTCAAGAACAGTCGTGGAGTTTTACTGAGAAATAAAAACTGATGATAGTACTAGCGTATTTACACAGCTCTTTTATTTTATTATTTTGATTCATTTTTTGTTTTGTTTATTTATATATTCATTTTTTAAGAGGATGGGCTGAGTGGAGCGACTGTTTAGATGTAAGATAATGTAAACAACTGTAAATGATCTATCTGGATGATTTCTTTGACTGGAAATGTATGGCTACAGTACTTTGGAATTACAAGTTTCTGCCGTGGCCATGACCTCATTTCTACCTCACCCTCAATTAATTTGAGGCTCGAATTGAGGCTAAGAGGGTCGATGGCCAAGGCAAAGCAAATACACACATAAAAGAATAGATAAAACCCATACAACTATCCTTTCAAAACAAACACCCTGTGAGGACGGATCCAGTACGACGTTTCGTTTCTTAGAGCTTTA
>NC_134815.1:36154267-36159267 GCF_046742065.1 Oratosquilla oratoria | reverse complement strand
TTAGGTTAGGTCAGGTTAGACTAAACCAATTTATTACACTTCCAGTTCGTCTTCGACAACAAACAAAAACAAATATGGCGTCTCGAAGCTCAACAATGTCAGAGTTGTAACTGGTGTATCGCCCTTATTAATTCTATTTTTGTTATTCATTTCCGCCACTAAAATGTATATTTCTTATTATAGCTATTGGCTTGCGACATAATTAAACGGATTTAAAAAAAAATCACTATTGCAGAAAAAATAAAGAAAAAATGTTTCATACTTTGTTAATTCTAACGAAAAATTTGTATATTACGGTAAAATATTCAGGGCTCCTTTGACCTTTTCTTTTTTACAATAATCATTTTGTCAGCCTTGCGGGCGGCATGTCCAGGCTAGAACTACTCCCGCCCCTAAATGTGCCGCCCCAGGGGAGATCCATCCTCCCTCCCCACCAAACACACACATGTGAGGACCCTGCCGCGTGACCAGCAACCAACCATAGAATCTCTCAACGGACGAGGAGATCGAGGGCAGCTGTAGACTCTGAGAACCCAAAGAGTTCCGTGAGCGGAAACAAGAGGCGCCTCGGCGGGGGATCTCACACGAGGACTCATTTTTCAAAGTGGTCGGCCGCTTGGACATCTTAGAAGTTCGAGAAGTTTTGAACGTATGAGCTGGCGTGGTTTGCGTCTCGCCTACTCACCCCCGACGATACCGAGTTCGATACTTTTCGTCCCTGGAACAAGAACTTCCCAAAGAAGAATATTTCCAGGACGGGTCTCGCATTAAACTAGTTCTGGGTTCGAGTACCGCACTACTTTCTGATTCCCAGCGGGGACTGTTAGCATTTCCAGGACGGGTCCTAAATTCGCTTAGTTTTGGGTTCGAATCCTGCACTCCTTTCCGATTCCCAGCAGTGACTGTTACCTACTTTAACAAAGTGCATAAGGTGACATTTTCGGCCGTAGGTACTCAGCACCTCCTGGCGTACGTTCCTCACTACCACCACTCCAAAAGGACTAAGGCCCTGTTCACAGCAGCAGTATAAACCGCGCGGAAACCGCGGCGGTTGAAACCGCTATTGTGAACAGGGCCTTAGGCCAGAGCCGAAATGCAGCTATTAGTCCAAGATCTAACAGACCCCACCCACACCCCGGTTGTGGGAGTGGTGGGGGAGGTGGGGTGGTGACCCCCGGGGGGGGGGGAAGAGTGGGGGAGGAAAACAAACAAGGTGAGAAACTATCCGATGACTGTCACGCCTTTCTACCCATCTCTCTTTCTCCCCTAATCACTTCTCCCTCTCCCCCTCCTCTCCCCTAACCCCCTTTTTACCACTCCCCTCCCCCCCTCCTCTCCCCCCTCCTCTCTAGCTGACTGTTATGTCTTTAGGCATCAAATGGCTGGCAGGTCATTAGCGCGTCTCGGGTGTGGTCGAACCAATTAGCAAAGGAGGAATTTTGCGTGCGTGCGTGTGTGTGTGTGTGTGTGTGTGTGTGTGTGTGTGTGTGTGTGTGTGTGTGTGTGTGTGTGTGTGTGTGTGTACGTGTGTGTGCGTGTGTGTGCGTGTGTGTGTGTGTGTGTGTGTGTGTGTGTGTGTGTGTGTGTGTGTGTGTGTGTGTGTGTGTGTGTGTGTGTGTGTGTGTGTGTGTGTGTGTGTGTGTGTCTGCTTGGCTCTACGTGGGTATGTATGTGTGTGTATATTTGTATGCACATATGTCTGTATGCTCTTGTGTGTGTGTCTGCTTGGCTATACGTGGGTATGTATGAGTGTGTATATTCCTATGCACATATGTCTGTATGCTCTTGTGTGTGTGTGTGTGTGTGTGTGTGTGTGTGTGTGTGTGTGTGTGTGTGTGTGTGTGTGTGTGTGTGTGTGTGTGTGTGTGTGTGTGTGTGCGTGTGCGCGCGCTCGTGTGTGCACGAAAATAACTAAGAGTGAAGGATTTCAATCATTATCGAAACAAAGCGACACGAGGCGTGGGTGGAGAAATCCCTCCACAGTGGATCGCCCACGACGAACCAACCTATTAAGATACTTTATTTGGGTCGTCAGGATTCCCAATTGCTTCTTTATGTCGCCGATGAAGGCCAATGGATGAGCCGGTTCGAGCCAGCCTGTAATCAAGAGTATCGGCTACGAACACCACCAAAGGGTAGTCTAGTTCCACCACTGCCTACAGTCAACACCTTAGTGACCTGAGTGACACCCCTATTGACCAGAGTTCCGCAGATTTGTTGATTAAATTTGGAGATGTGTCTTCACTCAAAGAAGAAGGATGGTCGTTTCTGACTTCTAATATCCCCTTTTTTCTGCAGTCCTTCTTACATATCTCCTTTATCGCCTTTTTTGACTCCCTTTCTTTGGGCGACAGTGCTCCTAAGAATAGAACCGCTGGTTACTGACGTCAAAATGCAAATACAATCTCTTACAAGAGAAGAAGAAGAAGAAGAATATACGTGTTCAGGTATGTATGTGTGTATACAACGGCACCCCTTATAAGGTCTTTTGCGGAACCTACCAAACTATTATATTCGTCTTAGGAGCATCCTCCAGCATCAAACGGAGCTTCCTTTGACTGAGTTCAAGTCAAGATTGGTCTTCATCCCTTGACTGATTGAAATCGTCTTCCATTTGGCACAACTTGGCCAGATTGGGTTCACAGTTTCAATTAGCTTAATAAAATCACCTGACGACGCCCAAAACTTTATATACCGACCACCATCTCCCCCTGACTGGTTAAAATACTCTCATAACCTTTCGAGTCTAATGACTCGTAATAAGGGAGACTTTGCCACCAACAAGCCGCAACGGCGGCGCCGGGCAGTGTGACACCGGTTTTACTCTGTACAGTGCGTCATTGTTATTGAAGCTTTGCAAGTGACATCATCTACGGTATGAATGTAAACATCTGTCTTCACGTTGTCAATCCTTCCCGCCAGGTGGCGTCTGGTCAGATCATTTTCATCGACATTAAGTTCCACAGAACCAAATCTATACATATCTATTCATCTATTTGCCTATCTATCATCCTTTCTCTTCTTCTGTACGGATACATGAGTGTGTGTGTATGTGTGTGTGTGTGTGTGTGTGTGTGTGTGTGTGTGTGTGTGTGTGTGTGTGTGTGTGTGTGTGTGTGTGTGTGTGTGTGTGTGCAAAAACAAATGAACACTAAATTTTTCCTAATATATTTGTATAAGAATAAATACGTGTATACCCTACATGCGGTCATAAAAGAAGAAGAAGAAGAAGAAGAAGAAGAAGAAGATACGTGTTCAAGTATGTATGTGTGCATACATGTATGCTAATGTTCAAATATGGGTACATCCAATTTCTTGTTTTGCAACAAATCATTTGCACATTCCTTCGTTCTCTTTTTTCATTCCATAACCAAATATCCACTGTCTCTCTCCCTATCACTCTCACTCTCTGCCTCTCTAACTCTCCCTCTCACACTCTTTCTCCCTCTCCATCTCCCTCACTCACTCACTCTCTCTCTCTCTCTCTCTCTCTCTCTCTCTCTCTCTCTCTCTCTCTCTCTCTCTCTCTCTTTCCATCTCCCTCACTCACTCTCTTATTCATTTTCCCTCTTTCTCCCCTTTTCTATCCCCCCTCTCTCCCTCTCTCTCTCCCTCCCTCTCCCCTATTTCCATCACCTTGCTGTTGTTGGCCCTTCGTCTCATCTCTCTCCTATCTCGACAAACGTTGTCGCAACGCCTCTTCGGTGTCCGCCCATCAGCAGCACTGCATTGGCGACTTACATGATACGATTTACCCCCCAGAACCCACAGCTCGCTCTCCTGCCGCAGAATCACTCCAGTCAGTGTTGTCTTTTCATTTCATACATGCATACACACACACACACACACACACACACACACACACACACACACACACATATATATATATATACATATATATACATATACATATATATATATATATATATATATATATATATATATATTGAATATATTATGACAAATAAGACTGAAGGTGGAAGAAGCAGACAAGGAGTAATGGGAGAATTTCACGCTTTAACGTTTCGACCCGCAGGGTCTTGATCACAAAGCTAACAACTCAAACGTAACAGGATATTTTATACATGGACGGGTCATCTCATGGGACGCTTCGGAGAGCTTATTTTATTTGCGTATTCTTTTATTATTAATAATCATAGAGAAGGCTTTATATGTTTAGCAAAAGCCACAAGCTTATCAATAATAAAAGAATACGCAAATAAAATAACAAGCTCTCCGAAGCGTCCCATGAGATGACCCGTCCATGTATAAAATATCCTGTTATGTTTGAGTTGTTAGCTTTGTGATCAAGACCCTGCGGGTCGAAACGTTAAAGCGTGAAATTTTCCCATTACTCCTCGCCTGCTTTTTCCACCTTCAGTCTTATATATATATATATATAATATATATATATATATATATATATATATATATATATATATATACTCCCTTGCTCAATAAGTAATGAGAAAATGTCAGGCGAGACCTTAAATGTGATTTTATCAAAATACTACTTCATAGTGAAGTACACATACATATATTCTATAAAATGACTAACTGGCAACTTTCTATATTTGTAGGTCTGAGTGCAGCGATGAACGTGGTGGAACCAGTCTGATTAGGTTTGCCGATCTGTGAACACTTGTCAAGATGTAGGGAAAAATAGAGCAACGTTACGCCATCAAATTTTGTGTTAAACTTAAGAAAACCAAACAACAAGCTTACGGAATGTTAAAGAAAGCCTATGGGGATGAACAGATGAGCCAAGCAAGTTTCTATCGGTGCTTTAACAGATTTTCTAAAGGAAATGAACAGGTTGAGGATAAACCCAGATCTGGAGCACCGAAAAATGCACACAAGGAGGAAATCATTGAGGAAGTGCAAAGGTTAGTGATCCAAGACCGTCTAATATCTGTGAGTAGAGACAGTTCTGATCGAAGATCTGAAGCTCCACAAAGTCTGTGCCAAGCTCGTGCCATAGATCCTATTCGACGACCAGG